>NC_133336.1:177415990-177729626 GCF_042186555.1 Aquarana catesbeiana
AATAAAATTTTATTAAGAAAAAACAATGTTTAGACTGGTTAAATCTGTTTGGATAACCAGTGTAAGTTTAGGAAGATAAGAGTACTTTTAGTGTCTTTCACTAATCGCAAAGTGAAACTATATGAAAAAAAGAAGTACAAGGTCACATTAGAAATAACCCTAACTATGATAAGAAGATACATTAGCTAGGCACAATTTCAGTAATTAAAGGGACAACTGACAATTTGATCACACAGCACACATATTTACCTGCATATCTGGGAAATAGAGTTTAGTCAATGTCAACAACAAAAAAAAAAAGTTTTGCACCACAGTGAGCAAGCCTTTTGTGAAGAAGCCAAATAATAGTACACCTAGGCCAAGGTTAACATTTTTTGTTAAATAAAGTCTGGAGTAATGAAAGAAAAAGATGGGTGCACACCGCTCCCAAACTATCTGCAGGATCTCAGGTACTGCTGTGTGAGTCCGGGTGCCTGCCTAGGTCTGCAACCAAGAAGTCCATGAAGAGCAAAGTGCAGGGGAGGCACATCCGGAGATAAAAGCAATGATGTTTATTAAAGATCCATAAAATAAGAAAACATGATACACAAACAATCCAAGGTGCTCAGCAGACATGTTTCACACAAAAGTGCTTACACATTACTAAATAACTCCAGGCGTGCATGTTAATTTGTAGCCAAGTGTATGTGGGTGGGACCAATCAAGACTAGGTGAGGTAGAAAAACACTCACCTTTAATGAAAGGACACCCTCCACACACACACAAAGATGAACAGAGTGAAAAAACACATGTACACAAATACATATATATCTATATATCTATAGATATATAGATATATATGTATCTATATAGATATCTATATAGATATCTATACAGTATATATCTATATATATCGAACCATTACATTCATGTATCAAAAAATAATAAAAAAATAATATATAAATATACATGAAGGAGAAATATATATAATAAAATATATGCATGGAAAAAATATGTAAATATATACAGCAGAATAGATATAAACCAATTATAGAAAAAAGAAAGAAAGAAAGTATTAGGGGCTAAAAAACAACACCCAAGAAAAAAATATTCAAACAACAGAAATACAATGAAATGAAATAGAATGTGACATGAGCCATCCCTGAAAAAATTACCCATCATAAAGTTCGGTAAAAATAAAAAAACGTACCCTAGAAAAAAAATATTGTGTGACAACAAAATGGGTATATATGCCTACACACATATGCTCTCAAAAATGAGTGTCCACATGTGACTATACATATCAGAATATCAAAATGTCAAAGGGCAATAAATATATCAATGAAAAGCAAAAATATATACTTTGTAATCATGATGATGCCCAAAAAAAGTCACGAAAAACATTATCCACCATACTAACCTATACATGCCTAATCAGTCTCGTAAACAAAAAAGAAAACAAAGGAAAAGAACAAAAGGCGACACAAACAAGCAGAAGTATAAACCCAACAAATACTTAAGGTTATTCACCAACAAGGTAAATAATCAAACCCAAAAAATAAATGCAATCAATATAAACAATATAATAACAATATATATATATGTTACCATTCATTGGGCTATACCTATTCAAAATAATGGGAAACATCCTATTCATAATTCAACCCAGATGAAATACGAGTACCTACAGTGGGGCAAAAAAGTATTTAGTCAGCCACCAATTGTGCAAGTTCTCCCACTTAAAAAGATGAGAGAGACCTGTAATTGTCATCATAGGTATACCTCAACTATGAGAGACAAAATGTGGAAACAAATCCAGACAATCACATTGTCTGATTTTTGATAGAATTTATTTGCAAATTATGGTGGAAAATAAGTATTTGGTCACCTACAAACAAGCACGATTTCTGGCTCTCACAGACTTGTATCTTCTTCTTTAAGAGGCTCCTCTGTCCTCCACTCATTACCTGTATTAATTGTACCTGCTTGAACTTGTAATCAGTATAAAAGACACCTGTTCACAACCTCAAACAGTCACACTCCAAACTCCACTATGGTGAAGACCAAAGAGCTGGCAAGGACACCAGAAACAAAATTGTAGACCTGCACCAATAGGCAAGCAGCTTGGTGTGAAGAAATCAACTGTGGGAGCAATAATTAGAAAATGGAAGACATACAAGACCACCAATAATCTCCCTCGATCTGGGGCTCCACGCAAGATCTCACCCCGTGGGCTCAAAAAGATCACAAGAACGGTGAGCAAAAATCCCAGAACCACACGGGGAGACCTAGTGAATGACCTGCAGAGAGCTGGGATCAACGCATCATAGGCTACCATCAGTAACACACTACGCCGCCAGGGACTCAGATCCTGCAGTGCCAGACATGTCCCCCTGCTTAAGCCAGTACATGTCCGGGCCCATCTGAGGTTTGCTAGAGAGCATTTGGATGATCCAGAAGAGGATTGGGAGAATGTCATATGGTCAGATGAAACCAAAGTAAAACTGTTTGATAGAAACAAAACTTGTCGTGTTTGGAGGAGAGAGAATGCCGAGTTGCAACCAAAGAACGCAACCAAAAAACACCATACCTACTGTGAAGCATGGGGGTGGCAACATCATGCTTTGGGGCTGTTTCTCTGCAAAGGCAACAGGACTACTGATCCGTGTACATGAAAGAATGAATGGGGCCATGTATCGTGAGATTTTGGGTGCAAACCTCCTCCCATCAGCAAGGGCATTGAAGATGAAATGTGGCTGGGTCTTTCAGCATGACAATGATCCCAAACACACCGCCCGGGCAACGAAGAAGTGGCTTCGTAAGAAGCATTTCAAGGTCCTGGAGTGGCCTAGCCAGTCTCCAGATCTCAACCCCATAGAAAACCTTTGGAGGGAGTTGCAAGTTCGTGTTGCCCAGAGACAGCCCCAAAACATCACTGCTCTAGAGGAGATCTGCATGGAGGAATGGGCCAACATACCAGCAACAGTGTGTGACAACCTTGCGAAGACTTACAGAAAACAATTGACCTCTGTCATTGCCATCAAAGGATATATAACAAAGTATTGAGTTGAACTTTTGATATTGATCAAATACTTATTTTCCACAATAATTTGCAAATAAATTCTTTCAAAAACCAGACAATGTGATTGTCTGGATTTGTTTCCACATTTTGTCTCTCATAGTTGAGGTATACCTATGATGACAATTACAGGCCTCTTTCATCTTTTTAAGTGGAAGAACTTGCACAATTGGTGGCTGACTAAATACTTTTTTGCCCCACTGTAAATGAAAAATCCAAAAAAACTCCCTCTTGCATAAAAGTCTAAACAAATCTCCACCTCTAGCTGGAAGTTTAACATTCTCTATAACCTGAACAAGTATTCTCTATAACGTGAACAAGTAAATTAACATCCCCGTTGTGATGGTTATTGAAATGTCTCGCTACATTGGTAGATTTACCTACTCTGATGTCACTCAGATGTTCATTGAATCGATTCCGTAACCTATGGGTAGTATGTCCCACATATTGGACATTGCGGGACTTACGTGATAGAATATACAACATATGTGGTGTTACAGTTGAAAATTGTTTTTAGTTGGAAAGTCTTATTATTGCTACTTGATGTCAAATCATGTCCTCCAAAAATATGTGGGCAGCAAGGACAATCCCTTGCCCCACATTTAAAGTTACCTTTGAAATGTAACCAAGTAGTAGATTATTTTGGTGTAGAAGAAAAAAGACTAGGGGAAAGGGAGGTACCTAGCAGTGGCGGCTGGTGCTCAAAATTTTTTTTGGGGGTGGCACAAACAAACTGAAAAATACTGTCCCCCCATCAATTGCAGCCTCACTGTGCCCATCAAATGCAGCCATTGTAATAAAATAAATAAATTGTGCCCATCAAATACAGCCACTGTGCCCATCAAATGCAGCCACTGTGTCTGTCATACGCAGCCACTTGTGTCCATCATACACAGCCACTTGTGCCCGTCAAATACAGCCACTTGTGCCCAATAAATGCAGCCACTTGTGCCCAGTAAATGTAGCCACTGTGCCCATCATATGCAGCCACTTGTGCCCAATAAATGCAGCCACTTGTGTCCAGTAAATGCAGCCACTGTGCCCATCATATGCAGCCACTTGTGCCTCTCCTCCTCGGTGGCTCAGCGGCTGTCTTGCTCGGTGGCTCGGCGGCTCTCCTCCTAGGTGGCTCCGCGGCCCGCTTGCTCAGCGGCTCTCCTCCTCGGCGGCTCTCTTGCTCGGCGGCTCTCTTCCTCCGCTGTGTGTCCTCTTCCGCCAAACCGTTGGGCATCCAATTAGATCACCTAATGCTTTGGCCAATCAGGAGACAGGTCTCACTGACCTGCTGATTGGCAGGGAGGAATGTTAGTGTGAATATAGCAGAAATTCATTCGCTATGCCACACAACAGGGTGGGATCGGGACGCAATTCTCTGCGCCCCGAGCCCATCCTATTTTGAAGCCTATTAGAGCCTCTGGCTCTAATCACGTGCTTCAAAATACACACCCCTGCCCATCCCTGCCATAGTAATTCATGTGTCTGGAATCCTGAAAGGGGCCAGGCACATGTATAGGGAGGGTCGGGGGGTGGCGCCAGTGCACCTACAATGCACAGGCCGCCACTGGTACCTAGAGACCTAGCTTTATTGAGTATAAAATGAATCCCCTCATGTAAAATCGCCATCAATGACTCATCTTAAAACAAAAGTGGCAGGTATCTATTGACTACATCCCTAATTTGATAGAACTTTTAACAAAATGGGGTAACTAGAGCTGGTTTATTATTATATTTGCATTGAGATCGTTGATGGTTCCACCCCAGAATGGTCCGGGTGGAAAGTGGGGACCCCCAGGGTTCTGTCCTGGGACCAATCCTATTTAATTTATTCATAATTGACCTGGAGGAAGGGATAAACAGCCCAATCTCTGTATTTACGGACGATACTAAGCTAAGCAGGGCAATAACTTCTCCGCAGGATGTGGAAACTTTGCAAGGTCTGAAAAAGGACCTGGGGGTTCTAGTAGATGATAGGCTCACCAATGGCATGCAATACCAAGCTGCTGCAAGCAAAGCAAACAGAATATTGGCATGCATTAACCACTTCAGCCCCGGAAGGTTTTACTCCCTTCCTGACCAGAGCACTTTTTACAATTCGGCACTGTGTCGCTTTAACTGCTAATTTGCATCCTTTTCTTCCCACAAATAGAGCTTTCTTTTGATGGTATTTGATCACCTCTGCCATTTTTATTTTTTGCGCTATAAACGGAAAAAGACCGAAAATTTTGAAAAAAAATGACATTTTCTACTTTTTGTTATAAAAAAAAAATCCAATAAACTCAATTTTAGTCATACATTTAGGCCAAAATGTATTCGGCCACATGTCTTTGGTAAAAAAAATGCCAATAAGTGTATATTTATTGGTTTGCGCAAAAGTTATAGCGTCTACAAACTAGGGTACATTTTCTGGAATTTGCACAGCTTTTAGTTTATGACTGCCTATGTCATTTCTTGAGGTGCTAAAATGGCAGGGCAGTACAAAACCCCCCCAAATGACCCCATTTTGGAAAGTAGACACCCCAAGGAAATTGCTGAGAGGCATGTTGAGCCCATTGAATATTTATTTTTTTTGTCCCAAGTGATTGAATAATGACAAAAAAAAAAAAAAATTTTACAAAAAGTTGTCACTAAATGATATATTGCTCACACAGGCCATGGGCATATGTGGAATTGCACCCCAAAATACATTCAGCTGCCTCTCCTGAGTACAGGGATACCACATGTGTGGGACTTTTTGGGAGCCTAGCCGCGTACGGGGCCCCAAAAACCAAGCACCGCCTTCAGGATTTCTAAGGGCATAAATTTTTGATTTCACTCCTCGCTGCCTATCACAGTTTTGAAGGCCATAAAATGCCATGATGGCACAAACCCCCCCCCAAATGACCCCATTGTGGAAAGTAGTAGACACCCCAAGCTATTTGCTAAGAGGCATGGTGAGTATTTTGCAGCTCTCATTTGTTTTTGAAAATGAAGAAAGACCAGAAAATTTTTTTTTTTTTTTTTTTTTCAATTTTCAAAACTTTGTGACAAAAAGTGAGGTCTGCAAAATACTCACTATACCTCTCAGCAAATAGCTTTGGGTGTCTACTTTCCAAAATGGGGTCATTTGGGGGGGTTTTGCGCCACCTGGGCATTCCATGGCCTCCGAAACTGTGATAGGCAGTGAAGAGTGAATTCAAAAATTTACGCCCTTAGAAAGCCTGAAGGCGGTGCTTGGTTTTCGGGGTCCCGTGCGCGGCTAGGCTCCCAAAAAGTCTCACACATGTGGTATCCCCGTACTCAGGAGAAGCAACAGAATTTATTTTGGGGTGTAATTTCACATATTCCCATGGCATGTTTGAGCAATATATCATTTAGTGACAACTTTGTGCAAAAAAAAAAAAAAAAAATTTGTCTCTTTCCTGCAACTTGTGTCACAATATAAAATATTCCATGGACTCGACATGCCTCTCAGCAAATAGCTTGGGGTGTCTACTTTCCAAAATGGGGTCATTTGGGGGGGTCTTGAACTGTCTTGGCATTTTATGCATAACATTTAGAAGCTTATGTCACACATCACCCACTCTTCTAACCACTTGAAGACAAAGCCCTTTCTGACACTTTTTGATTACATGAAAAAATTATTTTTTTTTGCAAGAAAATTACTTTGAACCCCCAAACATTATATATTTTTTTTTAAAGCAAATGCCCTACAGATTAAAATGGTGGGTGTTTCATTTTTTTTTTCACACAGTATTTGCGCAGCGATTTTTCAAACGCATTTTTTGTGGAAAAAACACACTTTTTTGAATTTTAATGCACTAAAACACACTATATTGCCCAAATGTTTGATGAAATAAAAAAGATGATCTTAGGCCGAGTACATGGATACCAAACATGACACTTTAAAATTGCGCACAAACGTGCAGTGGCAACAAAATTAATACATTTTTAAAAGCCTTTAAAAGCCTTTACAGGTTACCACTTTAGATTTACAGAGGAGGTCTACTGCTAAAACTACTGCCCTCGATCTGACGTTCGCGGTGATACCTCACATGCATGGTGCAATTGCTGTTTACATTTGACGCCAGACCAACGCTTGCGTTCGCCTTAGCGCGAGAGCAGGGGGGACAGGGGTGCTTTTTTTTTTTTTTTTTTTTTTTCTTTATTATTTTTTTTCTTTTTTATCTTATTTTTAAACTGTTTCTTTCATTTTTTTTTAATCATTTTTATTGTTATCTCAGGGAATGTAAATATCCCCTATGATAGCAATAGGTAGTGACAGGTACTCTTTTTTGAAAAAATTGGGGTCTATTAGACCCTAGATCTCTCCTCTGCCCTCAAAGCATCTGACCACACCAAGATCGGTGTGAAAAAATGCTTCCCCAATTTCCCAATGGCGCTGTTTACATCCGGCGAAATCTAAGTCATAAAATGCTCGTAGCTTCCGGTTTCCTAGGCCATAGAGATGTTTGGAGCCACTCTGGTCTCTGATCAGCTCTATGGTCAGCTGGCTGAATCACCGGCTGCATTCTCAGGTTCCCTGTTGAGACAGGAGAGCCAGAGAAAAACACGGAAGATGGTGGGGGGGGCATTCCCTCCCACTGCTTGTAAAAGCAGTCTAGAGGCTAATTAGCCACTAGGATTGCTTTTACATGAAAGCTGACCGCTGGCTGAAAAGAATGATACCAAGATGATACCTAAACCTGCAGGCATCATTCTGGTATAACCACTCAAAGTTGTGAATGGCGTACCTGAAGACAAAAAAATGGTTAACAATAAAGCACAGTGAACAGTAAAGTATAAAAAATTACATACCTGAAAAGCAAACATGATAAAACATAATAACAATAAAACATTGCAGAATAGAATACAGTAAAAAAGAGCAGAACAATAGAGAGAGAGAATAGAGAGAGAGAGAACAATAAAACGACAACTATTTATTTTTTTTTATTTTTGTTTGTGTTTTTTTTATTTTTTTTTACACTTTTTTTTGTAACTGTAACTTTTATAACTGTAACCGGTTCCAGGTTCGGGTCTCTCAAAATGCGATGGCATCTTGGGAGACCCTGTGAAAGTGTGTCCTAGTCTGTGCAATGCTGTACCCTACGCTAATACTCAACTAGTGAATGGTAGCGTTCAAAACATTCACCAATGCAAAGACCAGGATTGTCAGGACAGGAGGGACAATAATAGCGGGTGTCACGCCTATATCCGCGCTTGCTGCAGACACGACATCTTTTTTGGGGGGTTCGTTGGGTAGGGGTACTCGGGAGGACATAAAGAAAATGCCTCTCATGCAGCCGACTGCATTTGGTTGGGTATGTGAATGGGGGAAGTACGGGTGCTGCAGAAGTAGTGGGTTCCCAATTAGGATTGGCGAATGCAGCAGGAAGGGCACTATGGGCACGACGGGCCTGTGTTTGTCTTCTTGGTGGCAGCGGGACACTACTTGTGCTTGCCACCTCACCAGCTTGAACTGCACTTATGGGACTCGCCATGTCACCAAGTGTTACTGCAGTGCTGGTTTGACTACGACCGGGGTGTACTAGGCCGCTGGCGCTTGCCAGTTCACCAAAATGCTACAAAAAAAAACTGTTAGCGATCGCAGGGATCAGGCCTGACTCTGCGAACGCTGCAGTTATGCATTTAGTGTTTTGTAAGTGACAGTGATCGATCGATACTGCACTTGGATGGGCTGGGCTGGGCCGGGCGGAGGGGCAAAATGCAGGTGCTAGCAGGTATCTGGGCTGATCCCGCTAACACTGCGTTTTTGGGAATCCTAAACTGCTGGGGACGCTAGTATAGATCTGATCGGATCAGATATTGATGCGTTCAGATACTATACCACTAAGGGAGGTGTACCGTGCGTGCGTGGGTGTTAGCGCTACTGGCACTAACCTGACGCTGCCTGGGGCTGGTGCTTGCCATTTCACCAAAACGCTACCAAAAAAACTGTTAGCGATCGCAGGGATCAGGCCTGCCTCTGCGAACGCTGCAGTTATGCGTTTAGTGTTTTGTAAGTGACAGTGATCGATCGATACTGCACTTGGGTGGGCTGGGCCGAGCCGGGCGGAGGGGCAAAATGCAGGTGCTAGCAGGTATCTGGGCTGATCCCGCTAACACTGCGTTTTTGGGAACCCTAAACTGCTGGGGACACTAGTATAGATCTGATCGGTTCAGATATTGATCCGTTCAGATACTATACCACTAAGGGAGGCGTATGCTGCGTGCGTGGGTGTTAGCGCTACTGGCGCTAATCTAACGCTGCTTGGGGGGACGCATATCACCGCCGGGCGATCGGGGGGCTAAACCTTTATTCGGTAATAAACGGCGGGTGCCCTGACACTATAAAAAATAAACAAACTAACCAGCGTCACCCGTAACGGTTATACAGTGATCAGTGGTGAAAGGGTTAACTAGGGGGTAATCAAGGGGTTAAAACATTTATTAGGTAGTATATGGGGGTCCCTGTCGCTATAAAACGCTGACGGCGAACCTAAATATTTACGTCCCTAACTAGCGTCACCAGCGACACTAATACAGCGATCAGAAAAATGATCGCTTAGCGACACTGGTGACAGGGGGTGATCAAGGGGTTAAAACTTTATTAGGGGGGGTTAGGGGGGTACCCTAGACCTACAGGGGGCTAATACTAACTGACCTAACACTTCTAACTGTCACAAACTGACACCAATCAGTAATCAGGAAAAAAAAAAAAAACAGCTTGGTGTCAGTTTGTGACGGGGGGGGGGGTGATTGGGGGGGGCGATCGGGGGGGGATCGGGGGTGTTTAGTGTGCCTGGCATGTTCTACTGTGTGTGTTTGTGTTTTACACTTACTTGGATGTCTTCTCTCCTCGGCGTCGGAACGGAAACTGCCGAGCCAAGGAGAGATGACATCACATCCTCTGCCTGTGTGTACTATACACAGGCAGGGGATGTTTCTCATTGGCTGGGAGCGATCGCGAGGGGGGGGCCATGATCGGATGGCCTCCCTCTCATCTCTGATCGCTGCCAGACAAATGCCGACCGCCGCTGGCACCGGGGGGGGGTCCGATCGGACCCCCCGCCCGCAGGAAGGCAATCACGTACCAGGTACGTGATTTTGCCTGCCCGTGCCGCTCTGTTCACGTATATATGCGTGAGGCGGTCGGCAAGTGGTTAAGAAGGGGATTAAATCCAGAGATAAAACAATAATTCTCCCACTCTACAAGACTCTGGTCCGGCCGCACCTGGAGTATGCTGTCCAGTTCAGAGCACCAGTCCTCAGGAAGGATGTACTGGAAATGGAGCAAGTAAAAAAAGGGCTACAAAACTAATAAAGGGACTGGAGGACCTTAGTTATGAGGAAAGGTTACGAGCACTGAACTTGTTCTCTCTGGAGAGGAGACGCTTGAGAGGGGATATGATTTCAATGTACAAATACCGTACTGGTGACCCCACAATAGGGATAAAGCTTTTCCGAGAAAGGGAATTTAATAAGACACGTGGCCATTCACTAAAATTAGAAGAAAATCGGTTTAACCTTAAAATACGTAGAGGGTCCTTTACTGTAAGAGCGCCTAAACGACCGCAACATACAGGGATATACAAAAAAGATATTTTCTACTTTTTGTTATAATAAAAATCCAATAAACTCAATTTTAGTCATACATTTAGGCCAAATGTATTCGGCCACATGTCTTTGGTAAAAAAAATATCAATAAGTGTATATTTATTGGTTTGCGCAAAAGTTATAGCGCCTACAAACTAGGGTACATTTTTCTGGAATTTACACAGCCTTTAATTTATGACTGCCTATGTCATTTCTTGAGGTGCTAAAATGGCAGGGAAGTACAAACCCCCCCCAAATGACCCCATTTTGGAAAGTAGACACCCCAAGCTATTTGCTGAGAGGCATGTTGAGTCCATGAAATATTTTATATTTTGACACAAGTTGCGGGAATGTGACCAATTTTTTTTTTTTGCACAAAGTTATCACTAAATGATATATTGCTCACACAGGCCATGGGCATATGTGGAATTGCACCCCAAAATACATTCTGCTGATTCTCCTGAGTACAGGGATACCACATGTGTGGGACTTTTTGGGAGCCTAGCCATGCACGGGGCCCCGAAAACAAAGCACCGCCTTCAGGATTTCTAAGGGCGTAAATTTAGCACAAGCACAAGCCCCCCCCCCCAAATGACCCCATTTTGGAAAGTAGATACCCCAAGCTATTTGCTGAGAGGCATGGTAAGTATTTTGCAGCTCTCATTTGTTTTTGAAAATGAAGAAAGACAAGAAAAAAATTTTTTTTTTTCTTTTTTCAATTTTCAAAACTTTGTGACAAAAAGCGAGGTCTGCAAAATACTCACTATACCTCTCAGCAAATAGCTTGGGGTGTCTACTTTCCAAAATGGGGTCATTTGGGGGGGGGGTTTGTGCCATCTGGGCATTCCATGGCCTCCGAAACTGTGATAGGCAGTGAAGAGTGAAATCAAAAATTTACGCCCTTAGAAAGCCTGAAGGTGGTGCTTGGTTTTCGGGGTCCCGTACGCGGCTAGTCTCCCAAAAAGTCTCACACATGTGGTATCCCCGTACTCAGGAGAAGCAACAGAATGTATTTTGGGGTGTAATTTCACATATTCCCATGGCATGTTTGAGCAATATATCATTTAGTGACAACTTTGTGCAAAAAAAAAAATTTGTCTTTTTCCCGCAACTTGTGTCACAATATAAAATATTCCATGGACTTTACATGCCTCTCAGCAAATATCTTGGGGTGTCTACTTTCCAAAATGGGGTCATTTGGGGGGGTTTGAACTGTCCTGGCATTTTATGTACAACATTTAGAAGCTTATGTCACACATCACCCACTCTTCTAACCACTTGAAGACAAAGCCCTTTCTGACACTTTTTGTTTACATGAAAAAATATTTTTTTTTGCAAAAAAATTACTTTGAACCCCCAAACATTATATACTTTTTTAAAGCAAATGCCCTACAGATTAAAATGGTGGGTGTTTAATTTTTTTTTTCACACAGTATTTGCGCAGCGATTTTTCAAAAGCATTTTTTTGGGAAAAAACACACTTTTTTAAATGTTAATGCACTAAAACACACTATATTGCCCAAATGTTTGATGAATGTTTGATGAAATACCACTTTAGATTTACAGAGGAGGTCTACTGCTAATTACTGCCCTCGATCTGACCTACCTCACATGCATGGTGCAATTGCTGTTTACATTTGATGCCAGACTGATGCTTGCGTTCGACTTTGCGCGAGAGCAGGGGGGGCAGGGGTGCTTTTTTTTTTTTTTTTTTTTTTATTTGCTCTTTTATCTTATTTTTAAACTGTTCCTTTCATTTTTATTTTTTTTTTTAATCATTTTTATTGTTATCTCAGGGAATGTAAATATCCCCTATGATAGCAATAGGTAGTGACAGGTACTCTTTTTTGAAAAAACTGGCGTCTATTAGACCCTAGATCTCTCCTCTGCCCTCAAAGCATCTGACCACACCAAGATCAGTGTGATAAAATGCTTTCCCAATTTCCCAATGGCGCTGTTTACATCTGGCGAAATCTAAGTCATGAAATGCTCGTAGCTTCCGGTTTCTTAGGCCATAGAGATGTTTGGAGCCACTCTGGTCTCTGATCACCTCTATGGTCATCTAGCTGAATCACCGGCTGCATTCTCAGGTTCCCTGTTGGGACAGGAGAGCCAGAGATAAACATGGAAGACGGTGGGGAAGGAGTTCCCTCCCACTGCTTGTAAAAGCAGTCTAGAGGCTAATTAGCCGCAAGGATTGCTTTTACATGAAAGCCGACCGCTGGCTGAAAAGAATGATGCCAAGATGATACCTAAACCTGCAGGCATTATTCTGGTATAACCACTTAAAGTCCAGCAACATACCAGTACGTTGCTGGTCCTTGTTGGGCATATATTGTAAACTTTTTTTTCATGCAGCCTGTGGGCTGAACGAAAAAAAGAGATTGATCGGTGGGTATGCCCACCATTAGAATACCTCCCTTCATCCACCCACTTCTAATGATGGGCATACATGCACCGTATATATATGCCGAAGCATGGGGGCATCCTCCCACAAAAGTTAGGAGCAAATTGCTCCTCCGCCCTCTGCTGCCCTTACGCTTCGGCATATATGCTGAAGTATGTAACTGTGGTGGTGAAAATCACCTCCGACAGCGCTGGAGTCACGGCTTTATGTATTGTGGGAGCAAACGCTGTTGCTGTCAAGATAAATAAATCCGCGCTGCAACTGAATGGCGTACCTGCTAAGCAAATGATGGTTAACACTAAAACAAAGTAACGTTACAGTATAACAGTAAGACTTACCATACCTGCAAAGCAAATACAAAAAAAAAAATAGTAAAAAATAAAACATTTAACGCAACCTGTGCCTAAAATATATATATGCCAAAGCATGGGGGCACCCTCCCACAAAAGGCAGGAGCAAATCGCTCCTCCACCCACTGCTGCCCCCATGCTTCGGCATATATGATGAAGTATGTAACTGTGGTGGTGAAATCACCTCCGACAGCGCTGGACTCACGGCTTTATATATCGTGGGAGCAAACGCTGTTGCTGTCAAGATAAATAAATCCCCGCTGCAACTGAATGGCATACCTGAAAACAAAAAAATGGTTACCAACAAAACACAGTAAACAGTAAAGTATAAAAAAATTGCATATCTGAAAAGCAAACATGGTAAAACATAATAACAATAAAACATTGCAGAATAGAATACAGTAAAAAAGAGCAGAACAATAGAGAAAGAATAGAGAGAGAGAGAGAACAATAAAACGACAACTATTTTTGTTTTTTTTATTTTATATTTTTTTGTGTTCTTATTTTTTTTATTTTTATTTATTTTTATTTTTTTTTACACTTTTTTTAGTAACTTTAACTTTTGTAACTGGTACCAGGTTTGGGTCTCTCAAAATGCGATGGCATCCTGGGAGACCCTGTGAAAGTGTGTCCTAGTCTGTGCAATGCTGTACCCTACGCTAAAACTCAACTAGTGTATGGTAGCGTTCAAAACATTCACCAATGCATAGACCAGGATTGTCAGGACAGGAGGGACAATAATACCGGGTGTCACGCCTAAATCCGCGCTTGTTACAGACACGACATCTTCTTTGGGGGGCTCGTTGGGTAGGGGTACTCGAAAGGAAATAAGGAAAATGCCTCTCATGCACCCGGCTTACTGCATTTGGTTGGGGAAGGTGAGGTGGAGCACCGTCTGGAAACAGAAGGGCTCTGACGATCTCTTCCTGGAATTTAAGAAAGGATCCAGTCCGTCCTGTAGCTCTGTATAGCACATGAGCATTCAGCAAAGCCAATTGAAATAAATAAACAGACACTTTTTTGTACCAGCGTCTGGCCTTACGGGCAACTAGGTACGGCGCCAACAACTGGTCGTTGAGGTCCACCCCTCCCATATTTTGGTTATATTCATGGACACAGAGGGGTTTCTCCACAACACCAGTCGCCATAGTAATTTGGGCCGTCGTGTCTGCATGAAGGGAGGTAAGAATGAAAACATTCTTATTGTCCCTCCACTTCATAGAGAGCAAATTATTACACTGCAAGCAGGCTCTCTCCCCCAGCCTAAGACGGGAATCTACAATCCGCTGGGGAAAGCCCCGGCGATTAGGTCGCACGGTGCCACATGCTCCAATCTGTTGATCAAAAAGGTGACTAAAAAGTGGCACGCTTGTGTAAAAATCGTCCACGTACAAGTGGTACCCCTGTCCGAATAAGGGTGACACCAAGTCCCACACTATCTTGCCAGCGCTTCCTATGTAGTCAGGGCAGTTCGTCGGCCCTACGTGACTATCTTTCCCCTCGTAAACCATAAATCTACATGTATAGCCTGTGGCCCTGTCACAGAGCTTATACATCTTGACCCCGTATCTGGCACGCTTGCTGGGAAGGTACTGTTTGAATGACAAGAGGCCAGAAAATGTAATCAGGGACACATCAAGGCAGACAACTTGATGGGGAGTAAACAAGTCTGCAAAACGCTGGTTGAACTGGTTTATGAGGGGCCGAATTTTGTAGAGCCGATCGTATCCAGGGTCTCCACGAGGACGACAGAATTCATTGTCATTGAAGTGCATGAACCGCAAAATCTGCTTGTATCTTGCCCTGGCCATGGAAGCAGAGAACACGGGCATATGGTAAATTGGGTCAGTGGGCCAATATGACCGCAACTCACTCTTTTTATTTATGCCCATGTTGAGGGAAAGGCCCAGAAAGATCTTAAATTCAGAGACCGTATATAGTCTCCAATCTCTGGCAAGGGAGGACTGGGGATTAGCGGCGATGTGTTGACCAGCGTATAAATTGGTTTGGTCCACAATAGATCTATAGAGATCTTCGGTGAAAAACAGCGAATAAAAATCCAGTGGCGTAAAATCAACTGTTTCCAACTGAATTCCAGGTTGGCCAGTGAATGGGGGAAGTACGGGTGCTGCAGAAGTGGTGGGTTCCCAATTCGGATTGGCGAATGCAGCAGGAAGGGCACTATGGGCGCGACGGGCCTGTGTTCGTCTTCTTGGTGGCAGCGGGACACTACTAGTGCTTGCCACCTCTCCAGCTTGAACTGCACTTATGGGACTCGCCTTGTCACCAAGTGATACTGCAGTGCTGGATGTACGACCAGGGTGTACTAGGCTGCTGGTGCTTGCCAGTTCACCAGAAGGAATAGCGGCGCTAGTACTTCTCTGCTCCATACAAGGGACCTGCGGTTCTTGCACCTCAAGGACAGAAGAAGAAGATTGGGGTCTGGTACGCCTGACCTTAGCAGGGACCACAACTCCGTCGTCAGAGCTATCTGTCATGGAGCCCCTGTCCTCTACAGGTTTGTATTCTAAACCTGAATCTGACAGATGAGTGACTTCCTCTTCTCTATCTGTCATGCTCAGAAACGTGTAGGCCTCTTCACTAGTGTACCTTCGATTTGCCATTTTGGGCTCTAAATTTAGGGGTACACTAGTGAGGCTCACAGGCAAAAAAGCTCCTGACTGTTAGCGACTGATTCAAAACGCAACAAAAAACTGTTAGCGATCGCAGGGATCAGGCCTGACTCTGCGAACGCTGCAGTTATGTGTGCTTAGTGTTTTGTAAGTGTCAGTGATCGATCGATACTGCACTTGGGTGGGCTGGGCAGGGCTGGGCCGAGGGGCAAAACGCAGGTGCTAGCAGGTATCTGGGCTGATCCTGCTAACACTGTGTTTATGGGAACCCTAAACTGCTGGGGATGCTAGTATAGATGTGATCGGATCAAATATCGATCCGTTCAGATACTATAGCACTAAGGGAGGTGTATGCTGCGTGCGTGGGTGTTAGCGGTACTGGCGCTAAACTGACGCTGCCTGGGGTGACGCAGACCTTATCTGACCCTAAAAACGTAACTTATATCACCACCAGGCAATTAGGGGGTTAAACCTTTATAAGGAAATAAACGGCGGGTGCCCTAAAACTATAATAAACTATAAAAAACAAACTAACTAACCAGCGTCACCCATAACAGTTATACGGTGATCGCTGGTGAAAGGGTTAACTAGGGGGCAATCAGGGGGTTAAAAACTTTAGTAGGTAGTATATGGGGGTTCCTGTCGCTATAAAACACTGACAGCGAACCTATATACTTACCTCCCTAACTAGCGTCACCAGTGACACTAATACAGCAATCAGAAAAATGATCGCTTAGTGACACTGGCGATGGGGGATGATCAAGGGGTTAACCTTTATTAGGGGGGGTTAAGGGGGTACCCTGGACCTAAAGGGGGATACCCCAGACCTAAAGGGGGCTAACCCTAACTGCCCTAACACTTATAACTGTCACAAACTGACACCAATGCAAAAAAAAAACTGCTATTGGTGTCAGTGTGACAGGGGGTACAGGGGGGTGATCGGGGGGTGATCGGGGGGTGACTGGGGGGTGAAAAGTGTGCCTGCGTGTTCTACTGTAAGTGTAGTGTTGGTGCACTTACTTGATGTCTTCTCTCTTCGGCGCTGGGACGAAAAAGACCGGCTCGAGGAGTGATGACATCACTTCCTCTGCCTCAGTTTACATTACAGAGGCAGAGGAAGATTCTCATTGGCTGGGAGCGATCGCGAGGGGGGGCCATGAATGGATGGCCTCCCCCTCACGTCTGATCGCTGCCAGACAGAAGCCGACCGCCTCGGGCACCGGGGGGGGGTCCGATCGGACCACCCGCCCGCGGGAGGCAGATCACGTACAGGTACGTGATTCTGCCAGCCCGTGCCATTCTGCCAATGTACATCGTCGTGAGGCGGTCGGCAAGTGGTTAAAGTCTGGTGTATCTTTCACAGACTTTGGTTACAAGTAACAGGAATGGGAAAAAATGGTCTTTGGGTGTTGGTGGTGCCTTCACCCCGTAACCTTCTAGAGGCAGAAAAATCCACTCTGGCAGCTGCAGTGGACTGCGCACTACTAGTGTCAGCTCGGGTCATAAAGGATGAGGAAGATGAGGATGGTTTAGTAAGCCAGTCCACCACCTCATCTGCATACTGTGGCTGGATAGCACGGGCAACATCACTAAGTAGAGACAAATGTGCCCTGCCTGAGCATGTACCAAGTCCACCATTGCCTGTGGACACAGACGCTGTTGGCCCTCTCATGGTGGCATGGAAACATCTGCCTCTCCTTGTTGGCCTCCTAGGCATGATGGGGGGCTTATTACCCAAATTTATAGAAACTGGGAAATGTGTGATTAAATGCACTTTATTGAATGAAAAGTGGTGTTTGGTGCACTTTAATTTGAGGACTGACGCTGTCAGAAATGTAAAAACTATGAAAAAAAAAGAAGAGGAACACCAGCATCGCTGTCAGAAAAACTGTGGCTGGCAAAAAAGGGGCAGGCAGGAGACAAAAAAAAGACAAAAAAGAAAACAAAAAGCAAAAAAGCAAAAAAAGTAAAAAAAAATGCAGCAATAAAAAAAGGGAGGTATACAGCACTATATATATAGCACTAAATGTTATGTAACGCTATGTTAAACGCTGCACTAAATGGATACTACACTATATTGACACACTATACTGACACTACACTATACTGACACACTACACTCAAATTAGACTCACACTATACTGACACACTATACTAACACTACACTAACACTCTACAATAAGTGAACACACTAACTCGCTAGTAGAAAACTGAGCCCTGTTCTATCTATCTCCACTCCAACAACACACTGCAAAAGCTTCCTATGGGAAGGAACCCTTTTATAGTGTGGGGTGGCACTATGAGCACCGAGCCATGATTGGAAAAAATCATCATCGCTTTGTCCAATCAGGGCTCTAACAGTGCTCTGTGCCAGAGGTCAGGTGCAAGGCTTTATCCAATTAGGGGCCTAGAATGCGTCGAGCAGTGCGCAGTGCATTGCGGGGCACTCGACAGATCAAACATCCCGCCGAGCGCCCTGCAAATTTGGGTGTTTGCCGAAAGGGCGAACAGGCGATGTTTGGGCCGAACTTTTGCTTGGCCCAAACCATTCGCCCAACACTACTCCCACGGATCAAATGTTAGTCACCCAACATAATCTTAATCCAAATCTGTAGGGCATACCAGAGTCACAATACTGTTCCTCCATCGTAGCAGTGAGTGAGCGTTGTCACCCTATTATAAAAAGTATGTTACTGGAATCATTACCAGATGGAAATAAAGGCTTATCAGTTCATTGGTCAGAATCAGCATTCAAGGGTCAAGGGCAGTGGTAGACTCATTGCTTGATATAAGGGGCCAAAAGTATGGCCCCTAACATTACCATATGAGCAATCTATTATTTATTGCATGTAATGCTACAAAAAAATGTCAGAGACAACGGGCATGCTGCAAAAGATGGTTAGAGACTGCAGACAGTGACTTGACACTGAATGAGATCACTGACATTTCAGTCCCTTTATAGATCAGTGTGACCTATAGCGCTTTACAAATTACTGTATCCACATCTCATATTCTTCATAGTAAGGTTTATTATGAAGGACAGAAGAAAAAAATACATAAAGTGGAAAAAGAGAATGGGAAGCACAGAAAATGAAAGAAAGGGCAAAAAAATAAACCAAATCTTTTATGAAGCAGAAGACTATTTAATGAATCATTTCCTTCACTATCACTAATTATGAGTAAGCACCTAGGCAGAGTTAAAACCCTGACTACTGTCTGCTATGACCCTCTGGCTGAAATTTAAATTGGTTGTTAAAAACAGGGGTCAAGCCTGTAATCAGAATGGGACACAATAACAATATAGACATAGTAAAAAGACCCATTCATTTCAGCCCAATCTGCTGCAATGCTTTAAACACATGCATGTTAATGCAAGTTGCGGAGGGCAGCCAATTCATTTGAATGCCCAATGCACCACACCTGACAAAAATCATGCATGTAGCAATTTCAGCAATGCATTGATGTAGAGTGAAGGAATGCCACCCTTAAAAGGCTATACACGTACCTCTGCCTTTTATTGTCCAGTGTATCTGGACAGGAGAGGAACTGAGCCAGACTTCGCAGATCACATGACATCCGTAGTGCACAATATCCTTTTGAAGTGAGAGAAGGCTTTGAAAAGTCCAAGTGCCACCAGTTTCCTCCCTAGAAATGATTCTGCCCTTGTGATGCGTTCCAGAGATGTTCCAGGTAATCTGAACTGTAGGATGAGAAGCGCTAACTATACAAGTCAGCTGGATGGCATTGTTGGAAGCAAGAAATTGAGAAGCAGCCAAAAGATTGATAGAAATGATGGTTGTATAATTGTCTGTGAATGAATAACAAGGTAATACAATATACGTTAGTACTGTAATCCACATGAAACACAAGCTGAGAGCTGTAAATATCTAGCAGTGTGTCCCTAAATACTGACACTACAGTAAAAGCTAGATATTAGGTATCATTTTATAGAAAGTCTACCAAATATTTAACGTTAGTGAATTTCAGTTCAGGAAAGTTAGAGGAGTTTTTGGGAAGTCCAGTTTCCACTGGATTGCTTCACAAAGATAATTTTTCCCTTGTGACATATTAGTCAGATGTTAAAACCTCTTAATTACTCAAGCCCATCATTGAGGCCCCTTGCTGGTGGCATTTCTGTGTGTGAGGGAATGAAAATCAATTGCCATGGATGTGCCTGTGCCAAAAGGTCCCTGATGGTCCCCTCCATTGATGCCACCCCTAAGACTCTTCTTCTGGTCCTCCATACAAGCAGTGGAGGACTGAGCATTGTCACATTGTTCAGTCACCACATCTAGGTTGTAAATACATTTTTTTTTTTAATTTGGATACACTTTGAAGGCCACACGTTGATTAGTTTGCTGAATGTTACACTCTCTCTGCAGATGTGAAAATAAAATATAGAATATAAGCAATCTGATTCCTCCATGTCAGACCTAAAAGTGTAGAGGTTGGACCCTGGGTCAGTCCCTGAATGCTAAAACAGCAATAAAAGCTTCTTGTTAAACACTTCACTGAATAGTGCATCTAAAGAATCGAAGTTATAGTTTTATAGAGTTGCCTTTTATTACTCAACTTGCTTAATATAAGATTGAAGGGCAATGGTTACACCAGTAAACCAACTTTCTGCCTAATATCTGTGACCAAAAATCACAGCCTCCTGAGTTGTATTATCTGCTATCAAAGCTCATTCTTCCAGTTGGCAGGATAAAAATGGTGGATGATTTAAGTCCATTGCCACAAAAAATATACATCTAAAATCCCCCCTTTTTTTAATTAATGAAACCACCAAGCTACTCATTCACTCCCTCATCATCTCTCACCTTGCCTTACAACTCCCTTCTCATAGGCTTACCTCTTCATAGGCTATCCCTATCCCTGCTGCCAGACTCATCTACCTTACCAACCGCTCAGTGTCTGCCACCCCTCTCCGCCAATCCCTACACTGGCTTCTGATTGCCCAGTGAATTAAATTCAAAATACTAACAACAACATATAAATCCATCCACAGCCTCTGCTCCTCTCAAGACCTCGTGCTCTCAAGCTCTACTTTTCCCATGCTCATCTCCAGGACTTCTAAAGAACTTCTCCCATCCTCTGGAACTCTCTATCTCAATCTATCCAGTTATATCCTACTCTGGCTGCCTTTAGGCCATGAAAACTCATCTTTCATGATAGCCTAGCATGCATTCAATTGATGTTTTATTACTTCCATCAGCTCACCCCCCACAGTTACAACCTTTTGTACCACTTGCCCCACGCTATTAGATTGTAAGCTCCTATGAGCAGGGCCCTTTTAACCCTCTTGTATTTTATTGTTTTGTAAATGTACTGTCTCCCTTTTATATTGTAAAGCACTGTGTAAACTTTTGGCGCTATGTAAATCCTGTATAATAATATTAATAATACTGGATAAAAAATGGCAAACCATACAAAGCCATCTTTCTTTTTCACAGCAACCATAATAATCTACTATACAAAGGTAAGGAGCCATAGGACAAGAGTTCTGGTAAGCCTTCCAATGGGGATTACAGGTGAATGGAACACTCGTATTTTGCAAATCATGAATTTCTTGATTGGGCTCTCAGTGCTGAAATCTTGGTATTTAAACAAAAGGCTGTTAGATTTTGGGCCAGCGGTAGAGGACATTTGTAGGAAAGCAAGTAGCTAAATGTATATATAGGAGGATAGTGTAAGGAGTAGAAGTCTATGGTGAGGGCAAACTTCAGGCAGGGTCCTGTTATCTGTGCTGGAAGCTCTATGCCAGAAAATAATAATGTCAAATACAGGTATCTAAAGCTAACACAAAGGCAAAACATTTGAGAATAAATATTGTTCCAATCTATAAAGCATTCATGTGTATATATGACTCATAGGAGCATGTTTTTCATACCTCCAACAATTAGGGTTGTCCCATTCACAGACATCACTTGCTTGGCACTGGCTGCTTTATAATTTGTTTTGCAGAAATATTTTCCAGAATCATTTTTCTGAAAGTTGTATATCAACAGATTCACATTTCTTGCCATATAACCCGATTCACAATCGTATTTATGGGTATTATCTTTCCATACACATTCTCTAACAAATATAGGAGCTTTGTCCGCTCCATGGGGTCTTCTGTACCAAGCAATGTAATTCTTTGCATCATCCAGCTTTTCCGATATACAGGAAATTCTTGCTGTACCACCAACTGGAACATACAGGACATCTTGAGGCTGGTGTAGAACTTCTCCAACAACCAACACTATAAAACAATGAAAAGTGACATATAAGCCAATATAATACAATATATTATACAATATAATATAAAATAACAATATAATATACAATCACATTACAATTTAAAATAATATATGAAATATAATATAACTTAACAACACATACAGTATAATATATTGTAAAAAAATTTAGGCATTAAAGCAAATCCATACTTATTGATACAAGGTTAACTTATAGCATAAAGCAACTACATATAAATTGCAACAAACCTTAAAGATTTTTTTAAACGCCTACAATTCCTTTAGCAGCAGCTACTGAGATTTAAGCAGTGGATATTCAGTTGTGTTTTTTTGTTTAATATAAAAAAAGAGAAACTTTAAACTGAAATGATAAAACTTTCATGAAGTATATCAGCTATAAAATATCTGAATCTCCATTGCGTAAACAAAACCAGTAAAGGCACAAATAAATATCCAAAATTGCATTATACAAAAATAAATAGATTAAAAAAATTCCTAGCAGATATGTGAATACATGGTTAGAGGAATTACAACTTATTCAAAATAGACCCAAATAAATTGAACAGCTATTGTGAGTTTAATTTAAAAAAACACAGAGTTTGTCTTGCCTGAACCTTAGGATCACTTGTAACCCGGGATTCCCTGTTTTGCCTCCAGTGTAGTCAGTGCATTTAAAGAGAGCCTGTTGGTATAACACTCTTTAATTCTACTCTTGCCAGAAAGTCAGGAAACTGTGGGATTACAGTGATTGTATTCTCACAATGCATGCAGCAACTTGTAGAATCTTTATCAATGCATTAGGCCATGTTCATATTATCATGTAGCCGGAATGAGCGTTCCCAATACACATTTTTCATATGATTCT
Organism: Aquarana catesbeiana; assembly: GCF_042186555.1. Classification (NCBI taxonomy): domain Eukaryota; kingdom Metazoa; phylum Chordata; class Amphibia; order Anura; family Ranidae; genus Aquarana; species Aquarana catesbeiana. The sequence goes on from NC_133336.1 coordinate 177,439,115, forward strand.
GCATGTCACATAGTGAAGGTCAATAAGCTGCCCTACATGTGTTTGTCACCCAAAAAAAAGCATCTGCTCCTAAGAGATAATGGCACCCAAAGGCATGCTGCACATTGTGCAGTGATTGCCACACAATTTGGAATTGTGAGATGTGAATGGGTCCTAATACACCTCCCCTTGTCAGCAAAAAACATTTCTAATTTAAGGATTTATTTGCAGCTGCCCCTTCCCTACTTTTAAAGAGAGGATAAAAGTAAGTTAAAACGAAGGCAAATAAAATATATATTTAAAACCTACAAAAATATAAAAAATATTTAAAATACTTAACTTAAAAATACTTATAATACAATATTAATAAAATCAACTTAAATAATATTTACTAAACAAATTCAGTCCTTTAGAATGGAGTCTCCATTTAAAAATACATAGAACGGAATCTCAGAGGTTCATTGTAGTAACTGGAATACAGCATTCTCAAAGATTCGTACAATCCAGTCTACGTCAATTATATCTATTCTTTTATTCGGTAAGTAGCAATGTGACAAATTCTGTACTCTAACTGTAACATTATTCTAATATTTGTTTTACTAAAACATGAGATATGTTCATTTAATCACTTTAATCATTTAATTATATACAAGGTCGATTTATTTCCCTACACATGATTGGATGATTAACAACTGCTAAAAACATACAGACTTGTTAGGTTAATAAACGTTTAAATCTTTTTTTTTTTTTTTTTTTTTTTTTTTTAGCACAGAATGAGAAAATAAATAATAAAATAAAGGTTGACTAAAGATAAATAAGAAACAAGTTGTAAAATAAATACTGTAAATTAGTCAAAGTAAGAATACTGAAATATACTCTATATAATAATTATTAATAAAATAAATATATGTATAATTAAATACATCAATATAATTTAATAACATAAATCATATATCATCACATAGGCTTTCTACTTTTCTTTCTTGATAGTAAAAATCCCCTTTAAGCATTTTACAAACAGCATAAAATAACAAAGCTTTTAATAACACTTGTATATTCATATTGCATATTTCTCAAGTATATAATGGCACATGGCTTTGTTTACGTAAAAGCACAGTACATATGTTTTTCACTCTGAAAAATGTAATATTTTGTTACAAATAACTTTAAGATTTCTAAGATTTGCTTGGAGAAAAGCTTTTTCTTGCCAGATAACAGAACAGCAGCTGCTCATATGAAAGAGTAATACAATTACATGATCTTTTATTTTCCTTCTGTCAGATACCTTTGTATATGTGGAATGGTAAATGTATTTATTAATTTTAAATTAAATGTATTTATTTTTAAACAGTGTCGTAACTCAACATCCCAACTGTTTAGTTACATAAATGTTATGCAATTTAACTAGTGTGCAAATTATTTTTGTATACGTATGTGTAAAAAAAAATGCTACAATCAACTTCTATAGTTATTCCTTTATCATATCACAAAATAATAGAAAATCTGTGACAATTGAAGATGAAAACAAAACTACAAGTACTTTAATCAATTCTAAGCATAAGTAATGTAATTTTTACAAAAAATATGATTAAAGGTATTTTGTTACCTCCAGAAAAAAAGAGAACATTGAAGACAGACATCTGAACTTTCCAGAAGAGATTTTTAAGATACTTTTTATATCTCTGTATGTACACTGCACTGTCCTTATATCTATTTTAACCGGAAACTTGTGGGTTTGAGAAAGCAAAACTAAATTCCACCCTCTAACAGTACAGCCAATGGACTGATAAATTAAATTTTCTCTGAACAACAGTTTCTGGTCTGTATTGTTACAGTAGCACTAGAGGATATTTTTAGAACACAAGTGCCTTTTTATTTTTATTTTTTTTTCTATCCTTTATTTAAAGGCTTACATCTGGGATTCACAGTGTGACAGAAAACAGCACAGCTTATGATACATTGACAAAAATAAAGTATCTTAATAGACAGGCAACTGGGGAGGTGTGATATAAAGGCACATGTAAAGGTAGGTTCCAAATATCGGGAAGTACAGGTCAAAATGGTCAAGTCACCCAGATTAGTGAACAAATTGTATATTAAACAAAATACTAAAGACAATTGCATAAAACATAAAGCCTAGCATGTGCGGAATCACGCACAAAGAGAGAAACTGAGCTATAGTAAGCTGTTTCTTGCAAGAGGAATGTTCCATTAGTAATTTAAATTTGTCAGAGCAAACCAAATTTTACAATTTATAATACAGAAGTGTGGAGGAAGAGATATCAAAGAAAGAAGGGGTAAGGAAAGGTCTTTAGAAAACAAAAAAGGAAGGAGGAGGAGAAAAGAAGGGGATGAAGATGTGACAGGGAGTGGTAAGGACCAGGGAAGGAGCCTCAGGTGGAAGGCGTTGGAAGCAAAAACCACAGCGTCAAGTAGGTTGGAAGGTCATACAGGCCATCTTAAGTGTAATTATCAGAGCAGTAGACTAGGTCCTAATAGAGCCACCTGGTCTTGTGTTTCTCGAATTTGTTCCAGGGGAAAAGGTCAGTTGTTCCATGCATTGTATATCATTCAAAACAATATATACAACAGTGTAGCGCTGGACTAATAAAAATACGCATATAATAATATATGCGAAAGAGCCAAGATCCAAATATTTGTGAGTGAATATAAAAAAACCATGTGCCACTTAATCTGCAACAATTAAGTGTCTATATACGTGTAATTGGATCAAGTGCACCTATATGTATCCAAAACGAAAATTAATATATAATAGACTTAAAATGAATCATATAAATCTGATGTGACAACAAAAAAATTAAAATTTCGTCGACATGTGATAAGGAACTTATTTCAGTTATATATTATTAATTAGTCCTTCGTGCTTGGTGATCACAATGGAAGTGAAAAATTAAGGTGAATGATTATAATAAAAATCCCAATAAATAATGAACCGAAAGTCCCAAAACGTGACAACACTCCAACACAAAATCCAGTTCGATATTCCACCGCAGCTGTTGCCCACCACCAAAGGACAAATTGGAGGCTTACCGGACAGCCTGCGACCACCCTTATTCAGGGGGGTCAAAACAGGCTCTGTAGAGATGTACAAATCCAGATAGTGTCCTCACCCATGCTTCCCGATGTTCTCCAGGTATTCCTATGGGAAGCCAAGGGGGGCCTCCAGACAAGGTGTAGCAAGTGTTTCCCTCCGGATGCAATAGGGATTGAATCAAAAATGCCCCAAAAAGGAAAAAAGAGAGCTCCGATAGTGTAGGACAATCTCACTAGTTTATTTAAAAGGCATGAAATCAAATAAAACTTCTGGCAGGGAGAAATGAAACAAAAAAAACTCCGCTGCACTATGCCAGCTGTGTGTCACTCACTCACTCTCTGTGTGTGTCTCCACTCTCCGGGGCCGCTCACTGCCTGTGTGGCTGTGTCCTGACTGACTCCTGACCTAAAGATCAGCAGCGGTGGCCGCCGCCATGGCTGCCTGTGTGTCACTCAGCCACTCACTGTCTCCTCCGTTCGCGCCGCCCACCACACTCATCATCATGCCTCAGCCTCGCTCTGTCTGTGTGCCTGAGGGGGAGGAGCAGGAGAACGCCGTGCTGCTCCATTTTGCCTCGTCCCGTGCGGCGCCAGCCAGCACCGCCCACTATCTGACTGCACGAGGAGAGAATTTCAGTGTCAAGGTATTTCTCTCTCTCTCTCTCTCTCTCTCTCTCTCTCTCCTCCCCCCCCCCCATGTTTTGTTCAAGTGCCAGATAACTTTGAAAAGCTGTATACCATCAAACGCTGCCACTATGCCCATAGTTTGCCAGCTCTGTGCCCTGCCCATTAAACGCAGCCACTGTACCCATCAATTGCCACCACTGTACCATCAAACACAGCCGCCCACTGTACCCATAAATTGCCACCACTGTGCCCATTAAATGCTGCCACTGTACCATCAAACGCAGCCACTGTACCATCAAACGCAGCCACTGTACCCATAAATTGCCACCACTGTGCCCATTAAACACAGCCACTGTGCCCATCAAACGCAGCCACTGTACCATCAAACGCAGCCACTGTACCCATAAATTGCCACCACTGTGCCCATTAAACGCTGCCACTGTACCATCAAACGCAGCCACTGTACCATCAAACGCAGCCACTGTACCCATAAATTCCCACCACTGTGCCCATTAAACGCAGCCACTGAGCCATCAAACGCAGCCACTGTGCCCATCAATTGCAGCCACTGTGCCCATTAAACACAGCCACTGTGCCATCAAGCGCAGCCACTGTACCCATAAATTGCCACCACTGTGCCCATCAAACGCAGCCACTATGCCATCAAACGCAGACACTGTACCCATCAATTGCAGCCGCTGTGCACATTAAACACAGCCACTGTGCCATCAAGCGCAGCCACTGTACCCATAAATTGCCACCACTGTGCTCATTAAACGCAGCCACTGTGCCATCAAACGCAGCCACTGTACCCATAAATTGCCACCACTGTGCCCATTAAACACAGCCACTGTGCCCATAAATTACAGCCACTGTGCCCATTAAACGCAGCCACTGGGCCATCAAGCCCAGCCACTGTACCCATAAATTGCCACCACTGTGCCCATTAAACACAGCCACTGTGCCCATCAAACGCAGCCACTGTGCCCATAAATTCCCGCCACTGTGCCCATCAAACGCAGCCACCGTACCCATCAATTACAGCCACTGTGCCCATTAAACACAACCACTGTGCCCATCAAGCGCCACCACTGTACCCATAAATTGCCACCACTGTGCCCATTAAACGCAGCCACTGTGCCATCAAACGCAGCCACTGTACCCATAAATTGCCACCACTGTGCCCATAAATTACAGCCACTGTGCCCATTAAACGCAGCCACTGGGCCATCAAGCCCAGCCACTGTACCCATAAATTGCCACCACTGTGCCCATTAAACACAGCCACTGTGCCCATCAAATGCAGCCACTGTACCCATAAATTCCCACCACTGTGCCCATTAAACGCAGCCACTGTGCCCATAAATTCCCGCCACTGTGCCCATCAAACGCAGCCACTGAGCCATCAAACGCAGCCACTGTACCCATCAATTGCAGCCACTGTGCCCATTAAACACAGCCACTGTGCCATCAAGCGCAGCCACTGTACCCATAAATTGCCACCACTGTGCCCATTAAACGCAGCCACTGTGCCCGTAAATTCCCACCACTGTGCCCATCAAACACAGCCACTGTGCCCATAAATTCCCACCACTGTGCCCATCAAACACAGCCACTGTGCCCATCAAACGCAGCCACTGTACCCATAAATTGCCACCACTGTGCCCATTAAACGCAGCCACTGTACCCATAAATTGCAGCCACTGTGCCCATTAAACGCAACCACTGTGCCCATAAATTCCCACCACTGTGCCCATCAAACACAGCCACTGTGCCCATCAAAGCAGCAACTGTACCCATAAATTGCCACCACTGTGCCCATTAAACGCAGCCACTGTGCCCATAAATTCCCGCCACTGTGCCCATCAAACGCAGCCACTGAGCCATCAAACGCAGCCACTGTACCCATCAATTGCAGCCACTGTGCCCATTAAACACAACCACTGTGCCATCAAGCGCAGCCACTGTGCCCATCAAGCGCCACCACTGTGCTCATTAAATGCTGCCACTGTGCCCATCAAACGCAGCCACTGTGCCCATCAAACGCAGCCACTATGCCATCAAACGCAGCCACTGTAACCATCAATTGCCGCCAGTTTGCCCCATCAATTGCCGCCAGTTTGCCCCATCAATTCCTGCCAGTGTCCCCCCCGCCCGGCACTTACCTGTCTCAGGTCAGCGCGTTGCTCCACGCTCCCTCCGATCACAGCGCTTGTCGCAGTCAATCAGGTGACAGGTAACCAGACCCAGTGCACCTGATTGGCTGAGAGGCGGGTCAGTGTTAGGGAAGCGATTTATTTGATTTCCTAACACAGCACTGTGTAAGCAGCGAACGCACAGCAGTGTATATATATATATATATATATATATATATATATATATATATAGCCATATGTGCTTTTATATGTGTCTTATCTATATATAATGCACTCTTTAAATGTGCTTTAAAATGCATGGTTTTCCATTTTATGAACAAGAAAATAATGACGTTATGCTGTTGGGCTGGTATTATAATGCTATGGGGCTGGTATGACATTTTTTCCAGGGCTGGTTTTCATACCCAGTCCAGCCCTGGTCAGAGGCCACACTTGAGGACCCATAAAGTTGTTGATACATGGATCAAAATTCAGCTGGTTCAGAGGGAACCATCCAAATTTTGATCCATGGGTGGCTGTTCCATGTATAGCTGAATGGAAAATATGGAGCCATGTATGGCCAGCCTAAGTAAAGTAGGTTGATTGATACTGCTTTAGCCATTAACTTGGCTGTGGTTGGGTCAAAGAGAATGCGTATAAGAATCTGAAATACATATAAAACAACAGTTTCCCAAAGAAGCTGTCAATGGTCTGGTGGTATACATGAACCAGACTAATATATCAGTCTAGGCTGGGATTGGGCTTGGACTGCGTTAATGGTGTATTTGATGAACATACTTTTTCAGAGAGTTAATGGGAGCCAGACTATGCACACAATACTGAATAACATTTTATTTTTAATTTATTTTCTTTGCTATTATAAGGGGGTAACAACCCCCCTATGTGATAGCATCGGCAGGTGACACATTCTGTTAATGGAGACATAAGGGGTTTTTCTGAAACTGGAAGTGTCTAAACTATCTCGTCCCAGCTATACAACTGCATTACTTGCGCGGGGGGGTATTGGGAGCGAATATTCCTTGATTTCTTTTTTCAGCAATCCCAGGCTCCTCAGAGGAACGGGAGAGCCCAGAAACCACTGTGCAGTGGCCTGGGTGGGGGGGCATCCATCTTCTCGCTACTGTAAAAGTGATCACTTTAACTACACAGCCTATTGCTGGCTGAAAAAAATAAGACCAACCTCACCGCTGCAGCCATTGAGCCATTGTTATATAGTTACATAGTAGGTGAGGTTGAAAAAAGACACAAGTCCATCAAGTCCAAACTATGTGTGTGATTATATGTCAGTATTAGCTTATATATCTCTGTATGTTGTGGTTGTTCAGGTGCTTATCTAATAGTTGCCCCCCCCGCTGAGACCACATCCTGGCCGCTCTTACAGTAAAGAACCCTCTACGCAGTTTATGGTTAAATCTCTTTTCTTCTCATTTTAAGCCATGTGTCTTGTTAAACTCCCTTCTGCAAAAAAGTTTTATTTGTATTGTAGGATCACCAGTACGGTATTTGTAAATTGAAATCATATCCCCTCTCAAGCGTCTCTTCTCCAGAGAGAATAAGATCAGTGCTCGCAACCTTTCCTCATAACTAATATCCTCCAGACCCTTCATTAGCTTTGTTGGCCTTCTTTATTGTCACTCCATTTCCAGCACATCCTTCCTGGGGATTGGTGCCCAGAACTGGACAGCATACTCCAGGTGCGGCCGGACCAGAATCTTGTAGAGTGGGAGAATTATCGCTTTATCCCTGGAGTTAATCCATTTTTTATTGCATGCCAATATTCAGTTTGCTTTGTTAGCAGCAGCTTGGCATTGCATGCCATTGCTGAGCCTATCATCTACTAGGACCCCCAGGCCCTTTTCCATTATAGATTCCCCCAGAGGTTCTTCCCCTAGTGTATAGATTGCATTCATATTTTTGCCACCCAAATGCATTATTTTACATTTTTCTATTTCTATTTCTATTTTTCTACATTAACCGCTTGCCGACCAGCTGCAGTCGATTGCTCCTGAGAAGGAGAGAATGGAGATCTGTCAATGTAAACAGGCAGATCTCCGTTCTGTCAGGGGTGGGGAGAGCGATCTGTTGTTCCTAATGCTTAGGAACAACGATCAGTCTCCTCACCCAGGCAGTCCCATCCCCCCGTTAGAATCACTCCCTAGGTAACACATTTAACCACTTAATCGCCACCCTACAGTGTTAACCCCTTCCCTGCCAATGAAATTTATACAGTAATCAGTGGCTATTAATAGCACTGATCGCTGTATACATGTCAAAGGTCCCAAAGAAGTGTCAATAGTGTCCGATCTGTCCTCCGTAATGTCGCAGTCCTGATAAAAATCGCAGATAGCTGCAATTACTAGTAAAAAAAAAAATTTGAATAACAATGCCATAAATCTATCCCCTATTTTGTAGACCCTATAACTTTTGCGCAAACCAATCAATATATGCTTATTGCGATTTTTTACCAAAAATATGTAGAAGAATACATATCGGCCTAAACTGAGGAAGAAATTAGTATTTCTGATATATTTTTTGGGGATATTTATAATAGCAAAAAATAAAAAATATTGCTATTTTTTTTTTCAAAATAGTCTGTCTTTTATTGTTTATCCCCTTCCCGCCGACCGTACGCATATATGCGTACTCGGCTTTCCGGGATTATACCGGGATGATGCCCGCAGCTGCAGGCATCATCCCAGTACCGTTGTTTACAGCGGGCGATCGGCTACCTGTGTATAACAACCGATGCGGCTAAAAGCCGCTCGGCTGTTATACCGGAGGAGCAGGAAGGGACATCCCCCCCCTCCCGCCGCCTCCCGCCGCTGTTACCGGGCCTCCCGTGCGATCGGGAGGCCCGGTGTCCATTCGGCTGCCTTCGGCGGCTGGGGGCGGGCTGGAACGAAGCTGCGAGCGGCTTCGTTACAGCCTCCTCGTTGTAAACGCGGAAGTGACGTCATGACGTCACTTCCCGTTTACTCGGCTGTCAATGGCGCCGAATTTAAAAAAGTACACAGTATTCAGAATCACCGTTTTCGGCGATCTGAATACTTTGAAGTGTAAAGGAGGGATGGGGGGTCTTTTAGACCCCCCATCCCTCCATAAAGAGTACCTGTCACCACCTATTACTGTCACAAGGGATGTTTACATTGCTTGTGACAGCAATAAAAGTAAAAAAAAAAAAAAAAAAATTTTAAACACAATTTATAAAGTACAAAAATAAATAAAATAAATTAAAAAAAAAAAAAAATTTTTTAAAGTGCCCCTGTCCCCGCGAGCTCGCGCAGCGAAGAAAACGCATACGGAAGTCGCGCCCGCATATGTAAACGGTGTTGAAAGCACACATGTGAGGTATCGCCGCGATCGTCAGAGCAACAGCAATAATTCTAGCCCTAGACCTCCTCTGTAGCTCAAACCTGGTAACCGTAAAAAATTTTTAAAGCGTCGCCTATGGAAATTCATAGGTACCATAGTTCGTCGCCATTCCACGAGTGCGTGCAATTATAAAGGGTGACATGTTTGGTATCTATTTACTCGGTGTAACATCATCTTTCACATTATACAAAAAAATTGGGGTAACTTTACTGTTTGGATTTTTTAAAATTCATGAAAGTGTCACTTTTCCAAAAATTTGCGTTTAAAACACTGCTGCACAAATACCGTGTGATAAAAAATATTGCAACAATCGCCATTTTATTCTCTAGATTCTCTGCTAAAAAAAATATATATAATGTTTGGGGGTTCTAAGTAATTTTCTAGCAAAAAATACGGATTTTAACTTGTAAACACCAAATTTCAAAAATAGGCTTAGTCATGAAAGGGTTAAAGCACAAAAAATAAATACAGCAGAGATGATCAAATAGCACCAAAAGAAAGCTCTATTTGTGGGAAAAAAAGGACATCAATTTTGTATGGGTACAGCGTCGCATGACCGCGCAATTGTCAGTTAAAGAGATGCAGCGCCGTATCGCAAAAAATGACAGGTCAGGAAGGGGGTAAATCTTTCCGGGGCTGAAATGGTTAAACCTCATTTGCCATGTAGATGCCCATTAATTTGTTCAGATTTTCTTGCAAATTTTCCACATCCTGCGGAGAAGTTATTGCCCTGCTTATCTTAGTATCGTCTGCAAATACAGAGTTTTGAACTGTTTACCCCATCCTCCAGGTCGTTTATGAATAAATTAAATAAGATTGGTCCCAGCACAGAACCCTGGGGGATCCCATTACCCACCCCTGACCATTCCGAGTACTCCCCATTTATCACCACCCTCTGAACTCACCCTTGTAGCCAGGTTTCAATCCATGTACTCACCCTATGGTCCATGCCAACGGACCTTATTTTGTACAGTAAACGTTTATGGGGAACTGTGTCAAATGCTTTTGCAAAATCCAGATATGAGCCATGAGCTTGCTTTAACCATATGAAGTCTAGTATGTTATATACAACCTAAGAACATCAAGTGGTTAAAAAAAACAATGTTTTTGAATATATGAGGCTCAGGTCACAACAGTTTAGATTTAAGATCTTTGTAATATCCATGTGACTGTAATTTTAAAATCTCATTGGACTTAAATCAGAGCTAAACCCATTAATTTAACTGTTTTTAAAAAGCTGTAACATTCCCAGCATGCCAGGATTGCTAACTATCAGATTTGCTTGTGTTCTCAACAAAACTGTCTAACATCACATAGCTGTTTTCATAACTAATCACATGTGCAGCATCATGGCAGCTGCAGATCAAACAGAGGCTAAGATGAAAAAGAGATAGAAGGGTTTGATTCTGCTTAACTTAATCGCTTGCCGACCGCATACTGTATATATACAGCGGCTCTCCTGGGCAGGATCATGTACCTGTATGTGATCCTGCACTTCCGGGTCTGGAGCGCGCACGTGCCATCAGCGACCCGCTTCCGCTGTGATTGGACACAGCGGGAGCCAGTCAGCAGGTCCAGTGGACGTCGCATATCAGCAGACTTGCCGATCATTCGGGACACAGGCAGAATGGCGGTCTCCTATGTAAACAAGGCAGATCACCATTCTGTGAGGCGGGAAGGTTGTGATCCTGTGTTCCTGCAAAGCAGGAACACAGAACTCTGCCTTTCCATAGTACAAGCACCTCCCACACAGACTACACAAGCACAGGTTATGCACACAGTTAACCCTTTGATCACCCCTGATGTAAACCTCTGCCCAGCCAGTGTCATTAGTACAGTGACAGTGCATATTTTTAGCACTGATCAAGGTATCTGTGTCACTGGTCCCCAAAAAGTGTCACTTAGTGTCCGATTTGTCCCGCTATAGGTCGCTGATCGCCACCATTACTAGTAAAACAAAAAAAATACACAAATCTATCCCAAAGTTTGTAGATGCTATCAATTTTGCGCAAACCAATCAATATACGTTTATTGGGATTATTGTTACCAAAAATCTGTATCAGAAGACATATTGGCCTAAATTTATGAAGAAATATGATTTTTTTTTCAATTTTTTTATTCAATGTGTTTTATAGCAGAAAGTAATAAATATAGTTTTTTGTTTATAACGCAAAAAATAAAAAAAACACAAAGGTGATTTATTACCACCAAAAGAAAGCTCTATTTGTGGGGGAAAAATGATATACATTTTATTTGGGTACAGTGCCGCACGGCCACGCAATTGTCAGTTAAATTAACACAGTGTCTCTTCACAAAAAATGGCCTGGTCATGAAGGGGGGGATATCTTCTGGAGCTGAAGTGGTTAAAATAGCTGTCATTTTTAATAGGGACCCTCATCCTTGTGTGTTAAGTTTATGAAAAGAGCCTAGTATCCTTTGTGGTGGCAGGTACTGCAAGATAAGCTACATATGTTAAATGTACCTATTTTCTTTCCTAGTAGCAACCTGAGATTTAATTAAATAGTGGTAAAGGCTAGCTCAGGGAATTAATCTGATTGATGTTCATCACAATTTTTAAGTCAACCTATTTTGAGTAAACCTACCTAGGAAAGCTATATTCATCACTTTAATAGGGCGTACACACGGTCGGACTTTGTTCGGACATTCCGACAACAAAATCCTAGGATTTTTTCCGACGGATGTTGGCTCAAACTTGTTTTGTCTACACGCGGTCTCACAAAGTTGTCGGAATTTCTGATCGCCAACCACGCGGTCACGTACACCACGTACGACGAGACTAGGCCGGTTCAGAACCAAGCGCGGCACCCTTTGGGCTCCTTTTGCTAATCTCGTGTTAGTAAAAGTTTGGTGAGAGACGATTCGCGCTTTTTCAGACTCGTGGCTTTCAGATCGTTTTCTGCCATTCAGTTTGTGCTTGTGGGTTTGTATCTGCTCTTCAGTGCGTGCAGCAAGTTCCGCGTGACTTTAAGTAGTCATTGTATTCTTGTTCGTTCGTTACTGTTTTTCAGGTCGCTCTTCACAGGCCTTGCTGTTCTTCAGTGCGTTCTGTTACTTCGTTCTGAGCAGCCGACCGTTTTCTAGCCATGTTTCGTATGCGTACTCCTCGTAGAGTTCATGCTGTGCGGGGGCTTGGTGTTGGGGTCCTGACCTTGACACAAGTCCAGTCCATGAACAGGGTGGGGAGGAGTTCATGGACCAAGAATTGGTTGCTCCAGCGTGACCAGTTCTGTCATATGCCTTTGCTCCGTGAGATCCGTGAGAATAATCCTGATGATTTCAGGAACTTTCTCAGGATGACGGACCCCGTGTTTCACCGTCTGTTGGCTTCGCTGACCCCTTATATTAGCAGGCAGGATACCTGCATGAGGCAAGCCATCACTCCGGAGCAGAGGTTGGTCGCTACCCTGCGGTATTTGGCAACAGGGAGAAGCCTGCAGGACCTCAAGTTCTCGACAGGCATCTCCCCCCAGGCTCTGGGGATCATTATCCCAGAGACCTGTTCTGCCATCATCCAGGTCCTGCAGAAGGAGTATATGAATGTAAGATTTTGATCCTTTTATATCACATTTTATTGTATTGAATGTTTGCTAATATATTGTATTTCTTTCCTCATTCCCTAATTACCATGATTGTAATATGCTGTGAATGTCCCCTTTGCCCTCATGCATGCTGGATTTTTAGATAATTATTATTTTAGGTCCTTCATACATATTTGCCCTTCAATAACCTCCCCAGCATGGTGTCTCCTGGCCCTATATTCACCTCATGTAGTCACTTAACAATGTATTTTATCTGCTCCATAGTAGTGCTTTACCCCACACACCCCCTAAAATGTTTGGAAATGTTATTTTTGATTTAAATTCAGGCAGAGTGCCAGAGGCTTTTTTTTGGTGGTGTCCCCAAATCTTTTTTAGTAACCCTCCCTCCCCCAACGGCTAAGTCAGCTGATCCCAATTCTCTATGTATCCTCAATCATCTATCTGCTGACTTTGCCAAACCCATACACACTATACCCATCTCTTTACTGGTCAGATTTATGGATGAATTCCCCAAAGCATGTAGTGCAAGGGCCTGCCTGTATACTTTCAAATGGTACTGTTTCCAGTTTTTGTATCCTATTATTCTCTTGATAGGTCATAGCAGAATGTCCAAATGTCCTCAAATGTGTACAGTGTGTATTTATATCTTTGTATTATGACACTATCTACCTGTCCAGTGGTCTGCAATAGTGTAACTAAGGAGGGGCTGTTCCAAGTAATACCCATTATTTAGGCATTCATCTCTCAATGAAGTGAAGAGGGTTACCTGTCCAAGAGTTCCCCCCTATAATGTTAGAAATGGCCCATGAGAGGGAGGGGGGGAATATGATAGGTGTACCTTATACTTTGGCCTTGTTAAATTCCCCTTACTAAATGCTATCTGGAGGTTGCCCCATAATGTTTGTGTCTAATCTGCTTGCCATGTTTCTGTGAAAAAATAGTAATGTTTATTGTTTTTTCCTCAACAGTTTCCTTCCACGCCACAGGAATGGCAGACTGTGGCCTCGCACTTTGCCCAGCGGTGGGACTTTCCTAACTGCGGAGGGGCAATTGATGGGAAACACGTCCACATCGTCCCACCACCCAACTCGGGGTCGTACTATTATAATTACAAGGGGTTCAATAGTATAGTGATGTTGGCGGTGGTGTCGGCTAATTACGACTTCCTGTATGTGGACGTGGGGAAGAATGGCCGGATGTCCGATGGTGGAGTCATCGCCCAGACGGAGTTTTACAGGCGTCTCCAGAATGGCAGCTTGGCCAGCTCCAGAGGACAATGTTGAAGGACTCCCATTTGTGTTCGTTGCTGATGAAGCGTTTGCGCTGGGGGACCACCTGATGCGGCCATTCCCAATGAGGACCCTCACACCGGAACAGAGGGTTTTTAATTACCGGCTGGCCAGAGCCCGAAGAGTGGTGGAGAACACATTTGGAATCCTGGCCAGCCGGTTCCGCCTATTTCTGACACCCATCCATATGGCGGAGTATAAACTAAACCATATTATACTTGCGTGCTGTGTTCTCCATAACTTTTTAAGGAAACATTCGGCCAACTATGCTGGCTCAGTTGGGCCTGAGGCCGGAATGATACATCAAACCACACTGACAGCGCTTGAAAGCGGCCGTCCTGGCTTGCCCTCCCTGAGTGCCCGTGATGTCTGGTTACGATACCAGGAGTTCTTTGCGGGTAGGGGGGCCATCAATATGCCAGCAAATATGTGAAGCCTTTTTATAATAAAACCAAAAAAGAAATTCTTTGTGGACATTTACTGCTTGTGTTTGTTTTAGCTGACCCTGACAGAAATGTGTAGAATCCAGAAAATGTCGTGATTGGGTAACCTTATACAAAGCACTGTTGGCTGTTATTTAATAAAATGCAAAAACACATTTCACTACAAGTGCAGTTGCAACTGCACTGCAACTGCACTTGTAGTGCCCAGAGGATTTGCCCTTAGGAAATAACCCCCATTTTCTCAGAAAACAACAATTACATCACCCCAAAAGTGTTGTAGCTTGAGACAATAATCCACACATTCTTGATTAACAATCTTTTTAATACCTGCACATTCACATGTGCATTTACCAAAGGTTTTTCCAAAAAACCAACATGTTTGTTGTATACCAATTTTTGTGGTGGCATTATCAAAACTCAAAATTTCCATTTTAGATAAAACAGGCCTGTGTAAAACCAGCAAGAAAAGACACAAATCTTGAACTTACAAACGTCACATTTGGTAGAACTTGAAGGCAATATCAGACATGAGTATTTAGGAACTGTGTTTGATATTGCGTTCAGATGGGGTGAAGTCACCCCAGGAAAAGCCAAATTTGGAAGATGCACACCAATTTAACAATGTCAACATGTGCGACCTGCCATCACGGGGATCAAGGGATGTGTTTTGGGGGAGCAAGCCCTTCCTCACTGCTACTTTATTATTGAGGAAGGGGTTGCACCCCCAAAACGCGTCCATTGATCTCCCGTGATGGCAGATAGCACATGTTGGCACACTGTGTGCATCCTCCAAATTTGGCTTTGGGAAAAATCACAAAAACATTTAGCACATTGTAGCACACAAAAGAAGAAAGTGATTTGGAGGGGCTTTAAACTCGCCCCAAAACATCAATGATGTTTTTATTTTTTGGAATAACATCATTAATGTTTTGCTTGATGATTTCCAATTGTAAATTACACCCCATGATCTCCCCGATCAGGATCTGGGCACTTT
Source organism: Aquarana catesbeiana (assembly GCF_042186555.1). Taxonomy (NCBI): domain Eukaryota; kingdom Metazoa; phylum Chordata; class Amphibia; order Anura; family Ranidae; genus Aquarana; species Aquarana catesbeiana. The sequence goes on from NC_133336.1 coordinate 177,454,589, forward strand.
CGGATGTGAAAGGATCTGGATCCACACCCTCACGATCACCTAAAAAGAGAGGAACCCCAAAATAAATTATGTTTCAAAAAAATGCTGCAATCCATCTCTTATCTGAGCCTGTGGTCGCAGACACTCACCTGTTGTGGTGACTATTTTCACCACGTCTTCTTCCTCCTGCTCAGATTGTGTTGGGGGGATTTCCCCTTCTTCCAGAGGGGGGGGGCTCTGTTCTCCTCAGATGAGGGGTGTCCTCCGTGTCTTTTCTCCCCTATGTAAAACAAAATGGTATAATTAGCACACAGATATTTGATGGCAGAACTATAAAGATGAAACATTGCTTGGAAGTGGGGTAAAATTGTCAATTTTAGCAGAGTTCCAAGATGTAGCTTTTTTAGTGTCCTTTGTCAACATGCAATACTTTACCTGTTTTGTACAAGCTTCACAGATGTAGCCCCCCCCCCCCCTATAGTATACACTGGAGCACCTGTGTGGCCCCCTAATAAAAATGGTGTTCTTGTGTCCCACACTAGTGCTCCAGTGTCCAGATGTGTAAACAGCTGCTGAGTGCCCTCTCCTTACACAGAATCTATTTAGCATTTCATTCTAGTAACAAAGCCATCTACACAACCCAATTCTTTTCAGACAAGTATAGGGCGTCAAAATGGTGGCCAAATGCATAAGGGCTAAACAATGGTATTTTATAGTTGGAAAGAAAAATGTTGCATCCGAATGAATAATGTGCTTATGAACATGAAAGTTGCCATTTTAAACTACAACAGTTCCTAAAAGCACATGGAGCAGCACGAACGTAATAAACATAAAGAATAGTAACACAGCACAACTACTTACTTTTTTGCAGCACTCTCCGGATCTTTCTGTACTGCTCATGTTCTCGTAATTTGAGGTCCGACCACCGTTTCCTGAGCTGATCTTTCGATCGACATACCCCTGACTCCTGACCACTTTCGCCATGATCTTGGCCTTTCTGACATTGGGGTTGGGGTAAGGTCCATACTTCCCATCATAGTCGGCCTTCTTCAGGATGTCCACCATATCCAACATCTCCCCAAAGGACATATTTGAGTCCTTAAATCTCCTTCTGGATCGGGACGTTTCTGGCTCCGGCCTTTCCTCCTCCTGCTCCTCGTTGCTACAATTAGCACGCACCTGCTGTCTATCCGCCATGTGCTCTTCCCCCACTGCGCCGAACGAAAAGGGGCGGGGAATAGACTAGAAAGAACGTCAGGGGCGGGCAGAGTTATACGCATGCGCAGTGTGTATAAAGCGTAACACACGTGCGTATTACGTACGATCTGTGAGCGGAGGAAGGAGCATCGGAGACGTCAATCGTGCTAACGAAGGTAAGATCTAAACTTGCGCCTATACTGCTTCGAAATGGAAGCCTATATTGTAACAAGATTAGGGGAGTTTGGCCTGACATTAGGGTTTGTCTTGTGTTGTGTCTTGCAGAGAAAATGGATGGGTTCAACGACCACAATTTCCTGCCCCTGTTCATTGACAAGTACAGGGAGCTGCCCTGTCTGTGGCAGGTCAGACTACCCCACTATAATCACAAACAGAAGAGGCAGGCAGCGCTGGAGAAACTGCTGGAGTTGGTGAAGCCGGTGGTCCCCACAGCAACCATCCCTTATTTAAAAGCCAAAATTGGTGGCCTGAGGAGCACATATCTGAGGGAGCGCAAGAAGGTCACAGATTCCCAGAGGTCCGGAGCAGCAGCAGATGACGTTTATGCACCCAGGCTGTGGTACTATGAGAGACTGCGATTTCTGTCAGACCACACTGAAGTCAGGGAATCACTCTCTACTCTTCCTTCCACGCTTCCTTCCATACCAGCTGAGGCTTCCGAGGTCCAACCTGGGCCTTCCAGCCAGGAAGAAGTGGAGGAGCCCAGCTGGAGTCAGGTATAGCATTGTTCAACATTTTTCTGGTCAATAAATAAATGATGTTTACTAGATGTTATTATTGATCACTCTTTGCTGCTTGAAAGTGTTTTACATATCAATAGACAGTAGTGGGCACCCAAAATTGGGACAAGAATGAAAACTGCTGGGCTCAGAAGGATAGTCTGTTATATTTGTTAACATTCAATTTGCAGCAGTCAGGAGGTGAAAATTGTGTGTGATTGATGAAAAAAATACTAAAACTATGTCCCTTTTTCATACACAGGAAGACCTCAGCCAGGAGGAGGCTGTGGAATGTGGCAGCCAGGAGGAGGCAGGGATTAGTGGCAGCCAGGAGGAGGCGGGGCTAAGTGGCAGCCAGGAGAAGCCTGGGACCAGTCGCAGCCTGACTGAGTCTCAGGTCCCTCCCCTCCGTCTGCCATATAAACGAGCCAGGAAGGCCACTCCGAGTCCCATGCAGGATTCAGCATTCAGGCTGATCCAGGAGGCTTCGGCGTCCCTACGAGCCTTACCAACTCCTGAAGAGGCCTTTGCCTGCATGTTTGCCACCAAATTGCAGGGCATGCAGGAGGGTCAACGCAGGCTCTGTGAGGACCTTATGTACAAAGTCCTACGTAAGGGGGTGAGTGGGGAACTAACACCCCAGACCGACGTGGTTGAGTTGGACCATCCTCCTCTTCCTCCTGCTGCCACAACTCCACCACCACAGCCACCGCGTGTCAAGGAAGCGTGGAAGGAAGACCTGAGAGTGATTGACCTGGGTTCAGTCTGGTCTGACAGAAGATGCAGTCTCTCGTATGACCACAGCCTGGGGACATAGATGTCATCTGCTGCTTTCCGGATCTCTGGGACTTCTGGACCAGACTGCCCTCCCTTAGATATGGACTCCTCAGGCCACCAATTTTGCTTAAAAATAGTTGATGTTTGCCCTGGGGGTCCAAGGCTTCGCCCACTTCTGCAGTTTCTCCAGCGTTGCCTCCCTCTTTGTTTATTTGTGAGCCCTTTATCAAAATTTTTTGGGTAAATTCTACTCTCCTGTGTGTGTTTTCATCCAAAAAAGACAGTTTGTTGGTGAGGATTCAGGTACATTTCTAACATAAAATGTGAAATTAACAAGGGACAACAACACCAAACAATCTCTTACAGATTAAATAGAACAACATATCAATGGTGTTGTGGGAACTTGTCACAAAAAACACACACAAACATTTTCGGGGAGTACAAATCAAAATCCCCAAAAAAAAGTAAAAAAAAAAAAATACAAACACAAAAAAATAATCTACATTAAAGCCAAAAAAAATAAAAAGTATACAAAAATATGTTGTCAGATGTGAGAAATCAAAATATATTGAGGGAATCCAGATAAATAGTAACGAAATAAGTTTGTTAAAGGGTGTGTGAATATGAACAGCAAAACTACTTTATTCTTGTCACATTATAAAGAAGAAGAGAGTGCGCTGTATTAAACCATTTTTAACATTGCAGCGTGACGAAAGTGCTGTATCCATTGCGAACGCTAAGTTTACCAGAACGAGCTGTTCCGTCTTGGAATTTCTTCTGAGCATGCGTGGCACTTTGTGCGTCGGAACAGGCCACACATGGTCGGAATTGACGCGATCGCATTTTGTTGTCAGAAAATTTTATCTCCTGCTCTCCAACTTTGTGTGTCGGAAAATCCGATGGAAAATGTCCGATGGAGCCCACACACGGTCGGAATTTCCGACAACACGCTCCGATCGGACATTTTGCATCGGAAAATCCGACCGTGTGTACGCCCTATAAGTGTATCCAGACCAAAGAACAAAAATGTAATATATTGTTCTTTAACAGTACTTCTATGTAGTGGCTCCATTTGTTTTCTTTATTTCAGACTTCTTTCCTTTATTTTCACCTAGTGATCCTGCCAAGAACACCCTTTCCATCCTATGGTGATGGCACTGTACTGAATCTATGGAGGAGCAGCGCTATAAGAAATCTGGACATGGCTGATAATGCTGTTTGAGATAGGGCATATAGGAATATATCAGTTTACTATATTTCTGGAAGGTTCAACAGATATTTTTTCTACATTTTAATCACTTCAATATCAGGCACTTTTACCCTGACATGTCTTTCTTTGTTTGCAGGACAGTATAGATATCCTCCAAATGACTCCTTTTTGGAAAGTAGACAGTCCAAGGCATTAAGTAAGAGGCATGGCAGTTTTAATTTCTTGTCATATTTTTTTGGAAAATGAAGAAATTAAAAAAAAAATGGTATCAATTTTTAAAAAAAAATATTGTTACCAGTGCAGTACTGTGTCATCATATAACTGGCGTGTCGGTTGTAAAGGGACACTGACTAGTGACAGTATCAAAAATATATATTTTTTTATTACATTTTTTTCTTTTTTAATATTGTTTTTTTAACATGCTGTGACCAGAGCAATATAATGTGACCATAGTAACATTGTACTACTCAGGGGAAGTGATCAGGATTTTTTTTTATTTTACAAACTATGGTTGTTTATAGCAGTGAATTTCATTGCTATAAGCAAGCATTTTACTGAATAAAATAGAGTAATTCAGTTTCTTTTGTTGTGATTAGCTGTAATTGGCCACAGCTAATCACATGGTACAGATAGGCTGTGATTGGCCCTGTGTGTACCATGTAATTACTGTGACCAATCACAGCTAACAACACAATTGTAACAATGATTGCCATGAAAGGAAGCCATTCATTGTTTTTACAACTGTCATGTGATCTGCTGTGATTGGTCACCGCAATCACATGGTAATGGCAGTGGACCTGTACACCGATCAGTAATCCACTGTGCCAGGTGGACACAGCCAGTGACAGGCCATGCCCACAGCATGCAAAGAACACAAAAAAAAACAGAGTGATAAAAACACACACCCTGAAGAGTTGTACTACAAAAATCTTTAATTCGCTAAGAAAGAGCAAAATACAAACAACACCAATACTAAATCCCTAAATCCCTAAATCCCTAAAGAGCCCCTACAAAGGGGTAAACTACTAATAATACAAACAATTCCCCAAAGATAAATGGGTGACTGAAAAATATCTCTACAACTATTGAAAGGAATAAATGCAGTGGGTATATCCCTCCCTCCCCCAATATAAAACACCCCCTATAAGCACCTAGCAGTACCCCAAGCCACCTGGGGCGAGGGAATAAGCTGGATAATTCCTGAAGGGAACAGTGTGATTCCGTAATCATAGAAGTGTTCCACACTGTTACATTCCAGAAATGATACAGTTAAACGACCAAAGACGAAATGTAAAGTCATACCACAGTCGGTCACACAGTCAGTCAAAGATGGAATGATCATAGAAGGGGGACACACTGGGATGATGGATAATCCAACAATTAAAGAAAAATAGGGGAGAGAAATTCTCCTCACAAAGAAAAAAAGAAAAATTGTTATTGTATCCTCAAATGTGTGGAAAGTCTTGCTGTATAATCTTGATTGGTAACAAACATGTGGTTTAAATGATGACAGACACTGTTTACGGATGGATGGATCACTAAACACTTCAATCCCAACCTTGTCAGGTATATAGCACAGGAAGGAACGATCACATAGGCACCGTCAGTGTAACCAAAGGCCAAGGTTCCCACAGCATGTAGGTATACCATCAAAGCAATTGTAATAATAAATTTACATGGTGGTTACTTACTGATACCCGATCACACAGAGAACTCTCCAATGTGAAATGAGATTCAATCTGTTGGTCTGTATGTGATAGCCATAGATCTCCAGCTGAGGAGCGTTCGTCTGTGGTAAAGATAGTGATTTCTCATCCAAAATAAGTTGGTCAATATATGTCAGGCTATTAGAGAAGCCGATAGAGTAATAAAATCCATAGTCACCGTGTCTGTTCTCCGTGATAGAAGATCAATTGGTCTCCATGTTGAAGTCAATCATGCTGATAGACTCAGGATAGATGAATCATTAGGTTCATCAAAAATCTTAAGGTTCCAGGTCAGGCCTTCAAGCCCATAATAGGGTGTTAGCTGGGGTAGAGGGGCAAAAAACGGGGGTGTCCATCCCAGCAAAAAGAGCAAAATGCCCACAGCATGGCCACACGATTGTGCGCAAGGTTTGTTCTGGGAGAACGTCACATGACACCCACCCAGAAAGACGAAAGTGGGCCGTCAAATTACTATGGGCCGGGTGAGAACTGGTTAACACTTTTAATGAACACTTTCAATTATACTTTTAGTCAAAATGAATCAAATAAGAGAGCTTGCATAATACATATTTTATCAAAATGTCAAAGGGAATCAATTGTCTTGCCTATGAAACCAAACCAAATTTTCCTTTTTATTTTTCCATCTCAGCACAAGACAATGGAGAGAAAGGGAGACTCTTTTGAGGAAATAGGACACTGTGATCTCCAGACATAAAATAAAACATTTAAAACTAACCACGTTTACAAGTCCACAGCAACCAGGGACTTTTTCATCACCAGTGCAGATCAGTGTTCCTCTGCATTTTAAAATGTCCAACAGAAATATCAAGAGAACACAGTGGCAAAGTCCAGATAACATATACTGTAATAGTTCATTGTTTCATTTGTTTGAATTTTGTAGATTACAGCAAAATTTACACTCCCCTGTTAAGATATATCTTTCATAAAATAGAAGATTCAACACTGTAACGGAGGAATTCGGACATCCTAAAGCCCACTAATGCTTCCTGGATGAAAAAATGTAGATGAGGTGCATAAGTATGAACCTTAATACTTGCTTAGGTTTTCTTTTTTTTTTCTTGTCAAATTTGTTTATTGAAGTTTTATAAGTCAGGGAACAGGTTCAAAAGCAATACAGGAATATACAATAGTAAGATACAGTATAACATAATATGACAAAATATAAAGTTGTCTCTTACTTTAACCACTTGAGCCCCGGACCATTATGCTGCCTAAGGACCAGAGGTCTTTTTCCAATTTGGCACTGCGTCGCTTTAACTGCTAATTGCGCGGTCATGCAATGCTGTACCCAAACGAAATTTTTTTTTCTTCCCACAAATAGAGCTTCCTTTTGATGGTATTTGATCACCTCTGCGGTTTTTATTTTTTGCGCTATAAACGGAAAAAGACCGAAAATTTTGAAAAAAAATGATATTTTCTACTTTTTGTTATAAAAAAATCCAATAAACTAAATTTTAGTCATACATTTAGGCCAAAATGTATTCGGCCACATGTCTTTGGTAAAAAAAAGTCAATAAGCGTATATTTATTGGTTTGCGCAAAAGTTATAGCGTCTACAAACTAGGGTACATTTTCTGGAATTTACACAGCTTTTAGTTTATGACTGCCTATGTCATTTCTTGAGGTGCTAAAATGGCAGGGCAGTACAAAACCCCCCCAAATGACCCCATTTTGGAAAGTAGACACCCCAAGGAAATTGCTGAGAGGCATGTTGAACCCATTGAATATTTATTTTTTTTGTCCCAAGTGATTGAATAATGACAAAAAAAAAAAAATAAATAAATATTTACAAAAAGTTGTCACTAAATGATATATTGCTCACACAGGCCATGGGCCTATGTGGAATTGCACCCCAAAATACATTCAGCTGCTTCTCCTGAGTATGGGGATACCACATGTGTGGGACTTTTTGGGAGCCTAGCCGCGTACGGGGCCCCGAAAACCAATCACCGCCTTCAGGATTTCTAAGGGTGTAAATTTTTGATTTCACTCTTCACTGCCTATCACAGTTTTGGAGGCCATGGAATGCCCAGGTGGCACAAAACGCCCCAAAATGACCCCATTTTGGAAAGTAGACACCCCAAGCTATTTGCTGAGAGGCATATTGAGTCCATGGAATATTTTATATTTTGACACAAGTTGCGGGAAAGTGACACTTTTTTTTTTTTTTTTTTTTTTTGCATAAAGTTGTCACTAAATGATATATTGCTCACACAGGCCATGGGCATATGTGGAATTGCACCCCAAAATACATTTAGCTGCTTCTCCTGAGTATGGGGATACCACATGTGTGGGACTTTTTGGGAGCCTAGCCGCGTACGGGGCCCCAAAAACCAAGCACCGCCTTCAGGATTTCTAAGGGCATAAATTTTTGATTTCACTCCTCGCTGCCTATCACAGTTTTGAAGGCCATAAAATGCCATGATGGCACAAACCCCCCCCAAATGACCCCATTGTGGAAAGTAGACACCCCAAGCTATTTGCTAAGAGGCAGGGTGAGTATTTTGCAGCTCTCATTTGTTTTTGAAAATGAAGAAAGACCAGAAAATTTTTTTTTTTTTCTTTTTTCAATTTTCAAAACTTTGTGACAAAAAGTGAGGTCTGCAAAATACTCACTATACCTCTCAGCAAATAGCTTTGGGTGTCTACTTTCCAAAATGGGGTCATTTGGGGGGGTTTTGTGCCACTTGGGCATTCAATGGCCTCCGAAACTGTGATAGGCAGTGAAGAGTGAAATCAAAAATTCACGCCCTTAGAAAGCCAGAAGGCGGTGCTTGGTTTTCGGAGTCCCGTACGCGGCTAGGCTCCCAAAAAGTCTCACACATGTGGTATCCCCGTACTCAGGAGAAGCAGCAGAATGTATTTTGGGGTGTAATTTCACATATTTCCATGGCATGTTTGAGCAATATATCATTTAGTGACAACTTTGTGCAAAAAAAAAAAAAAAAAATTTGTCTCTTTCCCGCAACTTGTGTTGCAATATAAAATATTCCATGGACTCGACATGCCTCTCAGCAAATAGCTTGGGGTGTCTACTTTCCAAAATGGGGTCATTTGGGGGGGTTTTGAACTGTCCTGGCATTTTATGTACAACATTTAGAAGCTTATGTCACACATCACCCACTCTTCTAACCACTTGAATACAAAGCCCTTTCTGACACTTATTGTTTACATGAAAAAGTTTTTTTTTTTGCAAAAAAATTACTTTGAACCCCCAAACATTATATATTTTTTTAAAGCAAATGCCCTACAGATTAAAATGGTGGGTGTTTCATTTTTTTTTTCACACAGTATTTGCGCAGCGATTTTTCAAACGCATTTTTGGGGGAAAAAACACACTTTTTTAAATTTTAATGCACTAAAACACACTATATTGCCCAAATGTTTGATGAAATAAAAAAGATGATCTTAGGCCGAGTGCATGGATACCAAACATGACATGCTTTAAAATTGCGCACAAACGTGCAGTGGCAACAAAATAAATACATTTTTAAAAGCCTTTAAAAGCCTTTACAGGTTACCACTTTAGATTTACAGAGGAGGTCTACTGCAAAAATTACTGCCCTCGATCTGACCTTCGCGGTGATACCTCACATGCATGGTGCAATTGCTGTTTACGTTTGTCGACAGACCACCGCTTGCGTTCGCCTTTTTTTCTTTATTATTTTTTTGCTTTTTTTATCTTATTTTTAAACTGTTCCTTTCATATTTTTTTTTTTTAATCATTTTTATTGTTATCTCGGGGAATGTAAATATCCCCTATGATAGCAATAGGTAGTGACAGGTACTCTTTTTTGAAAAAAATTGGGGTCTATTAGACCCTAGATCTCTCCTCTGCCCTCAAAGCATCTGACCACACCAAGATCGGTGTGATAAAATGCTTCTCCAATTTCCCAATGGCGCTATTTACATCCGGCGAAATCTAAGTCATAAAATGCTCGTAGCTTCCGGTTTCTTAGGCCATAGAGAGGTTTGGAGCCACTCTGGTCTCTGATCAGCTCTATGGTCAGCTGGTTGAATCACCGGCTGCATTCTCAGGTTCCCAGTTGAGACAGGAGAGCCAGAGAAAAACACGGAAGACGGTGGGGGGGGCATTCCCTCCCACGGCCTGTAAAAGCAGTCTAGAGGCTAATTAGCTGCTAGCATTGCTTTTACATGAAAGCCGACCGCTGGCTGAAAAGAATGATACCAAGATGATACCTAAACCTGCAGGCATCATTCTGGTATAGCCACTCAAAGTCGTGAATGGCGTACCTGAAGACAAAAAAATGGTTAACAATAAAGCACAGTAAACGGTAAAGTATAAAAAATTGCATCCCTGAAAAGCAAACATGATAAAACATAACAACAATAAAACATTGCAGAATAGAATACAGTAAAAAAGAGCAGAACAATAGAGAGAGAATAGAGAGAGAGAGAACAATAAAACGACAACTATTTTTTTTTATTTTATATATATTTTTTTTTTTTTACACTTTTTTTTGTAACTAACTTTTATAACTGTAACCGGTTCCAGGTTCGGGTCTCTCAAAATGCGATGGCATCTTGGGAGACCCTGTGAAAGTGTGCCTAGTCTGTGGAATGCTGTACCCTACGCTAATACTCAACTAGTGAATGGTAGCGTTCAAAACATTCACCAATGCAAAGACCAGGATTGTCAGGACAGGAGGGACAATAATAGCGGGTGTCACGCCTATATACGCGATTGCTGCAGACACAACATCTTTTTTGGGGGGGTTCGTTGGGTAGGGGTACTCGGGAGGACATAAAAATGCCTCTCATGCAGCCGACTGCATTTGGTTGGGGATGTGAATGGGGGAAGTACGGGCGCTGCAGAAGTAGTGGGTTCCCAATTAGAATTGGCGAATGCAGCAGGAAGGGCACTATGGGCACGACGGGCCTGTGTTTGTCTTTTTGGTGGCAGCGAGACACTACTTGTGCTTGCCACCTCACCAGCTTGAACTGCACTTATGGGACTCGCCACGTCACCAAGTGTTACTGCAGTGCTGGTTTGACTACGACCGGGGTGTACTACGCCGCTGGTGCTTGCTAGTTCAATAAAAAGCTACCAAAAAAACTGTTAGCGATCGCAGGGATCAGGCCTGACTCTGCGAACGCTGCAGTTATGCGTTAAGTGTTTTGTAAGTGACAGTGATCGATATCGATACTGCACTTGGGTGGGCTGGGCTGGGCCGGGCGGAGGGGCAAAATGCAGGTGCTAGCAGGTATCTGGGCTGATCCCACTAACACTGCGTTTTTGGGAACCCTAAACTGCTGGGGACACTAGTATAGATCTGATCGGATCAGATATTGATCCGTTCAGATACTATACCACTAAGGGAGGCGTATGCTGCGTGCGTGGGTGTTAGCGCTACTGGCGCTAACCTGACGCTGCCTGGGGCTGGTGCTTGCCAGTTCACCAAAATGCTACCAAAAAAACTGTTAGCGATCGCAGGGATCAGGCCTGACTCTGCGAACGCTGCAGTTATGCGTTTAGTGTTTTGTAAGTGACAGTGATCGATCGATACTGCACTTGGGTGGGCCGGGCGGAGGGGAAAAACGCAGGTGCTAGCAGGTATCTGGGCTGATCCCGCTAACACTGCGTTTTTGGGAACCCTAAACTGCTGGGGACGCTAGTATAGATCTGATCGGATCACATATTGATCCGATCAGATACTATACCACTAAGGGAGGCGCATGCTGCGTGCGTGGGTGTTAGCGGTACTGGCGCTAATCTGACGCTGCCTGGGGCGACGCATATCACCACCGGGCGATTAGGGGGCTAAACCTTTATTCGGTAATAAACGGCGGGTTCCCTGACACTATAAAAAATAAACGAACTAACCAGCATCAACCGTAACGGTTATACGGTGATCAGTGGTGAAAGGGTTAACTAGGGGGCAATCAAGGGGTTAAAACATTTATTAGATAGTATATGGGGGTCCCTGACACTATAAAACGCTGACGGCGAACCTAAATATTTACGTCTCTAACTAGCGTCACCAGCGACACTAATACAGCGATCAGAAAAATGATCGCTTAGTGACACTGGTGACGGGGGGTGATCAAGGGGTTAAAACTTTATTAGGGGGGGTTGGGGGGGTACCCTAGACCTACAGGGGGGTAACAGTAACTGTGCTAACACTGTAACTGTCACAAACTGACACCTAGCAGTAATCAGAAAAAAAAAAAAAACAAAAACAAAAAAACCTGCTTGGTGTCAGTTTGTGACAGGGGGGGGTGATTGGGGGGGATCGGGGGGCGATCGGGGGGGGGATCGGGGTGTTTTGTATGCCTGGCATGTTCTACTGTGTGTGTAGTGTTGTGCACTCACATTGATGTCTTCTCCCCTCGGCGCTGGAACGGAAACTACCGAGCCGAGGGGAGATGACATCATTTCCTTTGCTGCTGTTTAGCATACAGCAGCAAAGGAATGTTCCCATTGTCCGGCGGCGATCGCGAGGGGGGGGGCCACGAACAGAGGGCCTCCCCCTCCGCTCCGATCGCCGGGGAACAAAACGGGACCGCCTCGGGCACCGGGGGGGGTCCGATCGGACCCCCCACCCGCGGGAGGCAAATCACGTACATGTACGTGATTTTGCCTGCCCGTGCCGCCTTGCCGACGTACATCGGCGTGAGGCGGTCCTTGAGTGGTTAAACAAAAAATTGTCAACTCAGAGAGACATTTCCTATAGTGTTAAGAAAAATGTCTAAACATAGACTATGATAGAATAATGGAATCTCAATAAAATTATAATTTGAGAATATCTAAAGTTTTAAATAAAAGAAGCATTAAGGAATTGTGGCTTTCATATTTCAAGTAAGAAGAAGTTCCAATGGTTAATAACGTCATAGAAACATGAAATATAGTTAAAAGTGATGCTATATGAACCTGATGAAGAGCAAGGAGTATAAGAAAGGAAAAAGAAAGGTAGGATAGCGAAAGGGTTAGAAAAGAAAGGAAAGAGGAGAGAGGAAAGGAAATGAAAGGGAAGGGATCTCCGAGGTAAGGCGTGTTTTCAACCATATATTAAATATGAGAAATGAAAATGCATGAGAAATTTACCCAGGCATCAATAAGGTTGCATCGAAATTAGAAGGCAGGAAATGTGTCGTCCAAGGAAACCATATATTCTTGAATTTAGGAATTTTGTCATGCGTTATAGCCTCTGTTTTGGCATGAACCATGGCTTGACTAATTCTATAATTAGTTTCAGTTAATATCAGGGTACGAGTTTTCCAGGCTTTAGCGATTGTTTGTTTCGCGGCTGTAGTAATCTGCAGCATTAGCTTGAACTGATTATTAGAGAGAATTGTCGGTTTTAAATTCAAAAGCGCAATCAAGGGATCAGGAAGGATGGACACTGCAAATAATGTCGACATCATGCGGAATATGTTTTCCCAAAATCTTTTGACAATTGGACAGGTCCACCAAATATGAAAATGTGATCCAGGTTCAGTACAGCCTCGAAAGCAAGAGGAGGAGTAATTGGGGGCAAATTTCGCAATTCTAGTAGGAACTAAGTACCAATGTGTAATTACTTTGTAGTTGGTTTCTAAAGCAGCTATATTTTGAGAGGAGGATTTTGTAGTAGTCCAAATCTTATCCCATTTTGTTGTTTCCAATGAGAATCCAAGATCAGATTCCCACTTAGCTACATATGTGGGCGGACTAGAATCCGATTTAGAAATGAGTTGGGCATAAATGTTCGAAATAAGTCCTTTTGTATGGGGGTCATGTTTACATATGTTTTCAAAGTATGATAATTTATCGAGTGCAAGTCTTCCTTGGATATTAGGCATATAAAAATTTTTAATCTAAAGATATCGGAAAATTTCGGAGTTTGGAAGTTTGTGACTATTACTTAAGTCTGTGAATGTTTTAAAGGAATTAGAGGAAGTAAGATCATGTAATTGGGTCAATTTAAAGGTGGTCCATGTTTTAAAGGTTTTAGGAAATTTCCAGGCAGGATAAAAAAGAGGATTTTTAAGGAACGATAAGAGTGGATTATGAGGAGATTGTAAACCACATAACAATTTAAATCTGTCCCATATTGCAAGGGATTGTTTAGTTATCGGATTTGTAAGTTCTTTCTGGCAAGAGGGCTGTATCCACAGGAGATTGGATATTGATAATGGGTCACAATCTATAGACTCCACAGCTACCCAAAGTGGTATTTCAGTTGTCGCATGGTATTTAGGTATTTGTGCCAAATGAACCGCATGGTAATAAGTAGATAAATTAGTTAATCCGAGACCACCTTTAAGTTTTGGAAGATATAAAGTATGTTTAGGTAAGCAGGGTTTTGAAGAGCCCCAAACAAAGGTTGTTATTTTACGCTGCATTATTCTTAAAAAATATGTTGGGACCGAAATAGGTAAAACCCTGAAAAGATAAAGAAATTTAGGTAATATAGCCATCTTAATAACATTGATTTTACCAATCCAAGATATAGGGAGAGAAGACCACTGAGTTAATAAGTTGGTAATCTGTCGTAAGATAGGTGGAAAATTCATCCTAAATAGTTCAGAGAGATGAGGCGTAAGATTAATTCCTAAATATGGAAGACTGGTAGTAGACCATGTGAAAGGGAGAGATGTTTGTGCCTGTTATACATCTGAGGGGGATAGGGAGATGTTTAGTGCCATAGATTTTTTAGGATTAATGACTAGACCAGAAATATGAGCAAATTGACCAAGTTTTCGGAGAAGATTAGGAGCAGAAATATGTGGAGAGGACATAAAGAGGACATAAAGATTAAGATGTCGTCTGCAAAGAGAAAGGTATTGTGATGATGTCCAGCTAACTCAAGGCCTTTAATTGAGGGATCAGAGTGAATTGATTGGGCAAGGGATTCAATGAGTAAGGCAAATATAAGTGGGGATAGTGGAAGAGATCCAACTAAGGAAATGAGGGCCAAATCCCCAGCATTGAAGGACATAGCGTAGGTAGGGCCAGGAAACTGTATCGAATGCTTTTTTGATATCTAGAGATAAAAAACAAAGTGGGATTTTCCTTAATTTGGCAATATGCATCAATAGTGTCGCTCTACGTATATTATCCCCCGCTTGACGCTTTGGGATGAAGCCTACTTGATCTTTATGTATTAAAGAGCCAACTATATTATTTAGGTGAGTTGCTAAATCTTTTGCTAAAAGTTTGATGTCTTAATTAAGCAGCGAGATGGGTCTGTAATTAGAGCAAGATGTTTCATCAGAGTGGGGTTTAGGTATCATCGAAATAATTGCAGTTAATGTTTCAGTTCAAAAGCTATGTCCGTTTAATAGGGAATTAAGGGCTTCAGTTAATACTGGAGCTAGGATAGAAGCAAATTTTTTGTAATACAAGGCTGAAAGGTCATCTGGGCCTGGTCATTTATTCAACTTAAGGGATTTAATGGCCATCATGAGTTCATTAGTGGATATTGTGTTTTCAAGGCACTTGCGATGAGCCGGGGGAATAGTTGGAAGAGTGAACTGTGAAAAGAAGGAGTCTGCTGAGGCTTGATCTAGAGGATCTTCCCTGTTATTTAGGGAGGCTCTAAGCTGGAACACGGCCGGCCGTGCGGAGGATCACAAGATGCTTGGCAAGCCGATTCTGAAACGCGTCGTATACGTGTGACGTCATCACCGGGCGCCACGCTCTGTTTGCTCCCCAAGCCTCGTTGTGATCCTCCACACGGCCGGCCGTGTTCCAGCTTAGAGGCTCTCATCACACAGCGGTGAGCGGCAGCGCGGCCGAACGGTTGCTCTGGCGCCCCCCCTC
Source organism: Aquarana catesbeiana (assembly GCF_042186555.1). NCBI lineage: Eukaryota > Metazoa > Chordata > Amphibia > Anura > Ranidae > Aquarana > Aquarana catesbeiana. Next base: position 177,469,985 of record NC_133336.1, read on the forward strand.
CCCTGTTGTTCCTACTTGGAACCCTTATCCTGACATCCAGGACACCACCAGGCTCCTAATACAGCAGGATATGCGTTGGACTGATAACCACAAGAGATTGCACCTGGCTGTACCAGCTCATCCTTCCTCCCTGGACTCCACATGCCCTGCAGGAACCGCTGCGACCTGTAGTTCCACTGCATCTCTTCAAGCTCAGCCAACTGACCTGAATGCAACTTCTCCAACTTTTATGTGAGTGGATATTGCTGTTTTAATAAAATGTGTTTATGGTATATATTCAGAGGCGCCCCTCTCCTTGTTGTTGTTCTAGCTTGCTGGATCCCGCTTTTGGCTCCTTTGGTGGCTGCCCTGACTGACCTCCGTTTATATACTCCCAACATATATGCATGAACATTTACATGCATCTTTCCAGTCTATTTTAAAGTTTCTGGACTAATCGGTTTTTCATTGAAGGTAATTGTGCTTTGCGCCTTTTTACTTGTCTTAAGATGTTTTTGGAAGGCATTTAGGATTTTTATAGGGTTACTGGTATATGTACCTTGGGTTACCTTCAACTGTATTGGTTTAGAAGGGCGATTTATCTTATTAAGGGCCCGGGCAAGAAGTGTCCTAGGCTTATTGGCTTTAAAATAAAATAAGTGTCTGGATTTACATATCGTTTTATCCGCTGAGTCCGAAAAGAAAAGGTCAAGATCAAGGCGTGTTTTATCTAATTTTAATTTTGTTGTAGGAGAGGGGTTAGATTGGAAGAGCACATGTGCAGAATTAAATTCTGCTTCTAGTTTTTGCTGCTTTAAGCGCTTTTCTTTTTAGAGAAAAGAGGCCTGGCGAATACAAACACCTCTAATCACCGGTTTATGTGCCTCCCAAAGTGACATTGAGGAGATATCAGGAGTCGCGTTATTTTAAAGCCTTTTCCAAATCTAAGGACTGAGATAGATGTGATAATATAGAATTATTGATAAGCCATGTGGGGTCATGTGCTTTAGGAATTAAAGAAGTGGATGTTGTTAGTACAGCACTATGGTCTGCCCACGCAAATGGTATAAGTGAAGAGGAAAGGAGTTCTGGGGTCATGCCAATTGCGATCAATATGTGATCTATTCGGGAGAATGACTTATGTGGATGGGAATAAAAAGTGAATTGTCGTTTTGTGGGATTATTTTCACGCCAAGAGTCTAATAAAGAGTACTGTTGGAGTAATTGTTGGAAGGTATGCTTTCGCGAATTAGAGGCAATAGGTATTAGGGATTTGTCTAAGAACGGATATAGGACTTGGTTTGAGTCACCACAGATTAACAGTGTGCCCATTTTGTGGGTATCGATCACATGTAGCAAGTGGGAAAGATATGATGTTGGAGTTTTGTTCGGGGCATAATAAGATACCACTGTAATTGGGGAATCGGATAAAAACCCCATTAGTATCAGGTATCTCCCTTCAGGGTCTTTAATTTCTTTTTGGAGAGAGAAAGGTGTTGTGCGATGGAATGCTACCAATACTCCTCTTTGTTTGGTTTCAGCTGAAGCTGTAAAAACTTGTGGGTAAAAAGGGCTAAAATATTTGGGAGTTGCTGTAGTAGTAAAGTGCGTCTCCTGGAGACACACAACATGTGCCTTGGTTGATGCCAATGAGCGAAACACTTTAGTTTGTTTCTGTGATATATTTAAACCCTGCACATTTAAAGTAAGTACATTTAAAGGAGCCATAAGAAGGGTATAAAAAACATATGGTCAAAATTAGTCTTTACAATTTGTGTTGCTACACTTACCTCGGAGAAGAGTAAAAACAAGTAGAAGAGTAAGAAGAAGTATGTAAGATAAAGGAGGGGGGTAAGGTTAATATAGACAATCAACATTGTTTAAACAAGTTTAATTATGCGGATAAGTAAGAAAGTGGCGTACTGGGTGCGCAAAAATACGAACCCAGAGGCCTAATCGCTATCCAGGGAATTCCCCAAAATTAACAGGAAGGAAGAATACCCAAAGATAGAGAGATGGGGAGAGCAGTGACATTCTCCCGAGACCACGACAGCCAAAACATATATGAATAAAATAAAGTATACTAACACCCAAAAGCGGCTATAATAAGTGATAAGTAAGGGGATAGGGAAGGAGAAAAAAAAAGGGATGGGGAAAAAGGGGGGCGAGGAAAAATAAATAAATAAATAAATAAAAAAGGAGGGATGGGAAATGAGGGTGAGAAGGAGTAAGAAAACATTGAGTTGAAGCATATTACACATCTACGTAGGGTATTGCTAACCATATAATTAATAAGAGCAGGAGGGAAGGGGCGCAAAAAAAAAAAAGGGGGAAGGAAACTATAAATTTGGTACACAAAAAGTGAAATATCTAGGAGAATTGAGGTTAGGGGTAAGAATGAGCTCTATGCACTCATAACGTTATCAATTAAGGATGAGTTCAGGGTAAAGATGTTAACATTTGCCAACACATCTAATGGCATAATGAAAAAAAAAAAAAAAAAAAGGGGAAAAAGCAGAATATGCTTGCAAAATAGAGTCCAAAATAATAAATATGAATCTATCAGTCCATAGTATCTGCAAGGTCTTTATCAGGAGAATTATGGTGACTGCGTTTAGCTGAATTTTGGCGACTTCTGTCATCTTTGGCAGAATCTCGTGATGGATCAGGTGTAATACGACGGCGAGGACCACTTGAACTAGAGGATCTATCTATGAGATGTAGATTTTGCAAGGTATTTTGCAACTCATCATAAGGTCTGCAGGTATATTTGGTACCTTGATAAGTAAAACGTACAGAAAATGTGAATCCCCATTGATAAGCTGTTTGATTTTGCTGAAGGATTTGAAGAAGAGGTTTTAAGGCTCGCCGTTTAGCAACTGTAATTGGGGAAAGATCGGTGAATAGCTGGTAAGCGTGACCCTGAAAAGTGAGGGAGTGTTTTCCTCTTGCTGCAGCCAAAATTTGCTCTTTGGTGCGAAAAAAATGTAACTTTGCAATTATATCGCGAGGTGGACCTTCAGTTTTGCGTGGTATTAAAGCCCTATGAATTCAATCAAATTCCAATCAATCAATTGGGATTGACGGCATTAATTCTTGGAATAAAGCAGTGATGGTCGATTGAAGATCAACAATTACCTCAGGAATTCCACGGATGCGAAGATTAGAACGACGTGCTCTATTCTCAAAATCTTCAAGACGCATTTGCAAAGTGAGGTTTTCCTCTTTAAGATTTTCCAATTCACAAACATGGGACTGTACATTTGTTTCCACATCTTCTACTCTATTTTCAAGGTCTGATGTACGCTGGCCTAATTCTCTGATTTCTTTAGTCAGGCTTTCTGTGATATGCTTTGATGTCTGCTTTAGTGCCTTTTGTAGCATCTTTTCAAATTGCTTTATAATATTAGGATGTAAGGTGTCCATTACTGCAGTTTGTGAAGAAGCAGTATATTCAATATCAGATTCAGCTGTGTCAGCTGTATCATCCTGTGGCTGCTGTTTCTGCCTCTGCTTAGCAGCACGAGAAGAGCTTGTGTGAGGTAAGGGGAAGGTGCCATTTTAGACATAGCCCTGGGCAGAGTTTCTCTGGAATTCTTTTTTATTATACTTTTGGGATGAGCCCCGCCAAACACCATAATGTGTCCCCTTTACCTCAGTAAAGATATGCAGATCTTTGTATACTTCATTCGAAGCCGTGTTTAATCTGGCCACGAAGTCCCGGGAGATACAGAGCTTCATCGGGACATGTTTGCCTCAGCTGGCTCCGCCTACCTTCCCGCTTAGGTTTTCTTTAAGCTCTACTCCAACCATGGGATGCCATGGTTTGCATGTGACCATGGCAGCCCTAAGGAGTTAGATAGTCAGATATTTGAACAAAATAGTCAGAAAGGAATCAATGGAAGTCTTGTCATCTAGTTTCTGGACTTTGTTTCTCCATCCAACTTTCTCTTTGTAGCTCATTTCCTCATCCAAGCAATTTGTTAGGAGATTGTTCAGTATCATGATAAAAAAAAGCAATATAATTAAGTAATAAACATTTACCTTTTCTGTGCTTCACAGTATAGCACATGTATATGTCATCAGGTGAGAATTGCTTCAGGTCTCAGCACTGGTACAACTTATTCCATGACAAATAAAATTCCTGCCCTTTGAATACTGGAAATTTATGTTTATGGCCACCCCAAATTTCCAAAATCGAATCTGTTAGTGCTATAATGTTAATTGTGCATTTGAGTCTTATGCCGCATACACACGAGCGGACTTTTCGACCGGACTGGTCCGACGGACCAAATCCGGCGGACAATCCGACCGTGTGTGGGCTCCATCGGACCTGCAGCTGACTTTTTCGGTCAAAAATCTGACGGACTTTAGATTTGGAACATGTTTCAAATCTTTCCGACGGACTTGAGTCCGGTCGAAAAATCCGGTCGTCTGTATGCTAGTCCGATGGACAAAAACCAACGCTAGGGCAGCTATTGGCGACTGGCTATCAACTTCCTTATTTTAGTCCGGTCGTACGTCATCACGTACAAATCTGTCGGACTTTGGTGTGATCGTGTGTAGGCAAGTCCGTTCATTCGAAAGTCCGTCGGAAGTCCGTCAAAAGTCTGTCGAAAGTCCATCGGAAAGACCGTCAGACTTTTGTTGCCGAAAAGTTCGCCCGTGTGTACGCGGCATAACTGTAGCTACAGATTTTGTACCTAACTACAATTTTCTAATCAGGAAAATTTCTATTCCAGATCTCGGTCTCTGCCTGTGCGTTATATTGTTTATACATTTTATATAACATAGACAATTGGGTAGGTGTGGGGGAGACAGTGGCTAGCATTTAGCATTCTTTTGTTTATCACTGTTTGTCTATCCCATTGGTCGATGCCCCAATTTTGGCTTCTGGGCTCCTTCCGCACTAATCCTAAACATGAGGTCCATTACCCTGCCCTTCTATAAAGTCATACAACTTATTTTGCCTTCTTTATCCCATTCTAGTTTTCTCTAAATTTCACCAACTTTTCAGCTGTTGCGTGCCTCTAAGGTTTTTAGGTTGGCTTATAATCAACATTTAGTAGTGGATGCTACCATGAACTGCCAGTGAAAGTCCAACAGAAGAATAATTTAATTGTGCTGATTAGTTTAGCTGCAAAGAGTAACAAACTTTAGAGGGTTGACTGTTGGTTGGTTGTTTCATGGTAGGCTTGTGGGTTGGTTGTTTCATGGTAGGCTTGAATTTTGCTGTGCTAAACGAATTACCTCTTCAGTTCTTCTGTGTGGGAAGCCACAAGCAGTTCTGTGTTGACTACAGGCGGTTCCCGAGTTACAAACATCCGACTTACAAACAACTTATACTTACAAACGGAGGGAGACAACAGGAAGTGAAAGGAAATCTACCGCTAGGAAGCTTAATCACCAATGCTTGTTTCAACAACAACTCAAAAATTTCTAAATCCAATTGTCATAGGGACAGAAAGTGAAATGAAATCTTCTGAACAGGGGCACAAACAGCAAAAAAAACCTTACCAGGGTGTTCACCATTCCCTAGGATATCCAAAAAGCTTAAAAATTATTTTTTTGGCTGGAGTTACACTTAAAAGATGTACCTGTCTTGACTTACATACAAATGCAATTTAAGAACAAACTTACAGACCCTATCTTGTTTGTAACCTGGGGACTGCCTGTACTCCAGCCACCACTTAGTCATACTCCCGTATCTTCTATTCCCTGTCAACTTATGATCTTACCAATATCCATTCTGAAGTTTGGCCCTCCACATATCTACCGTTCTCAACTGAACAATCAAAAAGCATAAAAAATCCTCCCTAGCTCAGTCCATGCATAATAAACGAACCCTCTCTTCACCACCCACACATTCATATAATGTTATCTAATATAAAAAAGCATGATTAAGTCATAAAAGAAAGAAAGAAAGAATAGCAGTTTGTGAGGTTATTGCAATGTTGTTTGTGGTCAGTCTATGTACAGTATATCCCGTATACCAGTATATCCTGTGCCTGGCACAGAGACATTAGATGTCCTGTCTTGTGAAAGCTTATTAACACAATGGGTTTTTACAGCATGTGTTTAAAACTGCAAATGTGTTTTACCTCCTTTTTATAAATTAAAGTGGTAGTGCAGTGTAAAGAATTTCTATCAGAGAGCAGCAGAGATTTTGTATGCCCCTTTTGCAAGAATGCCCTGCTGGCTAGCAAATGTCATTTAATTGTACATTAAGCTGTCTTGCATTCAGTAGCAGAGATTTTTACTGAAGTGAAGTACCTTTTTACCCTTGATGATGTTGAAACCTGCACAAATAATTTATTTTCATCAAAGTTTACCAAGCCTTTTTTAAGCTGATATGTGTTTATTATTATTATTTATATTCCCATTTAAAACAATTGTAGAAGAAGAAATTGTCAGGAACCTACCTGTGGGTTCTGAGCGTTATGCCCTCTTATTGTCGTCTTGTTAGAGCTTATGATTTTTATTGTGTTTTTTTCCTGTCCTCCCTGCCTCTGGGTGTTTAATCATTGCATTTACTGGTGCTCCTGGTGTCCTCCCTGGGTTCTCCTGTCTGCCTGTTTTTGTGTTTCTCTTTTCTGCAGTCTTTCTTGGCTTCACTGTGCTACAGACCATTTTCCTATGCCCTGGCTCCACACCTCCTGCTTGCTCTATACTCCCTTATACTGTAAATACAGCTGTAGGCAGGTGCAGTCTACTTTCTCCACTGCAGGTGGTGCTCAACCAAAGCAGCATTGCAGAGGGAGAAGAAGTCGAGTGGAACAAGGTTCCTCTATGGTTTTCTGGGTCACCAGGGTACTGATCCGGTTGGATGCTGACCACCCATGTGACTCTGGTGGTCATCTTAGGTGTGGCAGAGTCTATTTAGGACCCTGGCTCCTGGGTTTGGTGTGCATTCCAGCATGTGGATAGTGTAGGAACAGGTCACCCGTCTGTCAGGGACAGTATTAGTGGTAGCGAAGGGTTCCAGATGAGGAAGGAAAGCGTAGGGATTCGCCACTCTCCTGGAAACCTTCCCACCTGGGCTTAGACTGGCCAGTCTGCATTCCACCCCTTGAGACAGACTCTGTCTGAGATCTGCTCCACTACACACTGCTGCCATCTGTGAGCTTTTCCGGGTTGGGCCTCCTTCCACCAGGCTTGTTGTGAACTGTTGTACTTTGATCTCAATACAAGTTTTTCAACTGCATCTAGACTGAGTGTGTGTTACTGCTGCCTCACCATGCTGCACCCACACACCTGCATCTATACTCCAGCTCAGGGGTCTCCAAACCATGGCCCTCCAGTTTTTCAGGAACTACAATTCCCATCATGCCTAGTCATGTCTGTGAATGTCAGGGTTTTACAATGCCTCATGGGACGTGCAGTTCTGCAACAGCTGGAGGGCCATAGTTTGTAGATCTCTGCATTGATAGGTATAGTGTTCAGTTTGCGTAATTTCATGTAGCTTGTATCCTGTTCTTGTTTCTTGCTCCTTTTACCCTATCCCTGGGGTGTTTCCTGATTCTGTACTCTCCTAGTTATTCGTGCCTGGTTTCTGTCTGCTCTCTGTTACCTTACTTTCCTGATATACATGATCCTGCTACTCTTACCTATGACCTGTTGAACTCCTCAGATTTCATGACTTTCTTGACCTGACCTTGCTAGAAGGCCTGCTGCCCTGACCTTGGCTGTGTTAATGCCTACATTCTTGCTGAAACAGATATAGACACCTGGCTTTGTTACCCCCAACAACCGCTTTGGCTTCTTACAATGACTACTCTGCAGTTCTCCGTTCCCTTCACTGGAGAATGATCTCCTGTAAAAATGTCATAATCCGAACAATAAAGCCTGGGGGCAGCTGAGTACAGTGCACCCACATAAAGCACCCTCAAAGGGTGGCTGTTACAGGTGAAGCATGCCACAGAAGTGGTCATAAAATCTTTAAAAGACCAACCCCTGCATAAATACTCATGCTGTCAGTTTATAGAAATTCAAAAATTTCTAAGAGAAGGGTTGACCACATATCCAAATACATTATTTATTGAGTTTTGTTTTTCTAATAACGAATGAGTGTAGGAATTTTGTGAACATGTTAGTTTTAGTTAGTATCAGTGTGAGGGATTTCTCAATCTGTGCACTACGGTCTCCTAGGTTTTAGAGTGTTGGTGGGGCCAAGTGTTTGGTACCCAGAAAAGAGAAAATGCACATGGAGACCAAGGATTGCAGTAACATATATTAACATAAAAGTTCAGACAATGTGGTAACAGAGTCTGTGCAACATGGCCAAACTGGCCCAGCATTACTTATAGAGTGTTTTGAAGAGGTTAACCAAAACCAACTTATGATACTTGACAATATCTGACAGAGGAGGTGGCTGGAATGTGGTCTGGAAACAAGGCACCTGGATGCAGAAGGAAAACTAGCTGGTGGAACAGGCAAGCAGACCCTGCTCTGTCCCTCCACCTCTGGAACCCTTCCCTGCACTAGACACACTGTCCCTGATCAGTGAGTTCATGTTCCTGGCCTAGCCACTTTGCAAATGAATGTCATCTAAAGGGGGACAGTGCTATTTATTAGCACTGCCCATACTAAAGATGGCCACTGAGATCACCCAAGGCAGCAGAGTCAAATCGGGCAGCTGCTCTCCTGATGACACCTACGGAGGCCTTAGAGGAACATGCTTTTCCCCCTTTCCTCCGCTTTCTCTGCATGGGGGCTGCTGAACAGTGCCACCTGTGCAGGGAGGCCGAACTGCATCTGCCTTCAAGTGTTCTATAGATCTGGGCCCTCGTGGAGATTAGAGTCAATATACAGGCCACAGATGCCAAATTGCCTGTTTTTAAAGGGACATTAGCACATTTTTCTTCTTGATATTGGGGTTGATTACTCAAGAAGTAGAGGTTGTACACTTAACAAACTATATATTTACAGTTTCTCACAAAAGTGAGTACACCCCTCACATTTTTATAAATATTTTATTATATCTTTTCATGTGACAACACTGAAGAAATTACACTTTGCTACAATGTAAAGTAGTGAGTGTACAGCTTGTATAACAGTGTAAATTTGCTGTCCCCTCAAAATAAGTCAACACACAGCCATTAATGTCTAAACCGCTGGCAACAAAAGTGAGTACACCCCTAAGTGAAAATGTCCAAATTGGGCCCAAAGTGTCAATATTTTGTGTGGCCACCATTGTTTTCCAGCACTGCCTTAACCCTCTTGGGCATGGAGTGCACAAGAGCTTCACAGGTTGCCACTGGAGTCCTCTTCCACTCCTCCGTGATGTCATCACGGAGCTGGTGGATGTTCGATACATTGCGCTCCTCCACCTTCCGTTTGAGGTCATCTTGGAGGTGTGTTTGGGGTCATTATCATGTTGGAATACTGCTCCAAAGGGAGGGGATCATGCTCTGCTTCAGTATGTCACAGTACATGTTGGCATTCATGGTTCCCTCAATGAGCTGTAGCTCCCCAGTGCTGGCAGCGCTCATGCAGCCCCAGACAATGACACTCCCACTCCCACCATGCTTGACTGTAGGCAAGACACACTTGTCTTTGTACTCCTCATCTGGTTGCCGCTACACACGCTTGACACCATCTGAACAAAATAAGTTTCTCTTGGTCTCATTAGACCACAGGACATGGTTCCAAAATCTATGTCCTTAGTCTGCTAGTCTTCAGCAAACTGTGTGCGGGCTTCCTTGTGCATCATATTTAGAAAAGGCTTCCTTCTGGGATGACAGCCATGCAGACCAATTTGATGCAGTGTGCGGCATATGGTCTGAGCACTGCAGGCTGACCCCCCACCCCTTCAACCTCTGCAGAAATGCTGGCAGCACTCATACCAGTGGCGTCGCTGGGAAAGGCTGGGGGTGCGGCCCACACCGGAGTGACACCCTCAGAGGGGTGACAACATCCTGAGGGAGGTGGAGGTTCCTGGAGGCTGGGCTCTGATGGAGGGGGTGGTTTGTCCTTAGGGGGGGTCTGTACTGATGGAAGGTGGTTTGTCCTGGTTTGTCCTGGGGGGTGTGTACTGATGGAGGGGGGTCTATACTTAGTGAAGGGGGTCTGTACTGAGGGAGGGGCGACTATACTTGGTGGGTTGGGGGTGACACCATGTTTTACCGCACCGTGTGACACCAACTCTAGTGACGCCACTGACTCATACGTCTATTTCCCAAAGACAACCTCTGGATATGACACTGAGCACATGCACTCAACTTCTTTGGTCGACCATGGTGAGGCCTGTTCTGAGTGGAATCTGTCCTGTTAAACCGCTGTATGGTCTTGGCCACCGTGCTGCAGCTCAGTTTCAGGGTCTTGGCAATCTTCTTATAGCCTAGGCCATCTTTATGTAGAGCAACAATTCTTTTTTTTTTAGATCCTCAGAGAATTCTTTCCCATGAGGTGCCATGTTGAACTTCCAGTGACCGGTATGAGAGAGTGAGAGCGATAACACTAAATTTAATGATCTGTGTAAATGCAAGAAACTTGCGCGCTGCTATGTGAAACCTCAAATCAGTATTACTTAGTAATGTTGTGAACAACTGCAACCACTATATCATTTTTTTTTGTATAAAGTCCACTGCAGAAAATGGTAAAAAAGTGTCCAAGTGCAAAAATATAAGAATATATGGATGACTAGTTAATTAATTAATTTATAAAGGAGAAACCAACTCCAATGGCGGAGGAGATCATTGTAAAGATACCTTAACCACCTCAATACAGGGCACTTACATCCCCTTCCATTCCAGGCCATTTTTCAGCTGTCAGCGCTGTCACACTTTGAATGACAATTGAGCGGTCATGCTACACTGTAACCATGTGAAATTGTTATTATTTTCTTCACACAAATAGAGCTTTCTTTTGGTGGTATTTAATCACTCCTGGGTAGGGATGAGCTTCGTGTTCGAGTCAAACCCACGTTCGACTCGAACATCCTCTGTTCGCCCGTTCGCCGAATTGCGAACGATATGGGCCGGTCGCGCCAAATTCGTGTGGCGCGTCACGGCCCATAATTCACTGCGGCATCGCAGTGCATTGCTGGCTGATGATTGGCCAAGCATGCACTATGACCTGCATGCTTGGCCAATCACAGCGCCGTCTGAACAGAGAGCCGTAATTGGCCAAGCCAAGGAGGCTTTGGCCAATTATGGCTCAGGGGATTTAGTACACGCCCCACACTATATAAGGCCGCCTGCACGGCGGCCCTGTGTAATGTGTGTTCCGGTGTTCATAGATAGAGAGAGAGAGACAGACAGTGTCATTTGATTTGAGTTAGATAGATTAGGCAGAACAGTCAGTCAGTCAGCTGTACTTACAGTGTATTGTGTATATATATGCATCCCAGGTGTTGCATATATATATATATACACTGTATTCAGTTTAGCTAGATCCGTTCCTGTTATCTTCTTACTGACAGGCAGGCTTGTCTTGTTACAGTATTTACAGCTACCTGAAGAAAATTGCTGGTGTTCTTTTGATCCTATTAGTACCACAGTCAGGCAGCTAGACTATTTACAGTTAGTGTAGTGCGTCCTGCTCACAGTGTTCAGCTAAAACTACAAGTTAGTGGGGTGCGTCCTGCTCACAGTGTTCAGCTAAACCTACAAGTTAGTGGGGTGCATCCTGCTCACAGTGTTCAGCTAAACCTACAAGTTAGTGGGGTGCGTCCTGCTCACAGTGTTCAGCTAAAACTACAAGTTAGTGCGGTGCGTCCACCTCACAGTGTTCAGCTAAACCTAGAAGTTAGTGCGGTGTGTCCTGCTCACAGTGTTCAGCTAAAACTACAAGTTAGTGCTGTGCATCCTGCTCACAGTGTTCAGCTAAACCTACAAGTTAGTGTAGTGAGACCTCTGCACAGTGTTCATCTAAAGCTACAAGTTGGTGCAGTGCGTCCTGCTCACAGTGTTCAGCTAGATCCATTCCTGTTATCTTCTAACTGACAGGCAGGCTTGTCTTGTTACAGTATTTACAGCTACCTGAAGAAAATTGTTGGTGTTCTTTTGATCCTATTAGTACCACAGTCAGGCAGCTAGACTATTTACAGTTAGTGCAGTGCGTCCTGCTCACAGTGTTCAGCTAAAACTACAAGTTAGTGGGGTGCGTCCTGCTCACAGTGTTCAGCTAAACCTACAAGTTAGTGTGGTGCGTCCACCTCACAATGTTCAGCTAAAACTACAAGTTAGTGAGGTGCGTCCACCTCACAGTGTTCAGCTAAACCTAGAAGTTAGTGTGGTGCGTCCTGCTCACAGTGTTCAGCTAAACCTACAAGTTAGTGTAGTGAGACCTCTGCACAGTGTTCATCTAAAGCTACAAGTTAGTGCAGTGCGTCCTGCTCACAGTGTTCAGCTAAAACTACAAGTTAGTGTGGTGCGTCCACCTCACAGTGTTCAGCTAAACCTACAAGTTAGTGCGGTGCGTCCTGCTCACAGTGTTCAGCTAAAACTACAAGTTAGTGCGGTGCGTCCACTTCACAGTGTTCAGCTAAACCTACAAGTTAGTGCAGTGCGTCCTGCTCACAGTGTTCAGCTAAAACTACAAGTTAGTGCTGTGCGTCCTGCTCACAGTGTTCAGCTAAACCTACAAGTTAGTGTAGTGAGACCTCTGCACAGTGTTCATCTAAAGCTACAGGTTAGTGCAGTGCGTCCTGCTCACAGTGTTCAGCTAAAACTACAAGTTAGTGCTGTTCGTCCTGCTCACAGTGTTCAGCTAAAACTACAAGTTAGTGCAGTGCGTCCACCTCACAGTGTTCAGCTAAACCTACAAGTTAGTGTGGTGCGTCCACCTCACAGTGTTCAGCTAAACCTACAAGTTAGTGCGGTGCGTCCACCTCACAGTGTTCAGCTAAACCTAGAAGTTAGCGCGGTGCGTCCACCTCACAGTGTTAAGCTAAACCTACAAGTTAGTATAGTGCATCCACCTCACAGTGTTCAGCTAAACCTAGAAGTTAGTGTGGTGCGTCCTGCTCACAGTGTTCAGCTAAACCTACAAGTTAGTGCGGTGCGTCCACCTTACAGTGTTCAGCTAAACCTAGAAGTTAGTGCGGTGCGTCCTGCTCACAGTGTTCAGCTAAAGCTACAAGTTAGTGCTGTGCGTCCTGCTCACAGTATTCAGCTAAACCTACAAGTTAGTGTGGTGCTCCCTCCTCACAGTGTCCAGCTAAACCTACAAGTTATTTTTTTGCGAGCTCTGCACAGTGTTCAGCTAAAGCTACCTGTAGAAGGTTGGTGTTGTTTTCCTGATCCTATCACTACCGCAGGCAGCTAAAAAAGCTACAAGTTCGTTTTTGCGAGCTCTGCACAGTGTTCAGCTAAAGCTACCTGTAGAAGGTTGGTGGTGTTCTCATACTACAGGCAGGCAGTTGATTTTGCTAGCTGCAGTATCAGTACATATATATATATATATATATATGTGTATATATATATATATATATATATATATATATATATATATATATATATATATATATATATATATATATCCCAGCTTAGTGCAGCTACAGGCCATTAGTATGTCTGGAAGGCCAAGAAGGAGAGGCAGACAGTCACAAGCCAAAAGTGGTTGACGCCACGCCAACTGAAGGCAGGAATGGTGGTTTGCGACAATGGCACCAACCTCCTCTCTGCCCTCCGACAGGGACAAATGACCCATGTGCCCTGTTTGGCTCACGTCCTTAACTTGGTGGTGCAGCGGTTCTTGGGCAGGTACACGGGCTTACAGGATGTCCTGAGGCAGGCTAGGAAAGTCTGTGTGCATTTCCGCCGGTCATATAATGCCAGTGCTCAGCTGGCGGACCTCCAAAAGGAGTTTAACCTGCCCAAGAACCGCCTAATCTGTGACATGCCCACCAGGTGGTACTCAACGTTAACCATGCTGCAGCGGCTGCACACGCAGCAGAGGGCCATCAATGAGTACCTGTGTGACTATGGCACCAGGACAGGGTCAGGGGAGCTTGTTTTTTTTTCTCCCCACGCCAGTGGGCCATGATCAGGGATGCATGCACTGTCCTGTCACCATTTGAGGAGGCCACGAGGATGGTGAGCAGTGACAGTGCATGCATCAGTGACACTGTCCCCCTTGTCCACCTGTTGGAGCACACGCTGCGTGGAATAATGGACAGGGCACTTGAGGCAGAACAGAGGCAGGAAGAGGAGGACTTCCTTAGCTCTCAAGGCCCCCTTTATCCAGACAGTGTTCCTGCGTGTCCGCCGATCACACAGGAAGAGGACGAGGAGGAGGAGGAGGAAGATTGTGTCAGTATGGAGGTGGAGCCTGGCACTCAGCATCAGCAGCAGTCTTTAAGGGATCAGTCCCAAGAAACACATGGACTTGTACGTGGCTGGGAGGAGGTGGCTGCGGACCATGTCGTCCTTAGTGACCCAGAGGACTCTGGACCGAATGCCTCAGCAAACCTACGCTGCATGGCCTCCCTGATCCTGCAAAGCCTGCGTAAGGATCCTCCTATTCGTGGTATCAAGGAGAAGAACCAATACTGGCTGGCAACCTTCCTTGATCCACGTTACAAGGGTAAGGTTGCGGACCTTATCTTGCCATCGCAGAGGGAGCAGAGGATGAAACATCTTCGGGAGGCCTTGCAGAAAGGTCTGTGCAACGCGTTCCCAGAGACTGGGAGGTTACAAGCTCCTGTTTCTGGACAACGTGTTGCTGAGGCTTCGGTCAGTCAAAGAAGGAGCGGTGGAGAAGGTGGCCGTCTGACCGATGCGTTCAGACAATTTTTTGGTCCGCAGCCTCAAGGTATGATCGGTTCCAGCAACCATCGCCAGTGTCTGTTTTACATGGTGCAGGAATACCTAGGGGCAAGATCTGACTTGGACACCTTTCCCACCGAAAATCCTCTGGGTTACTGGGTCTTGAGGATGGATCACTGGCCAGAGCTTGCACAGTATGCAATTGAGCTACTGGCCTGTCCTGCATCCAGCGTTCTTTCGGAACACACATTCAGTGCTGCTGGAGGCTTTGTAACCGATCACAGGGTGCGTCTGTCCACCGACTCGGTCGATCGACTGACCTTCATAAAAATGAATCAGTCTTGGATCACCACCAGCTACCAAGCACCTGATGCTGATGTAACCGAATAATTTTTTTTGAAATCTCAGATCCCTTCAAAGACTGCCTATGCTGATGCTGAGTGACTATCCCAGAGTAATTATCCTCTTCCTTCTCAATGATCACGCTGATAGCTTGTAAGAACATTTTTGTTTCTGGGCGCCACCACCAGTGCCTAAGGCCCAATTTTTCAGCCCCTGTTTAACAGGGGCTTGTAATTACAATTTTTGATGCAATACTTTGCAGCAGGGCTCGTTTCTGCGTTACAACTAGAGTATCTGTGAGGGCTTGCAGTGTTGTGGCACCAGCACCAGTGCCTAAGGCCCAATTTTTCAGCCCTTGTTTAACAGGGGCGTGTAATTACAATTTTTGATGCAATACTTTGCAGCAGGGCTCATTTCTGCATTCCAACTAGAGTATCTGTGAGGGGTTGCAGTGTTGTGGCACCAGCACCAGTGTCTAAGGCCCAATTTTTCTGCCCCTGTTTAACAGGGGCGTGTAATTACAATTTTTGATGCAATACTTTACAGCAGGGCTCGTTCCCGCGTTCCAACTAGAGTGTCTGTGAGGGGTTGCAGTGTTGTGGCACCAGCACCAGTGCCTAAGGCCTAATTTTTCAGCCCCTGTTCAACAGGGGCATGTAATTACAATTCTTGATCTAATATTTCACAGCAGGGCCCATTTCTGCACCCACCAAGAGCGAGTGAGGACTTACAGTGTTGTGGCACCAGCACCACCACCACCACCACCAAAGGCCCAATTTTTCTGCCCTTGTTCAACAGGGGCATGTAATTACAATTCTTGATCTAATATTTCACAGCAGGGCCCATTTCTGCACCCACCAAGAGCGAGTGAGGACTTGCAGTGTTGTGGCACCAGCACCACCACCAAAGGACCAATTTTTCTGCCCCTGTTCAACAGGGGCATGTAATTACAATTCTTGATCTAATATTTCACAGCAGGGCCCTGTGAGGGCTTACAGTGTTGTGGCCACAACAACACCTAAGGCCCAAATTTCTGCTGAGTATATAGGGCAGGCCCCTACTTTCAAACATCTAACTTACAAACGACTCCTACTTGCAAACGGAAGGAGACAACAGGAAGTGAGATGAAATCTACCCCTAGGAAGGGAAATTCTCTCCTGTAAGAGTTAATATGGGAAAAACATTTCTCCTTTCCACTGATGCTTTCCAATCCTTGTTCCACAAAAAAACCCAAATTTTCAAAAAACATTTGTCATTGGGACAAAAAGTGAGGTGAAATCTTCTGAAGAGGAGGAAAGACAGCAAGACAAATGTCACAGGGGTGATAACCCTTCACTATGTTTTCCAAAAAGCTTAAAAAAGATTTTTTGGCTGGAGCTAAACACGTTAAAAATGTACCCGTTCAAAATGACAAACAGATTCTACTTAATAACAAACCTACAGTCCCTGTCTTGTTTGCACCGCCTGTATACTGCTGTTCAGAGTATATAGGGCCTGGTGGCCCCACACCTTTCCTTATTTTAATTTGGGTGCGAGGTTCCCCTTAATATCCATACAAGACCCAAAGGGCCTGGTAATGGACTGGGGGGTACCCATGCCGTTTGTCTCACTGATTTTCATCCATATTGCCAGGACCCGACATTTCATTAAACCCGCAAGCAGTTTTAAATGAGATTTTTTCCTTTAAAAATGACATTTTGTGCAGGGACTGTTCTAAACACGGGAAACACGCGCCACTTTACAGGCATACTATAGACCAGAGGTCTCAAACTAGCGGCCCTCCAGCTGTTGTGAAACTACAAGTCCCATGAGGCATTGCAAGGCTGACAGTTACAAGCATGACTCCCACAGGCAGAGGCATGATGGGATTTGTAGTTCCGCAACAGCTGGAGGGCCACCAGTTTGAGACCCCTGCTATAGACACACCCCAGGTACGATATTTAAAGGAATACTTCACTTTTTTATTTTTACTTTAAGCATCATTAAAATCACTGCTCCCGAAAAAATGGCCGTTTTTAAAAGTTTTTTTTGCATTGATACATGTCCCCTGGGGTAGGACCCGGGTCCCCAAACCCTTTTTAGGACAATACCATGCAAATTAGTCTTTAAAATGAGCACTTTTGATTTTGAACGTTCAAGTCCCATAGACGTCAATGGGGTTCTAACGTTCAAGCAAATTTTCGGTCCGTTCGCAGGTTCTGGTGCAAACCGAACCGGGGGGGTGTTCAGCTCATCCCTACTCCTGGGTTTATTATTTTTTCGTAAAAAAAAAAAAAAACAAAGACCAAAAATGCTGAAATTTTTCTTAGTTTATGTCAGTAAATTTTGTAAATAAGTAATTTTTCTCCTTCACTGATGGGCGCTGAAGAGGCGGCACTGATGGGCACCGATAGGCTGCACTGATGGGCATTAATGAGGTGGCACTTATGGGCACTGATGAGCAACACTTATAGGCACTGATTAGGTGGCACTAATGAGGAGGCACAAATTTGCCACACTTATGGGCATTGATAAGTGGCACTGATAGATGGCACTGATAAGCACTGATGGGTGGCACTGATGGGCACTGGGCACAGATAGACGGCACTGGAGGGCACAGATAGGCGGCATGGATAGGCAGCACTGATGGGCGGCACTGATGGGCATTGATGGGTGGCATTGCTGGGCAGCAGTGATGAGCACTGATGGGCAGCGGTGATGGGCATTGATGGGCAGCACTGATAGCCAGCACTGACTGGCATCACTAATGGCCACTGATTGCTGGCACTTGTGGGCACTGATTGCTGGCACTGGTGGGCACTAATTGCTGGCAGTGGTGGACAATCATTGCTGGCACTGGTGGGCACTTAATTGTAATCAGGGCACTGATGATCAGTGCCCTGCTTACATACCTAGCTGTCCCCTGTGAGGAGATGCCGCTGATCGGCTCTCCTCTACTCACGCTCTGTCAGTGTGAGGCAAGGAGCACCAATTAGTGGCATCTCCGTGTTTACATGTGACCGGCTGTGATTGGACACATCCGATCACATGGTTAAAGAGCCGCGGCCGCAAATCTTTACACAGATCGGGGTTGCACCATGTCCTAGCAACGCGGCGCTGCGGGAGCGGTTGTTCTGGGAAGCCGTCATATGGCATCCCACCAAAACGAGGGCCACACCATCCAGCCGTCATTTGACGGTGGACGGGCGGCAAGAGGTTAAAGAAGAACTCCATCAAAACCTGCAATTGTAAGGTGGTATTCCTGGTCCCAGCTCTTGTGCAGCTCTCGTGTGTGTTTAAGGTGTCTTTACAAACCACAAACAATACCATTGCTGATCCAAATTTAAAAGTGACAGTTGAGCAAGAGGCACGTTATTGTAGTGAGTTCCTACAGACCTATTGGATCCTTCATTGGAGACCTGATGTTTCTCTGACCCTATGAATATATCTGAAGTGGTGTTTAGGGATGGAGGTATAAGATCGGAGGGTGTCATGGGGGAGCCGGAAGCATCAGGAGACACTGAAGATGACGCCAATCTCTCTTGGATCTAAGGGCAGAAGCGGAAGGAGGCATGAACCACTCCATCTGGTGCTGGGGACACCGCTGCCATGGGGAACAGGATGAATTTCCACGGGCGGGTGTCACCCAACAAGAATTGTGGCGATGGAAAGTGGAAGAGGGATTACAGCTCCCATGGGAAAAATGACGTAAGACATGCTGGGACATGGAAAATAAATAAATAAATAAATAAACAAATAAATAAATAATAGGGGGAAGGGGTGGTAGGGGAAAAAATGTAAAAAAAGGGGGAAGGGGTGGTAGGGAAAATATGGCGGGGCCCATTTGGAGACCAGGATTATTTAGTCCAGGATCTAACATGGGTTCAGTGCTGTGCTTCCAGCAGTACAGAACTTGGCTGTTCTGTGTTGGTCTTTCTTGCTCTAGGGGTAAGTCATATCGTGAACTTCATCCACGGTTGACATTGATACTGTACCTTTTCACTTTGTAATTAGTGTTCACTTGTTTGTGTCTGTTGGGCGGTCAGGGTTTCACAGCATGTTTGGTGTTTTGTTGTTCAGATGGAATCTCCTTTCCATTTGAAGTCTTTATTATACACTGGGGCCACACACCATCACTACTTTTGCACCTTCACTTGCTAATTTACCTGATTAATGTCTAGATAGCATTTCTATGCCAATTTATTTTATTTAGTGAGGGCTAATTTAAGCCACACCCACCCGCTATCACTGGCACATATATACATATATATTCGACCATGCTTTGCACTTTTATGAATTAACTGGTGTGGTAGATTAATGGAATACTACGACTATATATATATATATATATATATATATATATATATATATATATACGCACAACTTTCAGCAACTGCGGACTGGGTATTGGTTTAATAGGTATATAGTGTTTGCTACACTTATTATGCCCCATTACTACTATCCTATACACGCCTGATTGGTTACCTCCTTATTATCAAGGTATCCCCATGAATGTTGTGTTTATTTTGCCACATATTGGGATTTCTCTATCCTTATTGGTGACACACATACACTTTTTTTTCCTACCTGAGCCTCCTGAGGAAGCGAGAATTACCTCGCGAAACGCATTGAGATCAGTCGCGCAGCACCTCTAGATCGATTGGGGTATCTGTATGGTGCCTTCAGATCCCGTATATCTAATTTTTTCATATGAACTCTATGCAGCACCATTCATGTTCATCATTTATGTCTTCTTTATCATTGTGGTACACGTTTTTAAATGTATGATAATACATTTTTTATATTTTTATATCTACTGTCTGAGGTGTGACTCTTTAAAAGTCCCGTGGGCAAAATGTTTTTTTTCTGTGTTGTACATACCAATTTGGGAGACACTACCTCACTTTAGCTCTCATTGTCTGTCTATTGAAGTAGACTGTGACTGTCAATTTGCTGCAGAAGATTGGGACAATTGTTTGATCAACCTCTTTAAATGTATAAGATCTCTTACAATCCGTGAAACAGCTATAAAATTGCTAATGAGGTGGTATCTAACTCCCATGAAACTTCATGTCATTTTTCCAGCAGTCCCCAACATATGTTGCAGGGATTATCCCATTTCTGAGCCACGTCCACATATTTTTTGGTCCTGTATCAGAGTGCATTTAGTCTGGCAAAAAAATACAAGCCTTCTCTGCTTCTATAATAGGCAGGCCTATTTTATTAACCATAGCAAATTGCCTATTATTTGCCCCCCCTGCCGGGATTCGACCACTTACAAGCAAAAAAAAACCATATTGTCTGTGTCGCAGTCCAATGGGTAATAGCACTCCATTGGAAGACCCTAGATGTTCCTCTAACACAAGTTAAATCTAGAATTGACTCTATAATGATTATGGAAAAGCTTTTTCATACATTACACAATCCCAAAACACATTTTGCCAATAAATGGGACCATTTTTATGACAATGAGCACCTCTTTCCTGAGGGCCACTAACTTCTTCTTCCTTTTGTTGGTTTCCATGTGTTATTAATTTTACTGGTAGCTTTATTTACCCTTTAATGATCATTAGACATTTTCGCCACCCTCTGATGTCTGTATGCACGTTGACATTTTGGCGTTTTTTTTCTACCCTTTTAGGCCATACATGGGTCGAATTGAATTTTCATTTGAAAATAAGAAATGTTGTGTGTTTTGTGATCTGATTATGCCACCATTGATTTAGAAATTAGACAAACCAAGCCTTCAATTTCACATTATGTTGCTACAGAAAAGAATTTTCGTGGCCGGGAATTTTTCTTTCTGGGAATTTTCTTTTCTTTCCAGGAATTCTCTTTCTTTCCAGGAATTTTCTTTTTTGTGCTCATGTGCATTCCTTTTTTGATTATATTTCTCACACAATTCTCCCATCATTGATTAGAAAATCATTTGTTTTTCAAAAGATATCCAACATGCGTGATCACTCAAATTCGATGGCTGCGAGAAAATTGTCTGTTGCTGCGGCCCACTAATGTTGCAAAATTCGAATGAAAATTCTTAAGCCTCATACACATGATCGGATTTTCCAACGGCAATTGTGTGTTGACAGACTGTTGGCGGAAAATCCTACCATTTGTACGCACCATCGGACAGTTGTTGTTGTATTTTTCACGGACAAATGGATGGCAGGCTTTAAAATTTTCCGCAGACAACGGTCTGTTGTCAAATTTTCCGATCGTGTGTACACAAGTCCGTCAGACAAATGTCCAAAGTACAAACATGCATGCTCAGAATCAATGCTCACCAAACACAACATTAGCAGAAGGTGCCCAAACGGTGGCGCTAAAGAGCTGAAAAACCACATAGTATGTCACTATGTTCATGTTTGTTGGCCGACAATTGTGTGCTGTTTGTATGCAAGACAAGTTCCTGGCCAACGACCTTCAGACAAAAGTCTGACGCTTTGTCTGCGAAAAATCCAATCATGTGTACGAGGCTTAAGAAAAGATTTTCTAAAGAAAATGATTTCAGAATTCTATCCATGTATGTCTGGCCTAAGTCTGGCAATTGAGACCCAGTATACTCTGCTATTTTATTGACATTTGTACCGTACAAGCTTAATCTTTGTATTTTATGTTGTAATACTTGAACACAAAATTTTTACTTTTTTATATACCGTATATACTGGAGTATAAGCCGAGTTTTTCAGCACATTTTTAAGGCTGAACCCCCCACTCAGCTTATATTCGAGTGAGGGTCTCGAGTGAGGGTGCAGTCTCACTGTGCTCATCTACAGCTGCACCTTTGATAACTAAAACAGCGGGTGTCTCCAACTGTGACATGCAGTCTTTTCGGCAGCCGTCCATTGTAACACACCCCCGCCTCCTCCCCGTCCATGATAGATGGAACACTGATACAATGCTGGGAAACTGTATCAGTGTTCCGTCTATCACAGATGAGGAGGAGGCGGGGCTTTGTTGCAATGGACAGCCACCGAACAGACTACATGACACAGCAGATGGTCACAGTGAGGTTGCAGATGGTCACAGTGAGGCTGCAAATGGGCACAGTGAGGCTGCATATAGGCACAGTGAGGCTGCAGATGGGCACAGTGAGGCTGCACATGGGCACAGTGAGGCTGCACATGGGCACAGTGAGGCTGCACATGGGCACAGTGAGACTGCAGATGGGCATTGTTTACCCAGAAGCTGCTGCATTTCCCACCCTAGGCTTATACTCGAGTCAATAGGTTTTCCAAGTTTTTTGTGGTAAAATTAAGTGCCTCTGCTTATATTCGGATCGGCCTATACTTGAGTATATACGGTAATTTAATAAAAGCTAGTAAACAAAAAATAAAATCAATTGAGGGTTTATTATTCCTATGTACTAACAAATCTTCCTTAAAGTGCATGCAAATGAATTTTTTTTTTTGTTTTGAATAGGGTAGAGATTGTATTTTCCTAATTGTATTATTCCCCCCTCTTTTAATTAAAATTTCCTGTAGTCTTGAATTGCCTATTTTATATTTCTTCATTGTTCCCTTTATTTCCTTCCTATAGGTTTACAGAACAAAAATCTAACTTTCAGAGGAGAATGTGGTGTAAAATTAATTGCACAGAGGACTGAACCTTTGTGCTTTGCTCTGTACCCTGTGGTCACTTGTGTTATATCCTGTTACGGACAGAGAGGCATTATGTAAACTTCTATCTGTTCGGTTTAGATGTAGTTACATTCAATAGCAGGGCAGATTTTACTCAAGGGAACACGGAGAAATAGGCATATTATGGTCCATGTTTGGGAAACAACAATAAAGATGTACTTTACTCAATAGCCACATATGATATACCGTATTTATCGGCGTATAACACGCACAGGTGTATAACACGCACATTAATTTTAAGAGGGAAGTTTCAGGGGAAAAAAATGTAATTTTAAATGAGGAACTTTGAAGCAAAATAAGGGTCAGTGCCCATCTGCAGTCTCACCTTTGCCACCAATGCAGCCCCATCAATGCCCATCTGCAGTCTCACAAGTGCCATCAATGCGACCTCATCAGTCCACATCAATGCAGGAGCCTCACCATTGCCATCAATGCAGCAGCCTCACCATTGCCATCAGTGCAGCCTGATCGATGCCCATTTGCAGCCTAGAGGGGACAGGGAGGCAGGACAAGCGCCGAAAGATTATATACAGTGAGAATCTCCTATGATAGACAGAACAGTGGTCCAATGGTGGCCCAGGAGATGGGACTTCCTATTACAGAGGCCGCCAAGTAAACAGGAGATTTTCACTGTATGTAATCTGACAGCGCTCATCCCGCCCCCCCTCCCTGTCCCCTCCGAGGCATCTAAAATTGAAGTATTGGCGTATAACACGCACGTGCTATTTGCACCCAATTTTTAGGGTGAAAAAGTGAGTGTTATACGCCAATAAATACAGTAAATCCAACTTTGTATGCACCAGGGGGTTGATTTACTAAAGGCAAATAGACTGTGCACTTTTGCAAATGCAGTTGCACCAGTGGTGTGCTGGTGCTCAATATTTTGTGGAGGGCGGCAAAAAATCCTGCCCCCCCTCACTTGCACCAGTGCC
Organism: Aquarana catesbeiana; assembly: GCF_042186555.1. Classification (NCBI taxonomy): domain Eukaryota; kingdom Metazoa; phylum Chordata; class Amphibia; order Anura; family Ranidae; genus Aquarana; species Aquarana catesbeiana. The sequence continues at coordinate 177,493,568 of NC_133336.1, forward strand.
ACCCCCCCGGCGGCGGCGGCGGCGATCAGAGGCCTTACCAAAAGGAGGCAGATGACGAGGATCCGGGCTGCTGCTCCTTGTTCTAGCTTCTCCAGGAGAAGAGCCCGGGCTTCTCTTCCCGGCTGAACAGGTGGGTGGTGATCTTGGAGAGTTTCCTGATGGATGGGCTGTGGGCATAGGGGGTGACGGACTGGAGGCCATTAAAAGGCATCGTTCAGGTCTTGCATTCTTCTCCTCTCTCTGGCATTGATGCTCAGCCTCAGGGACCTCTGCTCCTTGGACTTCTTGCTGCCGAGCTTGCCCCCCGTCATTGGCATTCTTGCTCTGCTCATAGCCATCCTCATTGTCCTCGGTTTGCTCTAGGACTCCCGGCCATAGTCTATTTGCCTTTAGTAAATCATCTCACAAATTTCTTTCGAACCCAGATATTACCATATAAATGTAGCTGTGACACTATTACTGTGCGAATACAATGATCAGAACTGTGGAAGGATGCCCAAACTGGGAGTTTACTTTTAAATGGACCTATTATTCCATCCTATCAAGGAACACAGTCCCTGGCTGCCAAGTGCATTATGGGTGTTTAACATAATTAAAGCCTGTAGAGTATAACAGATTACATGTTGTGCAGTACTGAGTGTAACAGGGTGCACAGCATAAGGTACACATACTTACTTTTATTTGCTCCAATATTGCTCATATCTATTGGTTTGTTTATTAAAGTGATTGTAAAGACAGAAGGTGTTGTTTTAAGACTCAGACTGGAAGGGCGTGATACAGCCTGTGAATGGCAGAAATCCACCCATGTTATTGCCAAACAATAATAACTATTTCCTTTCAAATATCTATTTGTATGACAATTTAACACAGTTTATTGATAATAATTATTGATTTTACTCTATATTCCAATGGCTGTTTTTTTGAACATGTGACCAGCAGCAGAACATGTGACCAGCAACCAGAAGCTCCTCCTGCTTATGTTTTCCTAGAGAGAGGCTGGGAAAGATCTGGGTCATGTGACAGCTGTATATCAATTAGGGGAAAGCTACTTAGATGTCTTTTTTATCAAAATAATTACAGTGCCATCATCTACATACAGAAATAGGAGGGACAATGTAAATTAAACAGTTTTTAAGTGATGCAATTTGAATCTTCTGGCCACCTCCCTTTTTCCAAGGTAGTTATGGACGATGATGATGTCACTGGTACTAATAGGATAGATGTATAGCGAGGATGCATGCCAGTAGACCCACGGTGATCGCAGTAGATCTTACAAAAATGGAACACTGAATGAACACATTATGGCCTGTATCTGGAAAAGAACAATAAAGATCGGTCATTTAGATGTTACAGGGTTCCCCTATAAAAGAGGAGAGAGAGAGCTAAGGTGATCTACTTATTATAGAGATAACCACAAAAAAAAAAAAAAAATGTGCCAAAATGGATACCTACTCAAAGTATGAATCCAGTTGCTTTGGGGAGAACAACTCACCGCCAAGAAAGTTTTGTCACTGATTAATAAGCATTGTGAAAAATCATTCCACTGGACTTATTTTCAAGTATCTTTCTCTATCCTGTGTCAGCATTTACATTTAAAGAAAAATTTGGTGGCTGCACTATTCAATCCTCTTCTCAAAATGCTAGTTCTCCTTCTAGTACATTATTAAAGTCCTTAAAGACTTATTAAAGTCCTGGAACAAGTATGCATATGTGTAAATGCAGAGCAATGTCAGGTCTACTTATTTGCATGCTTGTCCCAGGTAGGGAACACAAAGTATTGAAGGATACGGGTAAGCATATCAGCCAGAGACAATAGCATTTACAAAATTAAAAGTAGCAGTGGAAGCTTCTTTGTCTCTTTCAGGAAAGGTTTCCTTAAAAAGAAATATTTCCTGCAATTAAAATTGTGGTTTCAGTGAGGACTCCACATTCTTCAAAGCATAAATAATGGCTGTTATGTTGATCCTATGTCTCCAAAACTTAAAACCAGCTCTTCTCAAATTTTTACCCCAGAGGAACTCTTGAAAATTTTCAGGTTCCAGGGAACCCCTGCTAAAATTAATTCATCATTGGGATGCCCCTTGCCTTGGGGGTTACTGGGACGAATCCCCCCTTACTTTGGGGGTCACTGTGAAGAATGCCCCCCTTATATTAGTGGTCAGTGGCAAGGATGCCACCCTTTTATTGGGGAACAGCGTAAAGAATGCTCCCTTACATTGGTCACCAGTGGGAAGAATGCGCCTTACATTGTTGGTCAGTGGGAAGAATGCTCCTTACATTGGCGGTCAATGAAAAGAATGCCCCTTACACTGGTGGTCAGTGGGAAGAATATTCCTTGGATTGATAGTCAATGAGAAGAATGCCACCCTTACATTGGTCACCAATGGGAAGAATGAGAATTACATTGACTATCAGAATGAAACCTTTACTGAAAGCTAAAAGATCATTGGTGTCAAGTCGCTGGCTCTCCCAAGTGGTGTTGGCCCAAGAACTATGCAGACGGGGCGGACTGACCATTGAGCCAATCGGCACTGTCCGAGGACCCTGGGCCACTAGGGGGCCCCATCAGGGTTGCCAGCCTCAGTAAAACCAGGGAGAGTATGTATAAATCTGTGTTTTTTTTTACATCTGTCTGTGTATACTGTGTGTACATGTATGTGTATACTGTGTGATTGTATACTGTGTGTGTGTATACTGTATGGCCCCATAATCTCTGATTGCCTGGGGGCCCCCATAATCTCCTATTGCCCGGGGACCCCATGACTTATCAGTCCACCCCTGTATGCAGACACTATCAGATAGGATGTCAATCAGACACAACTCAAGCCTTAGCCACCTCTGGAGGAACCCTTGTTAAGAATGACTGTTTCTTTTAAGTTGTGGATAGAGTGAGAAAGGATTAAACCCCCTGCCAGTTTTTTTCTTTTTTATATGGGCATGTGGCCATGGGAGGCCTTTGTGTGCATCCCCTGCCCAAAGCTCATTGGCCCAAGAATAACAGTTGACATTCAAGTTTGTTTAAATGAGCTGACCAAAATTCATGCATGTAGCATTTGTATCCAGACAGAAAAAGGTTAAAAAAAGTATATACAAAAATAGGAACATTTGAAGGAAACCAATAATTGACAAGAACACTGAGATAGAAAGGTGACAATAATAAAACGATTGATAGACAGATTGAAAAGACACTGGATTGAAAAGGATAAAGGTTGTCACTCTGGGATACAAGGCTGCAAACCATTCCTGCAAGGCTTATTAAGTCTGGAAGAGACTGGAGCCATTTAATATTTTTGGGCTGTGGAGAGGAAGAGATTAAAGATTATCATCCCCTTAAAAGGGGAAGGCTGTATGTGACCTATCTGATACATAGGTCAAAAAAGGTGGTGAGATCATAGTATGGATATTTGGGATATCACATGTGGCACAATAGTGTGGAGTGTTTTTATCACGGAAGAAGCACAAATTACATACCGTAGATATAAGGTTTATGAACTGTCGGAGACTTATGACCTGATAATCACTGGTGCACATGGTGGTTGATGAATAGACTGTAAGTAAAGTTTTCATTCACCAGTCTTAATGACTGCATTGTTATATTGGGATATTTACTGTATATGTAAATTTTAGTGCACGCGTTTTTTTATGCTTATGTTTTCCAGTATGCAGGTTAGTTATTTTAAATATTTGGTTGTTTGGAAATATTTGAGTATATTATGGTTGTTTATATGATGTGGAGATAAGAGCAGCATGACTCTTTTATAGAAAAAAAAAGAATAAAAAATATATTGAAATCAGAAGGACTATAGATGTGCACTTTGGAAAACACAAGAGGTAGGAAAATTGGGTAGAGGCAGGGAGAAAAATAAAAAAAAAACAAGACATGGAAACAGATCAGATGAAAAAACCAAATGTTTGCCTAAAGTAGGGTATACACTATAAGAAAATCATAGTTCGTATAGTGTGTACACAACTTTCTGATTCAGACTTTCCAAACAAAAACTTTCGAAGGAAGGAAATCCATGTTGTCTTATTTTATGGATCTTCAATAAACATCATTGCTGCCCCTTCTCTTTGCTCTTCAAAGTCTGATGTATCTTTCGCAGACTTTGGTTACAAGTAAGAGAAAAAAGAGGGGTTGGGACCAGAGTAGTCCCAGGTAGTCCCTCATGGTGGCATGTGAACATCTGCCTCTCCTTGTTGGCCTCCCAGACATGATGGGGGGCTCATTAAACAAATTTATTAGAAACTGGGAAATGTGTGATTGGATGCACTTTATTGAATGAAAAGTGGTGTTTGGTGCACTTTAAATTGAGGACAGACGCTGACAGAAATGTAAAAAGATGAAAAAAAAAAAGTAGGAACACCAACATCGCTGTCAGAAAAACTGAGGCTGACAATTACTGTATATACTCGAGTATAAATCGACCCGAATATAAGCCGAGGCACCTAATTTTACCACAAAACCGGGAAATCTTATTGACTCGAGTATAAGCCTAGGGTGAGAATGTTGCAGCTACTGTAAGTGGAAAAGAGGGTCAACAATGCCCATCTGCAGCCTCACTGTGCCCATTTGCCACCTCACTGTGCCCATTTTCAGCCTCACTGTGCCCATTTTCAGCCTCACTATGCCCATTGCAAGCCTTACTGTGCCCATTGCAAGCCTCACTGTGCCCATTGCATGCCTCACTATGCCCATTGCAAGCCTCACTGTGTCAATTGCAAGCCTCACTGTGCCCATTGCGTGCCTTTCTATGCCCATTGCAAGCCTCACTGTGCCCATTGCAAGCCTCACTGTGCCCTTTGCATGCCTCACTATGCCCATTGCAAGCCTCACTGTGCCCATTGCATGCCTCACTATGCCCATTGCAAGCCTCACTGTGCCCATTGCAAGCCTCACTATACCCACTGCAAGCCTCACTGTGCCCATGTACCTTATCTGCCATGTCAGTATTGATGCGGAGGGAAGGAAAGCCATATTACACTGTACATTGTCCCCTCTGATTCACAGCAGGGCTGTGTGTATAGGAAGTCCGTGCCGTCCACTGTAACAAAGCTCTGCGGGACAGCGTGGATGGCGCAGACTTCCTATACACATAGCCCTGCTGTGAATCGGAGGGAACAATATATGGCGTAATATGGCTTTCCTTCCCTCCGCATCAATACTGTCACGGCGGCAGATAACCTGACTGGAGTATAAGCCAAGGGGGGCATTTTCAGCACAAAAAAATGTGCTGAAAAACTCGGCTTATACACAAGTATATACGGCAAAAAAAAGGGGGCAGGCAGGAGACAAAAAAAAGACAAATAAGAAAACAAAAAGCAAGAAAAAAAGGGGTATACAGCACTGTATATAGCACTAAATGTTATGTAATGCTGTGTTAAATGCTGTGTTAAATACTACACTATACTGACACACTATACTAACACTACACTAACACTCTACACTCTCTCTACTGTCTGCTATGACCCTCTGGCTGAAGTGAACACACTAACTTGCTAGTAGCAAACTGAGCCCTGCTCTATCTATCTCCACTCCAACACATTGCAAAAGCTTCCTGTGGGAAGGAACCTTTTATAATGTGGGGTGGCACTATGAGCACCGAGCCATGATTGGAAAAAGCCATCATCACTTTGTCCAATTAGGGCTCTGACAGTGCTCTGTGCCCTGGGGTCAGGTGCATGGCTTCATCCAATTAGGGCCCTAGAATGCACCAAGCAGTGCGCAGTGCATTGTGGGGCACTCGGCAGAGCAAACATCCCGCCGAGGGCCCTGCAAATTTGGGTGTTTGCCGAAAAGGATGAACAGGCGATGTTCGAGCCAAACTTTTGCTTGGCCCAAACCATTCGCCCAACACTACTCCATAAATCAAATATTAGCCACCCAACATAATCTTAATGGCAGCTCCCTGTAATAAAAGAGGTACTATATTCACATCTCCAGCAACCCTTGTCGCCATTCATCACTCTATTCCAGTACTGCAGTTGCTGTGGAACTCTACAGCACAGGTGTCAAACTGGCGGCCCTCCAGCTGTTGTATAACTACAAGTCCCATGAGGCATTGAGAGGCTGACAGTTACAAGCATGACTCCCACAGGCAGAGACATGATTGGATTTGTAGTTCTGCAACAGCTGGGGAGCCGCCAGTTTGATACCCCTGCTCTACATCATTCAACATTTCCTGAATTGCTGGATGCCTGTGACTCCTGCCACGCGCTATGCTTCCTTCCACCAACCCCTATGTCACTGCTGTGTACTATAATGACTTAGGAGTTGGATGATGAAATCACAGTTAGTAACTTTCCCAGCTATCTTCCATAAACTAAAACACACTTCCCACCTATATAATGCAGATGAGGAGATGATGAGGTGTTCTATAATCCAAATCTGTAGGACATACCAGAGTCACAATACTGTTCCTCCATAGATACGGTAGCAGTGAGTGAGTGTTGTCACCCTATTACAGGAAGTATGTTACTGGCATCATTACCAGATGGAAATAAAGGCCTGACAAAAAAATGAATGCAGGCGCCATATACCGTGTAAGGACTGGTAAGCTGCAATATAATATATTTATATGCTATTGGGTTTATATATACATTAATGCTTTCTAAAGTCACTGACATAGAACAAATGTGCAGCTGAAATCAGAACTCATTTTCTGCTACTTCTTTTAGGTCAGTGAAATCTTTGCAGCAAGATAACCAGCCAATTAGTACCTTCAAAAGGAGAGCTCTGAAATAGATGGCATCCTATGTATTTTATGTTAATAAGTAACTGTTATTCATAGTTAGCTGTAAGCATTGGAAATGGGCTAACAGGATGTAGAAACACAGCAGGTTATCAGTTCATTGGTCAGAATCAGCATTCAAGGGTCAAGGGCAGTGGTAGACTCCTTGCTTGATATAAGGGGCCAAAAGTATGGCCCCTAACATTACCATATGAGCAATCTATTATTTATTGTATGTAATGCTACAAAAAAAAATGTCAGAGACTACGGGCATGCTGCAAAAGATGGTTAGAGACTGCAGACAGTGACTTGACACTGCATGAGATCACTGACATTTCAGTCCCTTTATAGATCAGTGTGACCTATAGCGCTTTACAAATTACTGTATCCACATCTCATATTCTTCATAGTAAGATTCATTATGAAGGACAGAAGAAAAAATACATAAAGTAGAAAAAGAGAATGGAAAGCACAGAAAATGAAAGGAAGGGCAAAAGAAATAAACCAAATCTTTTATGTAGCAGAAGACTATTTCATGATTAATTTCCTTCACTAGTTATGAGGAAGCACCTAGGCAGAGTTAAAACCCTGACTACTGTTTGCTATGACCCTCTGTCTGAAATTGAAATTGGTTGTTAAAAACAGGGGACAAGCCTGAAATCAGAATGGGACACAATAACAATGTAGACATAGTAAAAAGACCCATTCATTTCAGCCCAATCTGCTGCAATGCTTTAAACACATGCATGTTAGTGCAAGTTGCGGAGGGCAGCCAATTCATTTGAATGCCCAATGCACCACACCTGACAAAAATCATGCATATAGCAATATCAGCAAAGCATTGATGTAGAGTGAATGAATGCCAACCTTTAAGGATATACACTTACCTCTGCCTTTTATTGTCCAGTGTATCTGGACAGGAGAGGAACTGAGCCAGACTTCGCAGATCACATGACATTCGTAGGGCACAATATCCTTTTGAAGTGAAAGAAGGCTTTGAAAAGTCCAAGTGCCACCAGTTTCCTCCCTAGAAATGATTCTGCCCTTGTGATGCGTTCCAGAGATGTTCCAGGTAATCTGAACTGTATGATGAGAAGCGCTAACTATACAAGTCAGCTGGATGGCATTGTTGGAAGGAAGAAATTGAGGGGCAGCCAGAAGATGGATAGAAATGATGGTTGTATAATTGTCTGTGAATGAATAACAAGGTAATAAAATATACGTTAGTACTGTAATCCACATGAAACACAAGCTGAGAGCTGTAAATATCTAGCAGTGTGTCCCTAAATACTGACACTACAGTAAAAGCTAGATATTAGGTATCATCTTATAGAAAGTGTACCAAGTATTTAATGTTAGTGAATTTCAGTTCAGGTAAGTTAGAGGAGTTTTTGGGAAGTCCGGTTTCCACTGGGTTGCTTCACACAGATAATTATGCCCTTGCGAGGTATTAGTCAGATGTTAAAACATCCTTTTTACCCAAGTCCACCATTGAGGCCCCTTGCTGGTGCCATTTCTGTGTGTGAGGGAATGAAAATGAATTGCCATGGATGTGCCTGTGCCAGATGGTCCCTGATGGTTCCCTCCATTGATGCCGCCACTAAGACTCTTCTTCTGGTCCTCCATACAAGCAGTGGTGGACTGAGCATTGTCACATTGTTCAGTCACCACATCGAAGCTGTAAATACATTTTTGTTTTTTAATCTGGATACACTTTAAAGGCCACAAGTTGATTAGTTTGCTGGATCTTACACTCTCTCTGCAGATGTGTAAATAAAATATAGAATATAAGCAATCTGATTCCTCCATTTAATTAATGAAACCATCAAGCTACTCATTCACTCCCTCATTATCTCTCACCTTGACTTACAACTCCCTTCTCATAGGCTTACCTCTTCATAGGCTATCCCCTTTTTAATCTATCATGAATGCTGCTGCCAGACTCATCTACCTTACCAACCGCTCAGTGTCTGCCACCCCTATCCACCAATCCCTACACTGGCTTCAGATTGCCCAGTGAATTAAATTCAAAATACTAACAACAACATACAAAGCCATCCACAGCCTCTGCTCCTCTCAAGACCTCCTGCTCTCAAGCTCCTTTGTCTACTCCCATGCTCATCTACAGAACTTCCAAAGAGCTTCTCCCATCCTCTGGAACTCTCTATCTCAATCTATCCACTTTTATCCTACCCTGGCTGCCTTTAAGCCCTGAAAACTCATCTTTCATGATAGCCTATCATGCATTCAATTGATGTTTTATTACTTCCATCAGCTCATCCCCCACAGTTACAACCTTTTGTACCACTTGCCCCACACTATTAGATTGTAAGCTCCTATGAGCAGGGCCCTTTTAACCCTCTTTTATTTTATTGCATTGTAAATGTACTGTCTCCCTTTAATATTGTAAAGTGCTGTGTAAACTGTTGACGCTATGTAAATCCTGTATAAGAATATTAATAATACTGGTTAATAAATGGCAAACCATACAAAGCCATCTTTCTTTTTCACAGCAACCACAATAATCTACTGTACAAAGGTAAGGAGCCATAGGACAAGAGTTCTGGTAAGCCTTCCAATGGGGATTACAGGTGAATGGAACACTCGTATTTTGCAAATCATGAATTTCTTGATTGGGCTCTCAGTGCTGGAATCTTGGTATTTAAACAAAAGGCTGTTAGATTTTGGGCCAGCGGTAGGGGACATTTGTAGGAAAGCAAGTAGCTAAATGTACATATAGGAGGTTAATGTAAGGAGTAGAAGTTTATGGTGAGGGTAGACTTCAAGCAGGGTCCGGTTATCTGTGCTGGAAGCTCTATGCTAGAAAATAATAATGTCAAATACAGGTATATAAAGCTAACACAAAGGCAAAACATTTGAGAATAAATATTGTTCCTATCTATAAAGCATTCATGTGTATATATGACTCGTAGGAGCATGTTTTTCATACCTCCAACAATTAGGGTTGTCCCATTCACAGATATCACTTGCTTGGCACTGGCTGCTTTATAATTTGTTTTGCAGAAATATTTTCCAGAATCATTTTTCTGAAGGTTGTATATCAACAGATTCACATTTCTTGCCATATAACCTGATTCACAATCGTATTTATGGGTATTATCTTTCCATACACATTCTCTAACAAATATAGGAGCTTTGTCCGCTCCATGGGGTCTTCTGTACCAAGCAATGTAATTCTTTGCATCATCCAGATTATCCGATATACAGGAAATTCTTGCTGTACCACCAGCTGGAACATACAGGACATCTTGAGGCTGGTATAGAACTGCTCCAACAACCAACACTATAAAACAATGAAAAGTGACATATAAGCCAATATAATACAATATATTATACAATATAATATAAAATAACAATATAATATACAATCACATTACAATATAAAATAATATATGAAATATAATATAACTTAACAACACATACAGTATAATATATTGTAAAAAAATATAGGCATTAAAGCAAATCCATACTTATTGATACAAGGTTAACTTATAGCATAAAGCAACTACATATTAAATGCAATAAACCTTAAAGATTCTTTTTAAACGCCTACAATTCCTTTAGCAGCAGCTACTGAGATTTAAGCAGTAGATATTCAGTTGTGTTTTATTGTTTATTATAAAAAAAGAGAAACTTTAAACTAAAATGATAAAACTTTCATGAAGTATATCAGCTATAAAATATCTGGATCTCCATTGCGTAAACAAAACCAGTAAAGGCACAAATAAATATCCAAAATTGCATTATACAAAAATAAATAGATTCAAAAAATTCCTAGCAGATATGTGAATACATGGTTAAAGGAATTACAACTAATTCAAAATCCACCCAAATAAAAATTGAACAGCTATTGTGAGTTTAATGTAAAATAAACACAGAGTTTGTCTTGCCTGAACCTTAGGATCACTTGTAACCCGGGATTCCCTGTTTTGTCTCCAGTGTGGTCAGTGCATTTAAAGGGAGCCTGTTGGTATAACATTCTTTAATTCTACTCTTGCCAGAAAGTCAGGAAACTGTGGGATTACAGTGACTGTATTCTCACAATGCATGCAGCAACTTGTAGAATCTTTATCAATGCATTAGGCCATGTTCATATTATCATGTAGCCGGAATGAGCGTTCCCGATACGCAATTTTCATATGATTCTGCATGTCACATAGTGAAGGTCAATAGGCTGCCTTACATGTGTTTGTCACCCAAAACGAAGCATCTGCTCCTAAGGGATAATGGCACCCAAAGGCATGCTGCACATTGTGCAGTGATTGCCACACAATTTGAAATCGTGAGATGTGAATGGGTCCTAATACACCTCCCTTTGACAGAACAGCAGCTGCTCATATGAAAGAGTGAAAAAATGACATGATCTTTCAGAAAACAACATTTTATTTTTCTTCTGTCAGATACCTTTGTATATGTAGAATGGTAAATTTATTTATTAATTTTAAATTAAATGTATTTATTTTTAAACAGTGGCATAACTCAACTTCCCAACTGTTTAGTTACATAAATTTTATGCAATTTAACTAGTGTGAAAATTATCTTTGTATACGTATGTGTAAAAAAAATGCTACAATCGACTTCTATAGTAATTCTTTTATCATATCACAAAATAATAGAAAATCTGTGACAATTGAAGATGAAAACAAAACTACAAGTACTTTAATCAATTCTAAGCATAAGTAATGTCATTTTTACAAAAAAATATGATTAAAGGTATTTTGTTACCTCCAGAAAAAAAGAGAACATTGAAGACAGACATCTGAACTTTCCAGAAGAGATTTTTAAGATACCCTTTATATCTCTGTATGTACACTGTCCTTATATCTATTTTAACCGGAAACTTGTGGGTTTGAGAAAGCAAAACTAAATTCCACCCTCTAACAGTACAGCCAATGGACTGAAAAATTAGATTTTCTCTGAACAATAGTTTCTGGTCTGTATTGTTACAGTAGCACTAGAGGATGTTTTTAGAACACAAGTGCCTTTTTATTTTTTTTTTATTCTTTTGTTAAAGGTTTACATCTGGGATTCACAGTGTGACAGTAAACAGCACAGCTTATGATACATTGACAAAAACAAAGTATCTTAATAGACAGGCAACTGGGGAGGTGTGATATAAAGGCACATGTAAAGGTAGGTCCAAATATTGGGAAGTACAGGTCAAAATGATCAAGTCACCCAGATAAATGAACAAATTGTATATTAAACAAAATACTAAAGACAATTGCATAAAACATGAAGCCTAGCATCTGCTGGAATCATGCACACAGAGAGAAACTGAGCTATAGCAAGCTGTTTCCTGCAAGAGGAATGTTCCATTAGTAATTTAAATTTGTCGGAGCAAACCAAATTTTACAATTTATAATAGAGAAGTGTGGAGGAAGAGATATCAAAGAAAGAAGGGGTAAGGAAAGGTCTTTATAAAACAAAAAAGGAAGGAGGAGGAGAAAAGAAGATGAAGATGTGACAGGGAGTGGTAAGGACCAGGGAAGGAGCCTCAGGTGGGAAGCGTTGGAAGCAAAAACCACAGCATCAAGTAGGATGGAAGGTCATACAGGCTTTCTTAAGTGTATTTATCAGAGGCGTAGAGTAGGTCCCAATACAGCCACCTGGTCTTGTGTTTCTCGAATTTGTTTCAGGGGAAAAAGGTCAGTTGTTCCATGCATTGTAAATCATTCACCCTGCCAAACAATTGGGTTAAGGTGGGGAGAGACTGTTGTTTCCACAGTAGGGATACAGGCTCTGGCAGTGTTCAGTAGGTGTTTAATTAGGGATTTGTGGTAGCATTTTCTTGCAATAGGTGTCAAGTTCAGCAGGACTGCTTCTGTATTGCCAAAAAGGGCGAAACCAGTGAGTTTTTTGATGATATGGCCGACTTGTTGCCAGAAAGGCTGGATGAGTGGGCATTCCCAAAATATATGTAAAAGCATACCTACCTGTGTTCCACATCTCCAGCAATAATCAATTTGTCATGGGAAAAGCTTAGATAAGACCGAAGTAGTCCAGTACCATTATGTCAGGATCACCGCATAGAATGCATGAAGGTAAAAAAAATGTCAGCCTTTACAACCACTTTAAGGATCTGTAATAGCAATGATCTCTAGTTGTATCATGTAACTCGTCCCCAGTATATGACTGTATCCTGATGCACATCTCCAAGCTTCCAATTATTTCCTGTAGCATGTTTGCAGTCTCTAATGTTCTCGTGCTGCATGCCTGTAGTCTCTGATCATCTCCTGTTGCATGTCTACAGTCAGTCTCTAACTGCTTTCTGTAGCATTACATTTAATAAACATTATGTGTGGCCCTTTGGGGATGTCAGGAAAAAACATAAGATAACATGAGAATGGCGCTCGGAATTACTGATAGACCACAAAAAACAGGCAGAAACAGCTCTAGGAAATTCTAAAATTGTGTGTAAAACAAAGGGTCTGTAAATAAGTCCATAATTAAAACCAATAAAAGCTGTTGATGTGAGGTTTGCTGGTAAGGAAGATAGTAGTAACGCAGTCAGCAAAGGGCAGCTCTTCTTTGGAGTGAAGCCAGCTCGGAGTCATCCATGAGAAAAAGAGAGAGAGAGAGGAGCGCCTCTAAATAAAACTGCTTTATTCAAAGAAGTAACAGAAATAATAGCCACTTACATGTAAGCAAGGAACAATGCTCTCTGTGAGTCAATGACTGATGACAGGCTGCGGATGGAGCGCAAGCTGGGGAGGTGTCGCTAATCCGTGGCTGCAAACGAGGACAGAGAACCGAGACGGGAACCGCCACTCATGCAGGGAAGGAGAGGACAGCTCGCAGAGCCAGCGTGTGACGTCAGCATGGCCATTGCGCATGCTCTGAAACACATTGTGTCTCCATCCACCCGGCTGACGTCACAAGCTGGCTCTGCGAGCTGTCCTCTCCTTCCCTGCATGAGTGGCGGTTCCCGTCTCGGTTCTCTGCCTCGTTTGCAGCCACGGATTAGTGACACCTCCCCAGCTTGTGCTCCATCCGCAGCCTGTCATCAGTCATTGACTCACAGAGAGCATTGTTCCTTGCTTACATGTAAGTGGCTATTATTTCTGTTACTTCATTGACTAAAGCAGTTTTATTTAGAGGCGCTCCTCTCTCTCTCTTTGGGGATGTCAGAGGCCACACTTGAGGACCCTTAAAGTTGTTGATACATGGATCAAAATTCAGCTGGTTCAGAGGGAACCATCCAAATTTTGATCCATGGGTGGCTGTTCCATGTATGGCTGAATGGAAAAAATGGAGCCATGTAAAGTAAGATGATCAATACTGCTTTAGCCATCAACATGACTGTGGTTGGGTCAAAGAGAATCTGTTAATGGAGAATGAGAATCTGAAATACAAATAAAACAACAGTTACCCAAAGAAGCTGTCAATGGGCTGATGGTATACATGAACCAGACTAATATATCAGTCTAGGCTGGGATTGGTCTTGGACTGAGTTAATGGTATATTTGATGAACATATTTTTTCAGGGCGTTAATAGGAGCCAGACTATTCACACAACACCAAATACCATTTTATTTTTCATTTATCTTCATTGCTATTATAAGGGGGGTAACAACCCCCCCTATGTGATAGCATGGGCAGGTGACACATTCTGTTAATGGAGACATAAGGGGTTTATTAGGCCCTTGATATATCCCCTGCCCTCTACTCCACAGAGCGTGCTACAGTAGCTGGGGAATGGCAGCTCTGAAACTGGAAGTGACGAAACTATCGTCACAGCGATACAATTGCATTACTTGTGGGGGGGGGGGGGGGGTTGGAAGTGAATATTCCTTGCTTTCTCCTGCTTCATGAATGGGGCATTTTTCAGCAATCCCAGGCTCCCCAGAGGAACGGGAGAACCCAGAAACCACTGTCCAGTGGCCTGGGGGGTGAGGGGGGAGCCATCCTTCTTCTCGCTACTGTAAAAGTGATAATGCCAACCTCACAGGGGCAGCCATAGTTACATATTTACATAATAGGTGAGGTTGAAAAAAGACACAAGTCCATCAAGTCCCACCTATGTGTGTGATTGCATGTCAGTATTACCTTGTATAACCCTGTATGTTGTGGTCGTTCAGGTGCTTATCTAATATTTGCCCCCTGCTGAGAGCACCGCCTGTGGAAGGGAATTCCACTTGAAGTGACTAAACTATCGTCACAGCGAGATAACTGCATTACTTGGGGGGGGGGGATTGGAAGCGAATATTCCCTGATTTCTCCTGCTTCATGAATGGGGCATTTTTCAGCAATCCGAGGATCCCCAGAGGAACGGGAGAGCCCAGAAACCACTGTGCAGTGGCCTGGGGGGGTGCCCCATCCTTCTTCTCGCTACTGTGAAAGTGATCACTTTTACTACACAGCTTATTGCTGGCTGAAAAAAAATAATACCAACCTCACGGAGGCAGCCATAGTTACATAGTTACATAATAGGTGAGGTTGAAAAAAGACACAAGTCCATCAAGTCCCACCTATGTGTTTAATTGTATGTCAGTATTACCTTGTATATCCCTGTATGTTGTAGTCGTTCAGGTGCTTATCTAATAGTTGCCCCCCCGCTGAGACTGCCGCCTGTGGAAGGGAATTCCACATCCTTGCTGCTCTTACAGTAAAGAACCCTCTACGTATTTTATGTTTAAACCTCTTTTCTTCTAATTTTAATGAGTGGCCACGAGTCTTTTTAAACTCTCTTCTGCGAAAAAGTTTTATCCCTATTGTGGGGTCACCAGTACGGTATTTGTAAATTGAAATCATATCCCCTCTCAAGCGTCTCTTCTCCAGAGAGAATAAGTTCAGTGCTCGCAACCTTTCCTCATAACTAAGATCCTCCAGACCCTTTATTAGCTTTGTTGCCCTTCTTTGCACTCGCTCCATTTCCAGTACATCCTTCCTGAGGACTGGTGTCCAGAACTGGACAGCATACTCCAGGTGCGGGCGGACCAGTGTCTTGTAGAGCGTGAGAATTATCGTTTTATCTCTGGAATTAATCCCTTTTTTAATGCATGAAAATAGAGTGTTTGCATTGTTAGCAGCAGCTTGGCATTGCATGACATTGCTGAGCCTATCATCTGCTAGAACCCCCACGTCCTTTGCCATCCTAGATTCCCCAGAGGTTCTCCCCCCAGTGTATAGATTGCATTCATATTATACGTCGGCAGAATGGCACGGGCAGGCAGAATCACGTACCTGTACGTGATCTGCCTCCCGCGGGCGGGGGGTCCGATCGGACCCCCCCCCCGGTGCCAGCGGTGGTCGGCATTTCACTGGGAGCGTTGGGAGGCGAGGGGGAGACCATCCGATCGTGGCCCCCCCCTCGCGATCGCTCCCAGCCAATTGGAATCCTCCCCTGCCTGTGTGTAGTTTCACACAGGCAGAGGATGTGATGTCATCTCTCCTCGGCTTGGCAGTTTCCGTTCCAGCACCGAGGAAAGAAGACATGTAAGTGCACAAAACACTACACACACACAGTAGAACATGCCAGGCACATAAAAAACCCCCGACCCCCCCCCCCCCCGATCGCCCCCCAACCACCCCCCCCTGTCACAAACTGACACCAAGCAGTATTTTTTTTTTTTGATTACTGATTGGTGTCAGTTTGTGACAGTTACAGTGTTAGGGCAGTGAGTGGGTGGTAGCCCCCTTTAGGTCTAGGGTACCCCCCTAACCCCCCCTAATAAAGTTTTAACCCCTTGATCACCCCCTGTCATCAGTGTCACTAAGCGATCATTTTTCTGATCGCTGTATTAGTGTCGCTGGTGACGCTAGTTAGGGAGGTAAATATTTAGGTTCGCCGTCAGCGTTTTATAGCGTCAGGGACCCCCATATACTATCTAATAAATGTTTTAACCCCTTGATTGCCCCCTAGTTAACCCTTTCACCACTGATCACCGTATAAGTGTTACGGGTGACGCTGGTTAGTTCGTTTATTTTTTATAGTGTCAGGGCACCCGCCGTTTATTACCGAATAAAGGTTTAGCCCCCTGATCGCCTGGCGGTGATATGCGTCGCCCCAGGCAGCGTCAGATTAGCGCCAGTACCGCTAACACCCACGCACGCAGCATACGCCTCCCTTAGTGGTGTAGTATCTGTACGGATCAATATCTGATCCGATCAGATCTATACTAGCGTCCCCAGCAGTTTAGGGTTCCCAAAAACACAGTGTTAGCGGGATCAGCCCAGATACCTGCTAGCACCTGCGTTTTTCCCCTCCGCCCGGCCCGGCCCAGCCCACCCAAGTGCAGTATCGATCGATCACTGTCACTTACAAAACACTAAACGCATAACTGCAGCGTTCGCAGAGTCAGGCCTGATCCCTGCGATCGCTAACAGTTTTTTTGGGTAGCGTTTTGGTGAACTGGCAAGCACCAGCCCCAGGCAGCGTCAGGTTAGCGCCAGTACCGCTAACACCCACGCACGCACCGTACACCTCCCTTAGTGGTATAGTATCTGAACGGATCAATATCTGATCTGATCAGATCTATACTAGCGTCCCCTTCAGTTTAGGGTTCCCACAAACGCAGTGTTAGCGGGATCAGCCCAGATACCTGCTAGCACCTGCGTTTTGCCCCTCCGCCCAGCCCAGCCCAGCCCACCCAAGTGCAGTATCAATCGATCACTGACACTTACAAAACACTAAACGCATAACTGCAGCGTTCGCAGAGTCAGACCTGATCCCTGCGATCGCTAACAGTTTTTTTTGTAGCGTTTTGGTGAACTGGCAAGCACCAGCGGCCTAGTACACCCCGGTCGTAGTCAAACCCGCACTGCAGTAACACTTGGTGACGTGGCAAGTCCCATAAGTGCAGTTCAAGTTGGTGAGGTGGCAAGCACAAGTAGTGTCCCGCTGCCACCAAGAAGACAAACACAGGCCCGTCGTGCCCATAATGCCCTTCCTGCTGCATTCGCCAATCCTAATTGGGAACCCACCACTTCTGCAGCGCCCGTACTTCCCCCATTCACATCCCCAACCAAATGCAGTCGGCTGCATGAGAGGCATTTTCTTTATGTCCTCCCGAGTACCCCTACCCATACCCAACGAACCCCCCCAAAAAAGATGTCGTGTCTGCAGCAAGCGCGGATATAGGCGTGACACCCGCTATTATTGTCTCTCCTGTCCTGACAATCCTGGTCTTTGCATTGGTGAATGTTTTGAACGCTACCATTCACTAGTTGAGTATTAGCGTAGGGTACAGCATTGCACAGACTAGGCACACTTTCACAGGGTCTCCCAAGATGCCATCGCATTTTGAGAGACCCGAACCTGGAACCGGTTACAGTTATAAAAGTTAGTTACAAAAAAAAGTGTAAAAAAAAAAAAAAAAACACAAGCAAAAATATAAAATAAAAAATAATAGTTGTCGTTTTATTGTTCTTTCTCTCTCTATTCTCTCTATTGTTCTGCTCTTTTTTACTGTATTCTATTCTGCAATGTTTTATTGTTATTATGTTTTATCATGTTTGCTTTTCAGGTATGCAATTTTTTATACTTTACCGTTTACTGTGCTTTATTGTTAACCATTTTTTTGTCTTCAGGTACGCCATTCACGACTTTGAGTGGTTATACCAGAATGATGCCTGCAGGTTTAGGTATCATCTTGGTATCATTCTTTTCAGCCAGCGGTCGGCTTTCATGTAAAAGCAATCCTAGTGGCTAATTAGCCTCTAGACTGCTTTTACAAGCAGTGGGAGGGAATGCCCCCCCCAACGTCTTCCGTGTTTTTCTCTGGCTCTCCTGTCTCAACAGGGAACCTGAGAATGCAGCCGGTGATTCAGCCAGCTGACCATAGAGCTGATCAGAGACCAGAGTGGCTCCAATCATCTCTATGGCCTAAGAAACCGGAAGCTACGAGCATTTTATGACTTAGATTTCGCCAGATGTAAACAGCGCCATTGGGAAATTGGGAAAGCATTTTATCACACCGATCTTGGTGTGGTCAGATGCTTTGAGGGCAGAGGAGAAATCTAGGGTCTAATAGACCCCAATTTTTTCAAAAAAGAGTACCTTCACTACCTATTGCTATGATAGGGGATATTTACATTCCCTGAGATAACAATAAAAATGATTAAAAAAAAAAAAATGAAAGGAACAGTTTTAAAATAAGATAAAAAAATAATAATAATAATAAAGAAAAAAAAAAAAAAAAAAAAAAAAAAAAAGCACCCCTGTCCCCCCTGCTCTCGCGCTAAGGCGAACGCAAGCGTCGGTCTGGCGTCAAATGTAAACAGCAATTGCACCATGCATTTGAGGTATAACCACGAACGTCAGATCAAGGGCAGTAATTTTAGCAGTAGACCTCCTCTGTAAATCTAAAGTGGTAACCTGTAAAGGCTTTTAAAGGCTTTTAAAAATGTATTTAGTTTGTCGCCACTGCACGTTTGTGCGCAATTTTAAAGCATGTCATGTTTGGTATCCTAGTACTCGGCCTAAGATAATCTTTTTTATTTCATCAAACATTTGGGCAATATAGTGTGTTTTAGTGCATTAAAATTTAAAAAAGTGTGTTTTTTCCCCAAAAAATGCGTTTGAAAAATCACTGCGCAAATACTGTGTGAAAAAAAAAAATGAAACACCCACCATTTTAATCTGTAGGGCATTTGCTTTAAAAAAATATATAATGTTTGGGGGTTCAAAGTAATTTTCTTGCAAAAAAAAATTATTTTTTTATGTAATCAAAAAGTGTCAGAAAGGGCTTTGTCTTCAAGTGGTTAGAAGAGTGGGTGATGTGTGACATAAGCTTCTAAATGTTGTGCATAAAATGCCAGGACAGTTCAAAACCCCCCAAATGACCCCATTTTGGAAAGTAGACACCCCAAGCTATTTGCTGAGAGGCATGTCGAGTCCATGGAATATTTTATATTGTGACACAAGTTGCGGGAAAGAGACAATTTTTTATTTTTTTTATTTTTTTTTGCGCAAAGTTGTCACTAAATGATATATTGCTCAAACATGCCATGGGAATATGTGAAATTACACCCCAAAATGCATTCTGTTGCTTCTCCTGAGTACGGGGATACCACATGTGTGAGACTTTTTGGGAGCCTAGCCGCGTACGGGACCCCAAAAACCAAGCACCGCCTTCAGGCTTTCTAAGGCTGTAAATTTTTGATTTCACTCTTCACTGCCTATCACAGTTTCGGAGGCCATGGAATGCCCAGGTGGCAAACCCCCCCCCCCCCCAAATGACCCCATTTTGGAAAGTAGACACCCCAAGCTATTTGATGAGAGGTATAGTGAGTATTTTGCAGACCTCACTTTTTGTCACAAAGTTTTGAAAATTGAAAAAAGAAAAAAAAAATGTTTTTTCTCGTCTTTCTTTATTTTCAAAAACAAATGAGAGCTGCAAAATACTCACCATGCCTCTCAGCAAATAGCTTGGGGTGTCTACTTTCCAAAATGGGGTCATTTGGGGGGGGTTTGTGCCACCTGGGCATTCCATGGCCTCCGAAACTGTGATAGGCAGTGAAGAGTGAAATAAAAAATTTACACCCTTAGAAATCCTGAAGGCGGTGATTGGTTTTCGGGGCCCCGTACGCGGCTAGGCTCCCAAAAAGTCCCACACATGTGGTATCCCCGTACTCAGGAGAAGTAGCTAAATGTATTTTGGGGTGCAATTCCACATATGCCCATGGCCTGTGTGAGCAATATATCATTTAGTGACAACTTTGTGCAAAAAAAAAAATTTGTCACTTTCCCGCAACTTGTGTCAAAATATAAAACATTCCATGGACTCAACATGCCTCAAAGCAAATAGCTTGGGGTGTCTACTTTCCAAAATGGGGTCATTTGGGGGGGGTTTTATGCCATCTGGGCATTTTATGGCCTTCAAAACTGTGATAGGTAGTGAGGAGTAAAATCAAAAATGTACGCCCTTAGAAATCCTGAAGGCAGTGATTGTTTTTCGGGGGCCCCGTACGTGGCTAGGCTCCCAAAAAGTCCCACACATGTGGTATCCCCGTACTCAGGAGAAGCAGCTAAATGTATTTTGGGGTGCAATTCCACATATGCCCATGGCCTGTGTGAGCAATATATCATTTAGTGACAACTTTTTGTAATTTTTTTTTTTTTTTTTTGTCATTATTCAATCACTTGGGACAAAAAAATGAATATTCAATGGGCTCAACATGCCTCTCAGCAATTTCCTTGGGGTGTCTACTTTCCAAAATGGGGTCATTTGTGGGGGTTTTGTACTGCCCTGCCATTTTAGCACCTCAAGAAACGACATAGGCAGTCATAAATTAAAGGCTGTGTAAATTCCAGAAAATGTACCCTAGTTTGTAGGCGCTATAACTTTTGCGCAAACCAATAAATATACACTTATTGACATTTTTTTTACCAAAGACATGTGGCCGAATACATTTTGGCCTAAATGTATTGACTAAAATTGAGTTTATTGGATTTTTTTTAGAACAAAAAGTAGAAAATATCATTTTTTTTCAAAATTTTCGGTCTTTTTCCGTGTATAGCGCAAAAAATAAAAACGGCAGAGGTGATCAAATACCATCAAAAGAAAGCTCTATTTGGGGGAAGAAAAGGACGCAAATTTCGTTTGGGTACAGCATTGCATGACCGTGCAATTAGCAGTTAAAGCGACGCAGTGCCGAATTGTAAAAAGTGCTCTGGTCAGGAAGGGGGTAAAACCTTCCGGGGCTGAAGTGGTTAACAGCTTGCCGACCAGCTGCCGTCGATTAGTGGCGGCACAATGGCACCCCTTCGTGCCCGCGTCGTGACTTAGGAGCTCGTGCGTGCGGCCGGTGGCCCCGATGGTGGCCGGCTACTCGCGATTGCTCCTGAGAAGGAGAGAACGGAGATCTGTCAATGTAAACAGACAGATCTCCTTTCTGTCAGGGGTGAGGAGAGCGATCTGTTGTTCCTAATGCTTAGGAACAACGATCAGTCTCCTCACCCAGGCAGTCCCATCCCCCTGTTAGAATCACTCCCTAGGTAACACATTTAACCCCTTGATCACCCCCTAGTGTTAACCCCTTCCCCGCCAATGACATTTATACAGTATCAGTAGCTATTTATAGCACTGATCGCTGTATACATGTCAATGGTTCCAAAAAAGTGTCAAAAGTGTCCGATCTGTCCTCCGTAATGTCGCAGTCCTGATAAAAATCGCAGATCGCCGCAATTACTAGTAAAAAAAATACTAATAAAAATGCCATAAATCTATCCCCTATTTTGTAGATGCTATAACTTTTGCGCAAACCAATTAAAATACGCTTATTGCAATTTTGTACCAAAAATATGTTGAAGAATACATATCGGCCTAAAGGAAGAAATTTGTTTTTTTATATTTTTTGGGGGGATATTTATTGTAGCAAAAAGTAAAAAATACTGCTTTTTTTTTTTCAAAATAGTCTGTCTTTTTTGTTTATAGTGCAAAATATAAAAACCGCAGAGGTGATCAAATACCACTAAAAGAAAGCTCTATTTGTGGGAGAAAAAGAACGTCAATTTTGTTTGGGTACAGCGTTGCATGACCACGCAATTGTCAGTCAAAGCGACGCAGCGCCTTATCACAAAAAATGGCCCGGTCAGGAAGGGGGTAAATCCTTCTGGGGCTGAAGTGGTTAAACCTCATTTGCCATGTAGTTGCCCACCCCATTAATTTGTTCAGATCTTCTTGCAAAGTTTCCACATCCTGCGGAGAAGTTATTGCCCTGCTTAGCTTAGTATCGTCCGCAAATACAGAGATTGAACTGTTTATCCCATCCTCCAGGTCGTTTATGAACAAAATAAATAGGATTGATCCCAGCACAGAACCCTGGGGGACCCCACTTTCCTTCCACCCCTGACCATTCTGAGTACTCCCCATTTATCACCACCCTCTGAACTCGCCCTTGTAGCCAGTTTTCAATCCATGTACTCACCCTATGGTCCATGCCAACGGACCTTATTTTGTACAGTAAACGTTTATGGGGAACTGTGTCAAATACTTTTGCAAAATCCAGATATGAGCCATGAGCTTGCTTTAACCATATGAAGTCTAGAATGTTATATACAACCTAAGAACATCAAGTGGTTAAAAAAAACAATGTTTTTGAATATATGAGGCTCAGGTCACAACAGTTTAGCTTAAAGATCTTTGTAATATCCATGTGACTGTAATTTTAAAATCTCATTGGACTTAAATCAGAGCTAAACCCATTAATTTAACTGTTTCTAAAAAGCTGTAACATTCCCAGCATGCCAGGATTGCTAACTTCAGATTTGCTTGTGTTCTCAACAAAACTGTCTAACATCACATAGCTGTTTTCATAACTAATCACATGTTCAGCTTCATGGCAGCTGCAGATCAAACAGAGGTTAAGATGACAGCTTCCATGGCTGAAAAGGATAGGAGGGTTTAGATCTGCTTAACTTAATCGCTTGATGACCGTATACTGTATATATACAGCAGCAAGGCGGCTCTCCTGGGCAGGATCATGTACCTGTATGTGATCTTGCACTTCCGGGTCTGAGGCGCGCCATCAGCGACCCGCTTCCGCTGTGCTTGGATACAGCGGGAGCCAGTCAGTGGGTCCGGCGGACATCGCATAGCAGCCGACCCGCCGATCATTCAGGACACAGGCAGAATGGCGGTCTGCCTATGTGAACAAGGCAGATCACCATTCTGTGAGGAGGGAAGGTTGTGATCCTGTGTTCCTACAAAGCAGGAACACTGAACTCTGCCTTTGATCGCCCCCTGATGTTAACCCCTGCCCAGCTAGTGTCATTAGTACAGTGGTAGTGCATATAGTGACAGTGCCTTCTTTATCCCATTCTAGTTTTCTCTAAATTTCACCAACTTTTCAGCTGTTGCTTGCTTCTAAGGTTTTAAGGTTGGCTTATAATTAATATTTAGTAGTGGAAGCTACCATGAACTGCCAGTGAAAGTCCAACAGAAGACTAATTTAGGGGGCGGAGCCGGCGGTCAGAACGGATGGCGGCATGAGTGTGTAGCTCTGCTATAATGGCAGTACACAGTGGCTCACAGCTCACAGAATCACCCGATTTTGGAATCAATAGCAAGGGGAGACCAAGGTGAAAGCACAGGGCAGGATGAACAAACGGAAGGAGAGAGAGGGGCCGAGGAAGCTGAAGGACTTCTTCCCTCCTGTGACGGACCTGCCGATCCAAAATGGCGCTGGCGCTGGGATATGTGTTCCCTCAGCAGCAGCGAATGTGCTTTATCCAGCACCTTCCAAGGGTGAGTCGCCTGACACAGGCCATCCACTGCCATCCTCGGCATTTAACAACCCAGCCAAGTACAAAAGGAGGCTAGGGGAGCAGGGTGATGTACAGACTGACATAGGAGTGGAAGGGGAAGATATGGAGGAATCTGCCTCACACAGCCAGCAATGGGATGCGTTTCCTACCACTGGGCAGCCCATCATTGACACTACGATGAAAGAGATGGAAATGTAAAGCCCTCGCGTTACTATGATAAATACGTGGATGAAATAAATTGGTGAAAACTTATATTAACGTGATCAAATCCTAAAGTGCCTATAGTGCATATAAGTGCGATCACAAAATAAACAGTAACTGCCTGCAGCAGAACCTATAGTGTATCACAATCCACTCACAATAATGATTATAAAAGTGATTCCGAGCTACAGTGTAAGAGAAATAATATCAAATAAAATAATCATTCAATTAATAGATCAATAAAGTGTCAAAGCTTACTAAATGGTTAAATTAGTGTACACAGTGTTAAAGATAAAAATTCATATATTCAAACAAAGCCAGGGCAGGTGATTTAGAGTATGTTCAGTCTCTTGACCACATTATCAAAAAGATAAAAAGATAAAAAGTTTTTGTCCACAAACAGTATTAAAAAGAAGGGATTTAAATGTATGATAAGATGCACAAGTAGGGGTTAAAAAGGGGTTGAAAAAAAACACAAGTAATGGTCACAGAGCCCTCACCTTCATACACTGTTCAAAACTGCATATATTGGTGATCTAAAGTTTGTTGCCCGACGTTATTCCAACTTCCACCACTAGGAGGTCTTCCGTGCCAGCATAAGTGAAATTGCAATTAACCAAAGTGTCAGCATATAACCATAAATATAAATGTCATCCGCTATATTTATTTCCACCACCAGGGGGTCCTCTCCTTCATCCACCAAATCTCCCAGATAATACTGCACATCCAACGTCTTCTTATACCTCGTATCCTCCGCAAAATGGGGGGGGGGGGGAGGGATGGCAGCAAACAAGGGTGGGAGAGAGAGAAAAAGCCCCAATAGTGTAGTAAGGTTAGAATACACAAGTTTTAATATAAGGTTTAAAAATGGACTCTTACAATGATAAATAAAGAAATAGGCATAAACAGTTGCTATGGCGTCTGAGCGCCGCTCTCACATCACTTCCTGGTATTGCTCAGTCTCCGGCCACTCCCTACGCGTTACGTCATTACGTGACTTCTTCAGGGGAATCCCTGAAGAAGTCACTAAATGTTATGCCCTCACATTAAACATGTCAAAAGAAACAGTCAATAAATTAAAAAAACTGTTCCCCTGCAATTGGGGACCTCCCTGGATCACCTAAATAGGCATACGGCTAACCTCATCCTCCTCTGAAACTTATACCTGTAACTATCCTCCACTACTCATAAAAGTGGAAGAGGAACGAAACCGTATTAGTAAAATCCACCTGACGTGGCTTGGAAGGATTGCAGCCTACCAAATGCAAGTTTTGCCCAATTTGATATACTATTTCAGAACATTACCTATCCCTATACCCCAGACATTGTTCTCACAACTAACGGCATGCCTTGGAGGTGTAGGTCTCCCCAATGCGCAAGAATACTACAGAGCTGCAGTACTCGATCAAATGAAATATTGGTTCTCTTGCCAAACAGACAATAGATGGGCACCCATAGAAAGAGAGATTACCCCGGGACATAATCTACCAGCTTTAGCAATGGCGGCCAGCCTGCACCACAGCCCATTTGTCCCTCCTTACCCGACCATACAAGCCACAACAGCAGCGTGGTCCTCACAGACGAGGCAAATATTTATTGACACATCAATGTGTACATTACCGGTTCCCTTGGCCTCCTATGAATATCTCATTTCGGGGCTATCAACCCAATCCTGGGCAAAGAAGGGGGTGCACTTCAATACAGCTGATTTAACAGAGCCAGATGCATTGGACAGATACAAAATTGATCAAATTCAGCACTATAAACTTTCGTACCAGGCCCACCCCATAGAAATTCCTCTATCAGTATGGAACTTTCTATGGAACAGGCATCCAGGCAAACATAAAGGGATATCCTTATTTTATAAATCTACTTCCCCCCTGTATACTCAGGTTAAACTGCCAAACAAGTTAAAATGGGAAAGAGAACTACAAACAGAATTTACGCTACCCCAATGGCATCTAGCTATACGTTATAACAGCAAATCATCAGCGTGTGTAGATCAGTGGGACAACAACCAGTAAATTCTTCATAGATGGTACCTCACGCTTTTCTGCATAAGTAAAATGGATCCAAACACCTCACCATTGTGTTGGCGAGATTGCAATAACCCTGACAATCCTTCACATTCTGTGGAGCTGTACAGTGATACGTCCTTTTTGGGAAGAAGTTCTCTCCCTTATCCAAGAAACTACAAGGCATGGGTGTGCATTAACCCCATCTTTAGCATTACTGAGCTTGGGTGTTGAGCAATTCCCCCCTTTAAAGAGAAAAGTGGTTATACATATTCTATTAGCCACACGCATCACGATAGCAAAAGAATGGCACTCTAAGATATCCCCAAAAATTGAAGATGTAATCTCTAGAATTAATACTCAATACATAATGGAAAAGATGTTTGTGTACAAAGAAGGAAGAGCCTCGGGCTTCCATAAACACTAGAACATTTGGAAAATCTCGCCACATGCCTCATCACATATATGATGTACAACATACTCATCCATGATGGATGATAAATGACATAAAAGTATAAAGGTTTCGCCTCCCAGTGGTGGTACTGATGATAACCCCAGCTTAATAGAGATGACTGCAGGAATATATATGCCAAGAACCACTTGAAAATGTGCATAGATATACTCCTTATGCATGAGTTTATGAGTTTGTTTAACAACCAATACCACTAAACACAAGTAACATTGACGTGAATAAGCTCCAAAGCCCTACTTCAGGGGGCGGGCCTCTTTCTAATGTTCATTTCAAAGCCTGATCGCAGTGTGAACCCGAAGGGGGTGACAGGTTTTAGCTCAATGCGACACCATTATATATCGCATTATAAAGAGCCTGCATATGATTAGCCATGTTTATACTTTAGAAACGTCTTTTGTGTTAACAATTTGTATACCTACTGTTTGTACAAACTGCAACCTGTACCATAATGTATAATGCAAAACTCCAAAAAAAAATCTATGGTTAAAAAAAAAAAAGACTAATTTAATTGTGTTGGTTAGTTTAGCTGCAAGGAGTAACAAACTTTAGAGAATTGATAGCAGAACGGTTGTTTCTTGGTAGGCTTGAATTTTGCTGTGCTAAACTAATTACCTCTTCAGTTCTTCTGTGTGAGAAGCCACAAGCAGTTCTGTGTTGACTACAGTCGGTTCCCGAGTTACAAACATCCAGCTTACAAACAACTTATACTTACAAAAGGGAGGGAGACAACAGGAAGTGAGAGGAACTCTACCGCTAGGAAGCTTTATCACCAATCCTTGTTTCAACAACAACTCAAAAATTTCTAAATCCAATTGCCATAGGGACAGAAAGTGAGATAAAATCTTCTGAACAGGGGCACAAACAGCAAAACAAACCTTACCAGGGTGTTCACCCCTCCCTAGACTATCCAAAAAGCTTAAAAATTATTTTTTTGGCTGGAGTTACACTTAAAAAATTTACCTGTCTTGACTTACATACAAATTAAATTTAAAGCGGAGATCCACACAAAAATGGAACTTCCGCTTTTCGGAACCCTCCCCCCCTCCGGTGTCACATTTGGCACCTTTCAGGGGGGAGGGGGGTGCAGATACCTGTCTAAGACAGGTATTTGCACCCACTTCCGGCATAGACTCCTATGGGAGTCTACGCCTCTTCCCGTCCCCACCGCACTGTCTCCTGGGAACACACAGCTCCCAGGAGAGAGCGGGGACCACTTGGGATGCACAGCGCGACTCGCGCATGCGCAGTAGGGAACCGGGAAGTGAAGCCGCAACGCTTCACTTCCTGATTCCCTCACCTAGGATGGCGGCGGCAGCTGCCGAGAACCGAGCGGGTTCTCGGCGTCGCCTGCCGACATCGCTGGACCCTGGGACAGGTAAGTGGCCATGTATTAAAAGTCAGCAGCTGCAGTATTTGTAGCTGCTGGCTTTTAATATTTTTTTTTTTTGGTGGTGTGGGTGGACCTCCGCTTTAAGAACAAACTTACAGACCTATCTTGTTTGTAACCTGCTTGTACTCCAGCCACCACTTAGTCATACTCCCGTATCTTCTGTTCCCTGTCAACTTATGATCTTACCAATATTTATTCTGAAGTTTGGCCCTCCACATATCTACCGTTCTCTACTGAACAATCAAAAAGCATAAAAAATCCTCCCTAGCTCAGTCCATGCACAATAAACAAACCCTCTCTTCACCACCCACACATTCATATAATGTTATCTAATATAAAAAAAGCATGATTACCGGTAAGTCATCAAAGAAAGAAATAATAGCAGTATGTGAGGTTTTTGTAATGTTGTTTGTGGTCAGTCTATGTACAGTATATCCTGTGACTGGCACAGAGACATTAGATGTCCTGTCTTGTGAGAGCTTATTAACACAATGGGTTTTTACAGTATATGTTTAAAACTGCAAATGTGTTTTACCTCCTTTTTATAAATTAAAGTGGAAGTGCAGTGTAAAGAATTTCTATCAGAGAGCAGCAGAGATTCTATATGCCTCCTCTGCAAAAATGCCCTGCTGGCTAGAAAATGTCATTTAATTGTACACTAAGCTGTCTTGAATTCAGTAGCAGAGATTTTTTACTGAAGTACCTTTTTACCCTTGATGATGTTCAAACCTGCACAAATACTGTATCTTCATCAAAGTCTACCAAGCCTTTTTTTAAGCTGATATGTGTTTATTATTATTATTTATGTTCCCATTTAAAACAATTGTAGAATAAGAAATTGTCAGGAACCTACCTGTGGGTTCTGAGCGTTATGCCCTCTTATTGTCGTCTTGTTAGAGCTTATGATTTTTATTGTGTTTTTTTCCTGTCCTCCCTGCCTCTAGGTGTTCAATCGTTGCATTTACTGGTGCTCCTGGTGTCCTCCCTGGGTTCTCCTGTCTGCCTGTTTCTGTGATTGCTCTCTTTTCTGCAGTCTTTCTTGGCTTCACTATGCTACAGACCATTTTCCTATGTCCTGGCTCCACACCTCCTGCTTGCTCTATACTCCCTTATAAATACAGCTGTAGGCAGGTGCAGTCTACTTTCTCCACTGCAGGTGGTGCTCAACCAAAGCAGCTTTGCAGACGGAGAGGAAGTCGAGGGGTTCCTCTATGGTTCCCTGGGTCACCGGGGGACTGATCCGGTTGGATGCTGGCCACCCATGTGACTCTGGTGGCCATCTTAGGTGTGGCAGAGTCTATTTAAGACCCTGGCTCCTGGGTTTGGCGTGCATTCCAGCATGTGGATAGTGTAGGAACAGGTCACCCGTCTGTCAGGGACAGTATTAGTGGTAGCAAAGGGTTCCAGATGAGGAAGGAAAGCGTAGGGATTTGCCACTCTCCTGGAAACCTTCCCACCTGGGCTTGGACTGGCCAGTCCACCTTCCACCCCTTGAGACAGACTCTGTCAACTCAGCTGAGACCTGCTCCACTACACACTGCTGTCATCTGTGAGCTTTTCTGGGTTGGGCCTCCTTCCACCAGGCTTGTTGTGAACTGTTGTACTTTGATCTCAATACAAGTTTTTCAACTGCATCTAGACTGAGTGTGTGTTACTGCTGCCTCACCATGCTGCACCCACCCACACACCTCCATCTATACTCTAGCTCAGGGGTCTCCAAACCATGGCCCTCCAATTGTTCAGGAACTACAATTCCCATCATGCCTAGTCATGTCTGTGAATGTCAGAGTTTTACAATGCCCCATGGGACGTGCAGTTCTGCAACAGCTGGAGGGCCATAGTTTGAAGATCATTGCATTGATAGGTATAGTGTTCAGTTTGCTAATTTCATGTAGCTTGTATCCTGTTCTTGTTTCTTGCTCCTTTTACCCTATCCCTGGGGTGTTTCCTGATTCTGTACTCCCTTAGTTATTCGTGCCTGGTTTCTGTCTGCTCTCTGTAACCTTACTTTCCTGATATTCATGATCCTGCTACTCTTACCTATGACCTGTTGGACTCCTCAGATTTCATCACTTTCTTGACCTGACCTTGCTAGAATGCCTGCTGCCCTGACCCTGGCCGTGTTAATGCCTACATTCTTACTGAAACAGATATAGACACCTGGCTTTGTTACTCCCAACAACCACTTTGGCTTCTTACAATGACTACTCTGCAGGCCGAACTTGCCTTCAAGTGTTCTATAGATCTGAACCCTCGTGGAGATTAGAGTCAATATGCAGGCCACAGATGCCAACGTGCCTGTTTTTAAAGGGACATTAGCACATTTTTCTTCTTGATATTGGGGTTGATTACTCAAGGAGTAGAGGTTGTACACTTAACAAAGTATATATAGGTATATATATATATATATATATATATATATATATATATATATATATACACACTTTCTCACAAAAGTGAGTACACCCCTCACATTTTTATAAATATTTTATTATATCTTTTCATGTGACAACACTGAAGAAATTACACTCGTTATCATGTTGGAATACTACCCTGAGGCCCAGTCTCTGAAAGGAGGGGATCATGCTCTGCTTCAGTATGTCACAGTACATGTTGTCATTCATGGTTCCCTCAATGAACTGTATCTCCCCAGTGCCGGCAGCACTCATGCAGCCCCAGACCATGACACTCCCACCACCATGCTTGACTGTAGGCAAGACACACTTGTCTTTGTACTCCTCATCTGGTTGCCGCTACACACGCTTGACACCATCTTAACCGAATAAGTTTCTCTTGGTCTCATCAGACCACAGGACATGGTTCCATGTCCTTAGTCTGCTCGTCTTCAGCAAACTGTCTGCGGGCTTTCTTGTGCATCATCTTTAGAAGAGGCTTCCTTCTGGGATGACAGCCATGCAGACCAATTTGATGCAGTGTGCGGCGTATGGTCTAAGCACTGACAGGCTGACTCCCCACCCCTTCAACCTCTGCAGAAATGCTGGCAGCACTCATACCAGTGGCGTCGATGGAGGGGCTGGGGGTGCGGCCCACCCTGGAGTGACACCCGCAGAGGGGTGACACCATCCCGAGGGAGGTGGAGGTTCCTGGAGGCTGGGGTCTTCAGCCGAAACATGCCAGCGCCACGTTCACCCTGAGTAAGACTCTCTCACTCTCACTCCTGCTGCAGCTGCCTCCTTTCACATACACAAGCGCGCCGCGGTCATCCAGAGAGTGACAGTCTGAGCAACTCTCCGGGCGGCTGAATATTGAATCTTCCTCCGCCCACTGGGCAGCTGCATGGGGGGGTCCAAAACAGTCCCAACAGTAAAGCATGGTGGTGGCAGCATCATGCTGTAGGGGTGTTTTTCAGCTGCAGGGACAGGACGACTAGTTGCAATCGAGGGAAAGATGAATGCGGCCAAGTACAGGGATATCCTGGACGAAAACCTTCTCCAGAGTGCTCAGGACCTCAGACTGGGCCGAAGGTTTACCTTCCAACAAGACAATGACCCTAAGCACACAGCTAAAATAACAAAGGAGTGGCTTCACAACAACTCAGTGACTGTCCTTGAATGGCCCAGCCAGAGCCCTGACTTAAACCCAATTGAGCATCTCTGGAGAGACCTAAAAATGGCTGTCCACCAACGTTTACCATCCAACCTGACAGAACTGGAGAGGATCTGCAAGGAGGAATGGCAAAGGATTCCCAAATGCAGGTGTGAAAAACTTGTTGCATCTTTCCCAAAAAGACTCATGGCTGTATTAGATCAAACGGGTGCTTCTACTAAATACTGAGCAAAGGGTCTGAGTACTTAGGACCATGTGATATTTAAGTTTTTCTTTTTTAATAAATCTGCAAAAATGTCAACAAGTCTGTGTTTTTCTGTCAATATGGGGTCCTGTGTGTACATTAATGAGGAAAAAAATGAACTTAAATGATTTTAGCAAATGGCTGCAATATAACAAAGAGCGAAAAATTTAATGGGGTCTGAATACTTTCCGTCCCCATTGTATATATATATATATATATATATATATATATATATATTTTGTATAAAGTCCAGTGCAGAAATGGTAAAAAAGTGCAAAAATATAAGAATATATGGATGACAAATTAGTCCATTTGATAAAGGAGAATCCAACTCCAATAATGGCGGAGGAGATCATTGTAAAGATACCTTAAACACCTCAATACAGGGCACTTACACCCCCTTCCAGCCCAGGCCATTTTTCAGCTTTCAGCGCTGTCACACTTTGAATGACAATTGAGCGGTCATGCTACATTGTAACCATGTGAAATTGTTATTATTTTCTTCACACAAATAGAGCTTTCTTTTGGTGGTATTTAATCACTCCTGGGTTTTTTATTTTTTCCAAAAAAAAAAAAAGACCAAAAATTTTGAAGTTTTTCTTAGTTTCTGTCAGTAAATTTTGTAAATAAGTACTGATGGGTGGCACTGGTGGGCATAGATAGGCTGCACTAAGGGGCACAGATAGGCGGCACTGGTGGGCACAGATAGATAGAACTGGTGGGCACAAATAGGCGGCATGGATAGGCAGCACTGATGGGCGGCACTGATGGGCATTGATGGGTTGCATTGCTGGGCAGCAGTGATGAGCATTGTTGGGCAGCAGTGATGGGCATTGATAGGCAGTACTGATAGCCAGCACTGACTGGCATCACTAATGACCACTGATTGCTGGCACTGGTGGGCACTGATTGCTGGCAGTGGTGGGCAATCATTGCTGGCACTGGTGGGCACTTAATTGTAATCAGGGCACTGATGATCAGTGCCCTGATTACATACCTAGCTGTCCCCTGTGTGGAGATGCCGCTGATCGGCTCTCCTCTCCTCACACTCTGTCAGTGTGAGGCGAGGAGCACCAATTAGCGGCATCTCCGTGTTTTTGATTGAACACAGCCGATCACATGGTTAAAGAGCCAGATTGGGGTTGCGCCCTGTCCTAGCAACACAGCGATGCGAGAGGGGTCATTCTGGGAAGCTGTCATATGACGTTCCACCAGAACGAGGGCCGCACCACCCAGCCGTCATTTGACGGTGGGCGGGCAGCAAATGGTTAAAGAAGAACTCCATCAAAACCTGCAATTGTAAGGCGGTGTTCCTGGTCACAGATCTTGTGCAGCTCTCGTGTGTGTTTAAGGTGTCTTTACAAACCACAAACAATACCACTGCTGATGCAAATTGAAAAGTGATGGTTGACCAAGAGGCACGTTATTGGAGTGAGTTCCTACAGACCTATTGGAATCTTCATTGGAGACCTGATGTTTCTCTGACCCTATGGTTATATCTGAAGTGGATTTGAAGATGGAGGTATAAGACCGGAGGGTGTCATGGGGGAGCTTAATCACTCCTGGGTTTTTTATTTTTTCCTAAAAAAAAAAAAAAGACCAAAAATTTTGAAGTTTTTCTTAGTTTCTGTCAGTAAATTTTGTAAATAAGTAATTTTTCTCCTTCACTAATGACCGCTGATGAGGCGGCACTGATAGGCTGCACTGTCTCCATTTGAAGTCTTTATTATACACTGGGGTCACACAATCACTACTTTTCCACCTTCACTTACTAATTTACCTGATTAATGTCTATATAGCATTTCTATGTGCCAATTTATTTTATTTATTGAGGGCAAATTTTAGCCACACCAGCCCACTATCACTGGCACTTATATACATACAGTATATATTCGACCATGCTTTGCACTTTTATAAATTAACTGGTATGGTAGATGAATGGAATTCTATATAATATATATATGCACAACTTTCAGCAACTGCGGACTGGGTATTGGTTTAATAGGTATATAGTGTTTGCTACACTTATTATGCCCCATTACTACTATCCTATACATGCCTGATTGGTTACCTCCTTATTATTAAGGTGTCCCCATCATTGTTGTGTTTATTTTGTCACATATTGGGATTTTTCTAAGCTTATTGGTGACACACATACACTTTTTTTACCTACCTGAGGAAGCGAGAATTACCTCACGAAATGCGTAGAGATCAGTCACGCAGCACCTCTAGATCGATTGGGGTATCTGTATGGTGCATTTAGGACCCGCCTACCTAATTTTTTCAAATGAACTCTATGCAGCACCATTCATGTTCATTATTTATGTCATCTTTATCATTGTGGTACACGTTTTTAATTGTATGATAATACATTTTTTATATTTTTATATCTACTGTCTGAGGTGTGACTCTTTAAAAGTCCCGTGGGCAAAATGTTTTTTTCTGTGTTGTACATACCAATTTGGGAGACACTACCTCACTTTAGCTCTCGTTGTCTGTCTATGGAAGTAGACTGTGACTGTCAATTTGCTGCAGAAGATTGGCACCATTGTTTGATCAACCTCTTTAAATGTATAAGATCTCTTACAATCCTTGTAGCAGCTATAAAATTGCTAATGAGGTGGTATCTAACCCCCATGAGACTTCATGCCATTTTTCCAGCAGTCCCCTCCATATGTTGTAGGGGTTATCCCATTTCCGGGCCACATCCACATATTTTTTGGTCCTGTATCAGAGTGCATTTAGTCTGACAATAAAATACAAGCATTCTCTGCTTCTATAATGCTTCTGCTTCTATAATAGGCAGGCCTATTTTATTAACCATGGCAAATTGCCTATTATTTGCTCCCCTGCCGGGATTCAACCACTTACAAGCAAAAAAAAACCATAAATGTCTGTGTCGCAGTCCAGTGGGTAATAGCACTCCACTGGAAGACCCTAGATGTTCCTCTAACACAAGTTAAATCTAGAATTGACTCTATAATGATTATGGAAAAGCTTTTTCATACATTACACAATCCCAAAACATATTTTGCTAATAAATGGGACCATTTTTATGACAATCAGCACCTCTTTCCTGAGGGCCATTAACTTCCTCTTCCTTTTGTTGGTTTCCATGTGTTATTTTACTGGTAGCTTTATTTACCCTTTAATGACCATTAGACATTTTCGCCACCCTCTGATGTCTGTATGCACGTTGACATTTTGGCGGTTTTTTTTTTCGACCCTTTTAGGCCATGCATGGGTCGAATTAAAATTTCATTCGAAAATCTGAAATGTGTGTTTTGTGATCTGATTATGCCACCATTGATTTCAAAATTAGACCAATCAAGCCTTCAATTTCACCTTATGTTGCTACAGAAAATAATTTTCGTGGCCGGGAATTTTTCTTTCCGGGAATTTTCTTTTCTTTCCAGGATATTTCTTTTCTTGTGCTCATGTGCATTCCTTTTTTTAATTAAATTTCTCACATAATTCTCCCATCATTGATTAGAAAATCATTCGTTTTTCAAAAGATTTCCAACATGCGCGATCACTCAAATTCGATGGCTGCATGAAAATTGGCTGTTGCTGCGGCCCACTAATGGTGCGAATTTCGAATGAAAATTCTTAGAAAAGATTTTCTAAAGAAAATTATTTCGGAATTCGACCCATGTATGGCTGGCCTTAGTCTGGCAATTGAGACCCAGTATACTCTGCTATTTTATTGACATCTGTACCGTACAAGCTTCATCTTTGTATTTTAGGTTGTAATACTTGCTGAACACAACATTTTTACTTTTTTCTATAATTTAATAAAAGATAGTAAACAAAAAATAAAATCATTTGAGGGTTTATTATTCCTATGTACTAACAAATCTTCCTTAAAGAGGAGGGCCCATTAAAAAAAATAAATAAATAAAAGTCAGCAGCTACAAATACTGCAGCTGCTGACTTTTAATTGGACACTTACCTGTCCCAGGATCCAGCGATGCAGGGGATCGAAGCCCCGCTCGTCTCCCCCTCCGTTCAGCGGCGCCGGCATTGCAACTTTGGGCTCTGGGCTGTGGCTTCACAGGCGGGCACCCACTGCACATGTGCAAGCGGCGCCGCGATTGGACGCTCAGTCACCTGGGACCTGTAATGGGTCCCAGGTGATTGACAAGAGGGAGGGAGCAGAGCCGAGTCCTTCCTGTGCCGAGGGGGAAGTGATGTCACCAGCCCAGGCACTGAAAGAGGCAGACCCCCTAGCAACAGGCATTTAGAGGTGAGTTTAAAAAAAAAATTTCCAAATGTCTTTTTTTTATTTTTTTTTAGGAATTTTTGGGTGGAACACCACTTTAAAGTGCATGCAAAGGTTTTTCTTTTTCGTTTTGAATAGGGTAGAGATTGTATTTTCCTGATTGTATTATTCCCTCCTCTTTCAATAAAATTTTCCTGTAGTCTTGAATTGCCTATTTTATATTTCTTCATTGTTCCCTTTAGTTCCTTCCTATAGGTTTGCAGAAAAAAAAAAAAATCTAACTTTCAGAGGAGAATGTGATGTAAAACTCATTGCACAGAAGAATGAACCTTTGTGCTTTGCTCTGTACCTTGTGGTCACTTGTGTTATATCCTGTTATGGACAGAGAGGCAGTATGCAAACTTCTGTTCGGTTTAGATGTAGTTACATTCAATAGCAGGGCAGATTTTACTCAAGAGAACACTGAGAAATAGGCATATAATGGTCCATGTTTGGTAAACAACAATAAAGATGTTCAAAGTTTAACTCCGGATACAGATGCATTTTCTTAACTACTTTCCTCAATAGGCACATAAGATATAAATCCAACCTTGTGTGCACCGAGGGGTTGATTTACTAAAATCAATAGACTGTGCACTTTTGCAAATGCAGTAGCACCAGTGGTGGTAACAATGCTGCCCCCCCTCACTTGCACCAGAGCCACACCCCCCCCCCCCTCAGCGGCAGCTGCGGCGATCAGAGGCCTTACTGTAAGGAGGCAGATGACGAGGATCCGGGCTTCTCCTCCCGGCTGAACAGGCAGGTGGCGATCTTGGAGAGTTTCCTGATGGATGGGCTGTGGGCATAGGGGGTGATGGACCGGAAGTTATCCAAGGCATCGTTGAGGTTGTGCATCCTCCTCCTCTCTCGGGCGTTGATGCTCAGCCTCAGGGACTTCTGCTCCTTGGGCTTCCTGCTGCCGAGCTTGCCCCCCGTTGTTGTTCTTGCTCTGCTCATAGCCATCCTCACTGTCCCCCGTCTGCTTTAGGACTCCCGGCCAATCAGGTCCCAGGACCCACTTCCTGATTGGCCGGGAGGAGAATCAGGAAGACAATAATGAATATTAATTCACTATTGTTATACAACTGGGTGCGCCTCGAGCCCACCCTTTTTTGAAGCCAACTAATGCCTCAGGCTCTAATCACATGCTGCATGTAGATTAGGGCCGGGCGCATGGATTAGGGTGGTGGCTTATGGCCTGGCCGCCACTGAGTTGCACTCTGCAAGTGCAGTTGCTCCAGAGCTTAGTAAATGAGCAGAAGCTCTGCTGACTTCCATCATCCAATCATGTGCAAGCAAAAATGCAGTTTTTTTATTTTCCTTGCATGTGATTGGGTATTCTTTGTAAAATGAAGCTTTACCTCATTTACTAAGCTCTGGAGCAACTGCACTTGCAAAAGTACATCTCAGTGGCGGCCCGTCCATATCTATTTGCCTTTAGTAAATCATCCCACAAATGTCTTTGCGAACCCAGGTATTACCATATAAATGTACCTGTGACACCATTACTGTGCCAATACAATGATCAGAGCTGTGGAAGGATGCCCAAACTGGAAATTTACTTTTAAATGGACCTATTATTCCATCCTATCAAGGAAAACAGTCCCTGGCTGCCAAGTGCATTATGGGTGTTTAACATAATTAAAGCTTGTAAAGCAGTGATGGCGAACCTTGGCACCCCAGATGTTTTGGAACTACATTTCCCATGATGCTCATGCACTCTGCAGTGTAGTTGAGCATCATGGGAAATGTAGTTCCAAAACATCTGGGGTGCCAAGGTTCGCCATCACTGCTGTAGAGTATAACAGATTACATGTTGTGCAGTACTGAGTGTAACAGGGTGCACAGCAAAAGGTACACATATTTACTTTTATTTGCTCCAATATTTCTCATATCTATTGGTTTGTATATAAAAGTGATTGTAAAGGCAGAATGTATTTTCTCTTAATGCATTCTATGCATTAAGAGAAAAAGCCTTCTGTGTGCAGCAGAACCCCTCAGCCCCCCAATACTTACCTGAACCCCATCTAGATCCAGCGATGTCGTAGGAGTGTTTCGGCTGCCCGGGACTCCCCTCCTCATTGGCTGAGATGACAGTGCAGCACCTTTGGCTCCCACTGCTGTCAATCAAAGTCAGTCAGCCAATAAGGAGAGAGAGAGGGGGCAGAGATGGGTCGGGGCTCTGTATCTGAATGTAAGCACAGAGCTGCGGCTCGGCTCGGGTGCCCCCCATAGCAAGCTGCTTGCTGTGGGGTCTCTCATAAGGAGGGAAGGGCCAGGAGCACAGAAGAGGGACCCGAGAAGAGGAGGATCCGAGTTGCTCTGTGCAAAACCATTACAAGGTAAGTATAACATGTTTGTTATTTTTAACTAAAAAAAAAAGGAGACTTTACAATCACTTTAAGTTTTGACTTACTGAGCAAAGGTATAAACATAAACTCTATAAAATCCTGATCGCACATGACAGGGCTCGGGCCTGGTGAATGGCCAGTCAGAGACCAAGTGGTGCATTGTGGAGAGACAGGGCAAGTGATGTCTTGGACATGACCAGTGTTTTCAAGATATCCCCAACTCTCCAATACCATCCCTTTACCCCCCCCCTACAAAAACCCATTTTTTTACACATCCCCTTATCTTACCCCATTTACCAATAATAGACCACACCGGAGTTGGAGTATAACTGGCCATAGCAGCCTTTTTATTAAAAAATAATTAAATCCAAATATTAAATAACTTTCAATTAAATAACTTTCAATTAACATATCTACAACATTTTATAACAACAGTTTTTTAACTCCCAGTCTGTTGGTCTTTGACGGCACCCCGAACTTTAACACTTTCCACCACTACACTGCGGGGCCATATTTTTTATCATACCAGGCCTCCAGCCGTATCACCAGCTCAGAGAAAACCCCCTTCCCGCAGTGCAACCATACCCGTATGCCAGCACACTGTTCCGCTGGAATAAACCAGAGGGGCACATACCACCGATGAGCCCCCCACCACTTTCATCACATCTGTTTTCTGCCACCATCAAAGACCAAAGACACAGCCGTTACACAGCTGCTATGACGAAACCGAATCCATGCATCCTGCAAGAAAATAAAACAAACGACAAGACAAACACAACACAACACAACAGCGAGGGTGGGTGGGAAAAACTTCACCTCTCTGTCTAAACTTCCCCAACTGCTCTAGGAAGTTCCCACCTACCCCTTTTATCCCGCTCCTCCCCTCCATTTCATTTTAACATCCTGCCTCCTCCCTTCTAGCCTTCCCCATAATTAAACTCTTTATTTGCCTCTCCTCTCCACCTCGTCATGCCCGGCCCTCCATTACTTTTATTTTTGTGTCTCTCCTTTCCGGGCCTCCCTTGACCAGTCTATTCAAGATATCCCGAACTCTCCAATACCACCCCTTTACCCCACCTACAAAAACCCATTTTTTTACACATCCCCTTATCTTACCCAATTTACCAATAATAGACCACACAAGAATTGGAGTATAACCGGCCATAGCAGCCTTTTTATTAACAAATAATTAAATCCAAATATTAAATAACTTTCAATTAAATAACTTTCAATTAACATATCTAAAACATTTTGTAACAACAGTTTTTAAACTCCCAGTCTCTTGGTCTTCTACGGCACCCTGAACTTTAACACTTTCCACCACTACACTGTGGGACCATCTTTTTTACCATACCAGGCCTCCAGCCATTCACCAGCTCGGAGACAACCCCCTTCCCGCAGTGCAACCATACTCGTATTCCAGCACACCATAGGGGCACATACCAATGATGAGCCCTCCACCACTTCCATCACATCTGTTTTCTGCCACCATCAAAGACCAAAGACACCTCCACAGCCCGCGAGGGTAACCCCTTACCCTTAAGGGCCCCTCCACACCTGCAGGACATGCTGAATCCCATCCTGAAGACCCAGCGCCCACAAATCGATGCCCACTGCTGAAATATGCACCCCGTCCCTACGCAGGTACATACCCACATTAACCTCCAACTCCATGTGCCGTATCACCAAACCCCCGTTACTGGAATCAAATCTACCCACTACCTTGTTCACTCTGACCCGCGCCTTATTGAACCTGTCCACCGATCTTGCCATCCGCCAAGTGGTTTGCGCTACTATGTTGGACCACACTAACAATGTCCCCGGGAAGGCCGATCAAAGCGTCAGGAAATCAGACTTCATGGCAGAAATCAGATCCCCAATGGTTCTGACCCCCAAATCGTTCCCACCCACATGTAAGACCAAGACATCAGGCGGTCTATCCAACCAAGCGTACTGGTGCACTTCTGGCACGACCCTGCTCCATACCATGCCTGGCATTCCTAACCACCTAATGCAGCCCCAATTGCCTGCCGTCCGGCCTAACATATGCTCTCCTGGCCCCCCAAAAGACAAAAGAATGCAGGAATCCAGAAGAGGCGTGTTTGACCTCCATCTGAAATGAAAGAACAACAGAACGATGTAGTACTAATACAAAAAACACACATCATCTCCCCCCCTTCATACAGCGTGACAGAAAAGAAATCCCTGCACCCCCCCCCCACCTATTTTAAACCTCAAATGGGGGCGCACATAAGAAAAAAGCCTCCTGGATTCCCACCTCCCAATCCTTTTCACCGCCACCTCAACCAACCCACACCCGGCAGCCTCTGGGGCCGTCCCGATGCGGAAGGAGTGTGAAGCGAATTGCGTGCAGTCGAGCCCTGCCGCTGGAAGGCACTTGCTGAAAACTGCCACAAACTGAAACCTAAATAAGAACGACCCATCCCTATGCAACAAGAATGGACCACCCCCAACTGGATGGACCCCCAGGAATTCCTTCACCACCCTTACCGGGCAAACCTGGGAACCGGGCAAAGTATACAACTGCACATTCACCCCCTTTCCCTTCTGATCCATTTTTTACCTCCGCACCCACAACACCACCCTATCATCCCAAACACCCACATCCTGTACCAATATTGAGTATAAAAACCAAGCGCTGATGTGGATAAATTTGATAATATACAAATAAATGTGCTTAAAAAGTAATAATAATAAATACGTGCTATGATTAGATCAATAAATTTAAAGCTGCTATCAATACAAGGTGATCAGATAACCAAAAGCAAAATGTTAAGTGTAAAATTGATGCGCTTTAAAATGTGATGATGGTGCAAAAAAAACTATGGTTGGAAATAACTTAAATAAATAAATAATGCATATATACAGTACATAAAATATATAAATAATATGGTGCTAATACATGTAATTAAATTCCCCAGAATTGATTTGCAAACTAGTGATGTGACGGTGAATAAAAGTTATAATAACACTCTGAGCATAAAATTATCCAAGCGGAGATAAATATGTAGGAGAAATAAAAGTAATTAAACAATTTCTTCCCTTAATCCAATTGATTGATTCACTGGGTTAAATCATTTGTTTCAGGATATTTGGTTTTTCTTGCATCCCACTTCAGCCTTAATACTGCTGGTATTCGGTTCTCAGGGTAAAGATTTATGCAAGACAAGCAAAAAGATATATCATTGTGCAGTAAACGTCTGAGATAGTACACAAGCAAACAGGGACAAGAGATACACTCACATACTCCCGGTATATTAAAGGCATTCAGATATGCAGATTGCAGTCAGCCGCTGTGGACGAGGCTTCCCATAGGGAAACCGCTGCTGTTAAACTCAAGATGTATTGCAGCACTGAACGTCCTAAGCTCCTCCCACGCGTTGCGTCACTGGCACGTGACTTTCTCAAGGATAAACACAGGAAGCCACGGCCTCTGTATTTAAGTCCTATGGCCTTATGGTTACCATGGAGACAGCGCTGTGTTCATTGGATCATCATACTGCTTTCTGCTACTAATGATATGTAAATATTTAGGCTTCAGCCATATTTAATTGTTTACAAAATATTTAAAAAAGAAACATATATTTATAATCACAGGTTTGTATATGGAAAAAACAGATATAAGTAGAGATTTCAAACAGAAAGTAAGAACGTAAATGTAGACATAAGTTATATGATCACAAACTCCCTCCAGTGGTAAAGAATGTTACTACACACTCAATGTTTAAACATCAAATAGCATAACTTTCCATACTGAGATACATGGTAACATCGCTGGTACATGAGTATAATTCCGCAAAGCAATATACTCCATGATCCACATTGTGTAATTGCTAGCAACATATTAAATGGGCCAGTATAATGCTCCATCCACTAGAAAATAAAATTTGGCTACATATGTTACACCACTAATTGGCCAATGCAACAATGTTTCAAAAACATAAAAAATAAAAAAAAATTAAAAAAATAGAAATTTTAAAAAACTATTAAATGAATTATGATACATAATTGGCTGTATGCGCAACACAGGTTATCATTACTATGAACCAATTAGCAAAATATTATACAAATCACAGTTAAAATAAGATTGATAAGATAGAAAAATTTATAGTCCCTAAAATAAAAACATAATTCCTTAGATAAAAAGAAGGTTAAAATTGATGTATAATTTAGTGTATTATGTAACGATGAGGATAAATAATAATTTTTACACTAATTGTCAGAGCAATAAAAGTAAAATATTTTTAAAATTACAGTAAAACATATATCTTGAGAATATCACGGAGTGTTAAAAGTCTGATATGAAGCAATTAAGATCAAATTCTAGGTTCAAGCCAATCGGTGCAAGAGTACCCATCTGAAATATCCATTTTGACTCATTTTTACTGAGTTCCCTTATCTTGTTTGAGCCTCTCCAATGTGGTTTGTATTTCTGAATTGCCCAAAATTTTAACTGTTTAGGGTCACTATAGTGGTGCATAGCAAAATGCCTGGAGACATTATGCTTAGGGAAAGATTTTTTGATGTTCTGGATATGTTCCCTTATGCGCTTCCACATAGGCCTCTTGGTTCTGCCAATATATTGCAGTGAGTATTCCAAAACATATACTACTCCTTCCGTCCTACACGATATGAAGTCCTTAATGGTGTGTTCATTACCAGTGCTTGTTGCTGTAAACTTATTGCACTTTTGTCCATTTTGTTGAGTATTTATGCAAGCGTAGCACCTTTTGCAGGGGAAGAAACCTTTCCCCTGAAAGAAGGATAATTCTGTCAATCTTTTGGGAGGTTCCGGGACATTTTTGGCAATTAGATCCCTTAATGTTGGAACTCGCCTATAGATGAAGCGAGGCTTATCCGGTAAAATATTACAGAGCATTTTATCTGATTTTAAAAGAGGCCAGTATTTTCTGATAATTCTTTCCATTTTCTTATTTTTGAGTACTATAGTTCATTATCAAGGGTATATCATTATTAACTTTATTATCTTTGATTTTATCTTGAATCAGTAGCTCCCTTGGGGTTAGATTGATCTCCTGGATTTTTTCTGATATGAATTCCTTACTATATCCTTTGTCTTCAAACTTTTGTCCCATCAATTGTGCCTGTTTTAAATATTCCTTATTGTCTGAGCAGTTTCTTCTTAGCCGTATGAATTGTCCCTTTGGGATATTGATAAGCCATGGTTCGTAATGACAACTATTCACTGGTATGTAGCTATTCCTCTCCACTGGTTTAAAAAACATTTTGGTACTAATGGAATTATTTTCTAGCTGTATTTCTAAATCTAAAAAATGTACTGTTTTTTCACTTATCTCATATTCAAGCTTAATGTTTTTTTGATTGATATTTAATTGATTAAAAAACTGTACTAGACTAGATTCGTCACCTTTCCATATTACTATACAGTCATCAATGAACCTTTTGTACAGCACCATATTGTCTGGGGTATTTGAGAAGATTGCATCATCCTCCCACTTGGCCATAAAAACATTGGCCACACTTGGAGCATACTTGGCTCCCATTCCAATCCCAGTTAATTGTCTGTAGTAGTTGTCCTTATACCAAAAGTAATTGTGCTGTATTCCAAACGCCAGGCTTCTCAAAATAAATCTTTTTTGTTTGGATATGAGATGGCTGAATTTGTCCATAGCCCATTTGGCTGCCTCTATTGCATCACTGTGATCTATTACTGTATACAGCGAAGCTACATCAGCGGTTGCAATGATATATTTCTGATCTCCTTTTAAATCAATGGTATCCAGTATTTGTATCAAATGTTTCGTATCTCTCAGAAATGCTCTAGTTTGAGATACTAACGGCTGTAAAAATTTATCGACCTATTCACCTATCCTGGCATTGATAGATTGAATACCATTTATAATGGGTCTACCTGGCAGTCGTTCTAGGTTTTTGTGTATTTTCGGCACGGTGTAGATGATGGGTACTCTACACGTGTCAGGC
Source organism: Aquarana catesbeiana (assembly GCF_042186555.1). NCBI lineage: Eukaryota > Metazoa > Chordata > Amphibia > Anura > Ranidae > Aquarana > Aquarana catesbeiana. The sequence goes on from NC_133336.1 coordinate 177,538,015, forward strand.
AATAAATATTTAGGCTCTTTTTTGTTTAGGATCTTCTTACTTACTCCTTTCAAGATTAAATCTGATAATTCCCGTTTGTACTCCCTTGTTGGGTTGCCATTAAGTTTGATATAAGTATTAGTATCGCTTAGTTGTCCTAATAACTCCTTATTGTAATATTCTTTGGATAATACCACAATTGCTCCCCCTTTATCCGCAGGTCTCACTACAATTTCCTTATTTTGTTCTAGCCGTTTGATGCCTATTTGTATATTATTGGGTTCAGATATTTTCTTGTATTTTAATTGTTCAAGTTCTTGTATCACCATTCTATTAAAGACTTGAATATGCTCATTGTTCAGCACCGGTGGGTTAAACAATGATCTATTTCTGAGGTTGCTGTGAATAATTCCTCTTGATGCTTCTGTTTCCAAGTTATGAGTACTGGGAGGTTTAGATAACATGTATTTCTTGATGTTCAGCTTTCTGGTATACTTTTGTATATCAATATACATTTGAAATTTATCAAGATTTCTTGTGGGGGAATATTTTAAACCTTTGTCTAATGTAGCAAGTTCAGCTCTTGTTAGCTCTATTCCACTAAGGTTATATATGCCTTCTCCTAATATTCTCTTTTTCTTTTGGACTTTCTGTCCTGCTCTGCATCCCCTTTTCTGTTTGGGCTTCTTTCTCTGTTGTGATGTTCTTGTTTGGGGGGGTCTTCGTTTCGGCGATATTCTAAAAAAGACCTTGATTGCTCGTCATCATTATATTCCCTTAGTGGTTCATACCTGTTGTTAGTATGAATGGGACTTCTTGTCAGTTCATGCCTAGATTGTTCATTCTCTCCTCCTTCATTCCTATTTCGGTTGGATTGATCCTCCCGGTATTCTTCTCCATTTGTATAATGTTGGTATTCCCTTTGTTCATTTCTCTCAGGGTTTTGGTAATAATCTCTTGATTCTTTCTGTGTGTATTATGATAATACTCCCTTGATTCAGTCCTGTAATTATTGGTTTGGTATTCTCTTGGTTGTTGATTATAGTGTGCCTGGTCCACATAGCCAGTATTCCTTCTATTATCTCCCCGATAATATTGTGGAGCATTCATGCGATTATTAGGTGATAGGTATGCTTTTGGATAATTATGTGGTGACTGATATGGTCTGTTGTTTCTTTTATTGCCATTATTTTTCCAATAAGGTCCTCTGGGAGACTTATTTTTTGTTCTATTTTTCCACCAAGGCTTTGGGGTTCTAGGGCCATCATCATCCCTATAGGTTCTACTTTGTTCTATTTCTGGTTGTCTTTCATATTTCAAACCATCAGGTGTTCGCGGTCTTCTTTCTGGTGTTCTATAGCTAGATTCTCTTCTTGGAGTAATTATTCTTACCTCTCTCTCTGGGGATGAGGCAATAGATCCTGTTTTACCTTGTTTAGGTTAACCTGCCAATTAAATACCTGTTCCAAATGATAATCATTGGTATCTCTGAGGTACTTTCTTTTCTTCCTTTGCTTTAGTTCTATATCTTTCTGTTCTAGCACTTTGTTCAATTGCTTGGTTAATGTTGTAAACGGGGCTGTGTCTTTAAATGGTTCCAATGTGCTCTTGCACTCAGTAATTTGTTGGTTAATTATCTGTAGTTTTCTCTGTTTCCTTTTCAGGGCAAAATGAACTAAATCCATTCTTTTATCATTAAAAAATTTGTACCATTCATTTACTCCTTCTTGATCCACTAGACCATCACAGATGGGGACCTCCCATCTTAATCTCCTGGGCACCATTTTGTCTTTAATGTACTGTTCATGGGTGGCAATATCCCACCATAGGATCACTTTTTCCTCCATCAAGTGGCCAAATTTTCTAAAATTCGTGTCTAAATCTCCTTTTTCTGTGCTAGGTGCAGTTGAAAAAACATTATCTAGATTTACTGTGCGTTTTTCTACAAAATCAAAAATATCCATTACTGCAGCTGTAAGTGTGTTCTGAGATAAAAAAGTGCTAATATTGAGTATAAAAACCAAGCGCTGATGTGGATAAATTTGATAATATACAAATAAATGTGCTTAAAAAGTAATAATAATAAATACGTGCTATGATTAGATCAATATATTTAAAGCTGCTATCAATACAAGGTAATCAGATAACCAAAAGCAAAATATTAAGTGTAAAATTGATGCGCTTTAAAATGTGATGATGGTGCAAAAAAAAAACTATGGTTGGAAATAACTTAAATAAATAAATAAATAATGCATATATACATAAAATATATAAATAATATGGTGCTAATACATTTAATTAAATTCCCCAGAATTGATCCGCAAACTAGTGATGTGACGGTGAATAAAAGTTATAATAACACTCTGAGCATAAAATTATCCAAGCGGAGATAAATATGTAGGAGAAATAAAAGTAATTAAACAATTCCTTCCCTTAATCCAATTGATTGATTCACTGGGTTAAATCGTTTGTTTCAGGATATTTGGTTTTTCTTGCATCCCACTTCAGCCTTAATACTGCTGGTATTCAGTTCTCAGAGTAAAAATTCATGCAAGACAAGCAAAAAGATATATCATTGTGCAGTAAACTTCTGAGATAGTACACAAGCAAACACGGACAAGAGATACACTCACATACTCCCGGTATAGTAAAGGCATTCAGATATGCAGATTGCAGTCAGCCGCTGTGGACGAGGCTTCCCATAGAGAAACCGCTGCTGTTAAACTCAAGATGTATTGCAGCACTGAACGTCCTTAGCTCCTCCCACGCGTTGCGTCACTGGCACGTGACTTTCTCAAGGATAAACACAGGAAGCCACGGCCTCTGTATTTAAGTCCTATGGCCTTGTGGTTACCATGGAGACAGCGCTGTGTTCATTGGATCATCATACTGCTTTCTGCTACTAATGATATGTAAATATTTAGGCTTCAGCCATATTTAATTGTTTACAAAATATTTAAAAAAGAAACATATATTTATAATCACAGGTTTGTATAAGGAAAAAACAGATATAAGTAGAGATTTCAAACAGTAAGTAAGAACGTAAATGTAGACATAAGTTATATGATCACAAACTCCCTCCAGTGGTAAAGAATGTTACTACACACTCAATGTTTAAACATGCTCGCTGACATCCTCCGCATCGCCAGGCTAGTATGGTAGAGGCCCCGCGGACGTGACTCTGCCTGAATCTCCCCCCCTTGATGAGACTTGTAAAGAGGAGGGGACTGCTCTCCCGGGGGTCCTTTGCCGCAAGGGCGAGGAACGGGCCCCATTACGGCCTGTAGCCCCTCCCCCGAGCTCTGCCGTTGGCGAGGATTCCGTCCAGTCCCCTGGACGGACAAAGCTGGTGTGCACTTCACCGGAGGGGCCGATGGGTCAGTTTGAGGGCTCCTAGGATGGCGCTAAGCTCTAGTGGAGGGACCTGGCGAGAAATGCTCCGGAGGCCGGGACCTCCGAGCGCGCTACATCACCTCACCTCCGGCGGCCGACCCCTCCGCCTGGTCTTGTAGAAGGGCACCCACCTGGAATTGAAGCCAGTCGGGCCTCCTCGTCGCCGCTGCCGCCCGCAACCGCGCAAGGATCACATCAATGTCGGCCAGACCAAAGACACAGCCGTTAACATAGCTGCTATGATGAAACCGAATCCATGCATCCTGCAAGAAAAGAAAACAAACGACAAGACAAACACAACAGCGAGGGTGGGTGGGAAAAACATCACCTCTCTGTCTAAACTTCCCCAACTGCTCCAGGAAGTTCCCGCCTACCCCTTTTATACCGCTCCTCCCCTCCATTTAATTTTAACATCTTGCCTCCTCCCTTCTAGCCTTCCCCATAATTTAACTCTTTAGTTGCCTCTCCTCTCCACCTCGTCATGCCCGTCCCTCCATTACTTTTATTTTTGTGTCTCTCCATTCCGGGCCTCCCTTTCCAGGGCTAGACATGTGCAAATGTTAGGCAAATACATGTATAAAATTTCCCATACAGAAAAGTGAAAATGTAACTTTGGCCAGTATGGGCAGAATATAGATGCACTTTAAAAAAAGGCATTTTTGTTTTCAAACTGTTTCACAGCATTGATTAAAAAGAGATTGTTCAAGTGGAATGATGAGGTAGAAATGAGGGTGAAGCCAAACAGACATTCATAAACGTCCCAGAAAATGTTTTTTTATCTTAATATTTTTTACATTTCATTAAAGTATACTGTATATGCAGACACGGAAAAGCACATTTGTAGCATTTATTGCATTTTATCGATTTGGAAAAAAAAATTAAAAATGTTAATGTTATAATTTTAGTGAAGATTTTGTGCATCATGCAGTTTCCCTTTGTTAAACATCATGCTATGGTTAAAATGTATTCTTCAATAAATTAGCAAAAATATATAATATATATCTGATAAAGTTAAAAACCCTGTAAAAATTCAAAAGGTCTAGTATACAGCACAGGGCATTTTAGCAATGAGTATTTCAGTTAGGTGCCTTGTGGTTGGTGGTGTTATATCCTGTTATGGACAGAGAGGTTTGTAATCTACTATATACACAGATGAAATATATATGAAGGAGCTGTTTTACCTGCCAAAGGATTTGTATTTCTGGCTATCCAGTCCTGAGATTTTCCCAGCTCTGTCTGGTAAGGCAGGTAATCTGAGTTTTCTCTGCTAAAATTAAAGTGGAACTCAAGCTGCCCATACCGACCTCCATGACATATGTTGGCTCCCTCATCGGGGCTGACACCTTCACCCGGTCTTCTTCTAGGTTTGAAATCTTTGGCCACCTGCATGTACAGGGGAGTTAATTCATCCTGGCCCCAAACCATGCAGAGAATGTACACTGAGGTGCACATGCATGCACATATGATTGTATAATTGCAATGAATATTCATGCAATGAACTTGTTTAGTAAGCCAATCTCATATTATGCCTCTTTTGCAATAAAAAAACTCCCTGCCTGTATGGCCTAGAAGCTCCTCCTGCTTATGTTTTCCTACAGACAGGCTGGGAAAGATCTGGGTCATGTGACAGCTGTATATCGATTAGGAGAAAGGTACTTAGATGTCTTTTTAATCAAAATAATTACAGTGCCATCATCTACATACAGAAATAGGAGGGACAATGTAAATGAAACAGTTTGTGTTTAGTATCATTTTAAGTGATGCAATTTGAATCTTCTGGCCACCTCCCTTTTTCCAAGTTAGTTGTGGCCGATGATGATGTCACTGGTACATACAGGATAGATGTATAGCGAGGATGCATGCCAGTAGACCAACGGTGATCACAGATGATCTTACAAAAAGAGAACACTGAATGAGCACTTTATTGCCTGTATCTGGAAAAGAACAATGAAGATAGGTCATTTAGATGTTACAGGGTTCCCCTATAAAATAGGAGAGAGAGCTAAGAGAGCTAAGGTGATCTACTTATTATAGAGACAACCACAAAAAAAAAAAAAAAAAAAAAAGTGCCAAAATGGATACCTATTAAAATTATGAATCCACTGCCAAGAAAGTTTTGTCACTTATTAATAAGCATTGTGAAAAATCATTCTACAGGACTTATTTCCAAGTATCTTCCTCTATCCTGTGTCAGCATTTACATTTAAAGAAAATCTTTCCCAAGAGACATATGGTGCACTATTCAATCCTCTTCTCAAAATGCTAGTTCTCCTTCTAGTACATTAACCACTTCAGCCCCGGAAGGATTTACCCCCTTCCTGACCAGAGCACTTTTTACAATTTGGCACTGTGTCGCTTTAACTGCTAATTGCGCGGTCATGCAATGCTGTACCCAAACGAAATTTGCGTCCTTTTCTTCCCACAAACAGAGCTTTCTTTTGATGGTATTTGATCACCTCTGCGGTTTTTATTTTTTGCGCTATAAACGGAAAAAAAACAAAAATTTTGAAAAAAAATGATATTTTCTACTTTTTGTTATAAAAAAAATCCAATAAACTCAATTTTAGTCATACATTTAGGCCAAAATGTATTCGACAACATGTCTTTGGTAAAAAAAAATGTCAATAAGCGTATATTTATTGGTTTGCGCAAAAGTTATAGCGTCTACAAACTAGATTTTCTGGAATTTACACAGCTTTTAGTTTATGACTGCCTATGTCATTTCTTGAGGTGCTAAAATGGCAGGGCAGTACAAAACCCCCCAAAATGACCCCATTTTGGAAAGTAGGCACCCCAAGGAAATTGCTGAGAGGCATGTTAAGCCGATTGAATATTAATTTTTTTGTCCCAAGTGATTGAATAATGACAAAAAAAAAAAATTTACAAAAAGTTGTCACTAAATGATATATTGCTCACACAGGCCATGGGCATATGTGGAATTGCACCCCAAAATACATTCAACTGCTTCTCCTAAATACGGGGATACCACATGTGTGAGACTTTTTGGGAGCCTAGCCGCGTACGGGGCCCCCGAAAACCAATCACTGCCTTCAGGATTTCTGAGGGCGTAAATTTTTGATTTCACTCCTCACTATCTATCACAGTTTTGAAGGCCATAAAATGCCCAGATGGCACAAACCTGCCCCCAAATGAACCCATTTTGGAAAGTAGACACCCCAAGCTATTTGCTGAGAGGCATGTTGAGTCCATGGAATATTTTATATTTTGACACAAGTTGTGGGAAAGTGACAAATTTTTTTTTTTTTTGCACAAAGTTGTCACTAAATGATATATTGCTCACACAAGCCATGGGCATATGTGGAATTGCCCCCCAAAATACATTTAGCTGCTTCTCCTGAGTATAGGGATACCACATGTGTGGGACTTTTTGGGAGCCTAGCCACATACGGGGCCCCGAAAACCAATCACCACCTTCAGGATTTCTAAGGGTGTAAATTTTTGATTTCACTCTTCACTGCCTATCACAGTTTCGGAGGCCATGGAATGCCCAGGTGGCACAACCCCCCCCCCCCAAATGACCCCATTTTGAAAAGTAGACACCCCAAGCTATTTGCTGAGAGGCATGGTGAGTATTTTGCAGCTCTCATTTGTTTTTGAAAATGAAGAAAGACAAGAAAAAAAAATGTTTTTTTCTTTTTTCAATTTTTAAAACTTTGTGACAAAAAGTGAGGTCTGCAAAATACTCACTATACCTCTCAGCAAATAGCTTGGGGGGTCTACTTTCCAAAATAGGGTAATTTGGGGGGGGGGGTTGTGCCACCTGGGCATTCCATGGCCTCCGAAACTGTGATAGGCAGTGAAGAGTGAAATCAAAAATTTACACCCTTAGAAAGCCTGAAGGCGGAGCTTGGTTTTCGGGGTCCCGTACGCGGCTAGGCTCCAAAAAAGTCTCACACATGTGGTATCCCCGTACTCAGGAGAAGCAACAAAATGTATTTTGGGGTGTAATTTCACATATTCCCATGGCATGTTTGAGCAATATATCATTTAGTGACAACTTTGTGCCTCTCACCAAATAGCTTGGGGTGTCTACTTTCCAAAATGGGGTCATTTGGGGGGGTTTTGAACTGTCCTGGCATTTTATGCACAACATTTAGAAGCTTATGTCACACATCACCCACTCTTCTAACCACTTGAAGACAAAGCCCTTTCTGACACTTTTTGTTTACATAAAAAAATTATTTTTTTTGCAAGAAAATTACTTTGAACCCCCAAACATTAAATATTTTTTTAAAGCAAATGCCTTACAGATTAAAACGGTGGGTGTTTAATTTTTTTTTCACACAGTATTTGCATTTTTTGGGAAAAAACACACTTTTTTTATTTTAATGCACTAAAACACACTATATTGCCCAAATTTTTGATGAAATAAAAAAGATGATCTTAGGCCGAGTACATGGATACCAAACATGACATGTTTTAAAATTGCGCACAAACGTGCAGTGGCAACAAAATAAATACATTTTAAAAGCCTTTAAAAGCCTTTACAGGTTACCACTTTAGATTTACAGAGGAGGTCTACTGCTAAAATTACTGCCCTCGATCTGACCTTCGCGGTAATACCTCACATGCATGGTGCAATTGCTGTTTACAGTTGACGCCAGCCTGACGCTTGCGTTCGCCTTAGCGTGAGAGCAGGGGGGGACAGGGGTGCTTTTTTTTTTTTTTTCCTTTATTATTTTTTTGCTTTTTTATCTTATTTTTAAACTGTTCCTTTCATTTTTTTTTTTTTTAAATCATTTTTATTGTTATCTCAGGGAATGTAAATATTCCCTATGATAGTAATAGGTACTGACAGGTACTCTTTTTTGAAAAAATTGGGGTCTATTAGACCCTAGATCTCTCCTCTGCCCTCAAAGCATCTGACCACACCAAGATCGGTGTGATAAAATGCTTTCCCAATTTCCCAATGGCGCTGTTTACATCCGGCGAAATCTAAGTAATGAAATGCTCGTAGCTTCCGGTTTCTTAGGCCATAGAGATGTTTGAAGCCACTCTGGTCTCTGATCAGCTCTATGGTCAGCTGGCTGAATCACCGGCTGCATTCTCAGGTTCCCTGTTGAGACAGGAGAGCCAGAGAAAAACACGGAAGACAGTGGGGGGGGGCATTCCCTCCCACTGCTTGTAAAAGCAGTCTAGAGGCTAATTAGCTGCTAGGATTGCTTTTACATGAAAGCCGACCGCTGGCTGAAAAGAATGATACCAAGATGATACCTAAACCTGCAGGCATCATTCTGGTATAACCACTCAAAGTCGTGAATGGCGTACCTGAAGACAAAAAAATGGTTAACAATAAAACACAGTAAACAGTAAAGTATAAAAAATTGCATACTTGAAAAGCAAACATGATAAAACATAATAACAATAAAACATTGCAGAATAGAATACAGTAAAAAAGAGCAGAACAACAGAGAGAGAATATAGAGAGAGAGAACAATGAAACGACAACTATTTTTTTTTATTTTATATTTTTTTTGTGGTTTTTTTTTTTTTTACACTTTTTTTTGTAACTGTAACTTTTATAACTGTAACTGGTTCCAGGTTTGGGTCTCTCAAAATGCGATGGCATCTTGGGAGACCCTGTAAAAGTGTGCCTAGTCTGTGCAATGCTGTACCCTACGCTAATACTCAACTAGTGAATAGTAGCGTTACAAACATTCACCAAATGCAAAGACCAGGATTGTCAGGACAGGAGGGACAATAATAGCGGGTGTCAGGCCTATATCCACGCTTGCTGCAGACACGACATCTTTTTTTGGGGGGGTTCGTTGGGTAGGGGTACTCGGGAGGACATAAAAATGCCTCTCATGCAGCCGACTGCATTTGGTTGGGGATGTGAATGGGGGAAGTACAGGCGCTGCAGAAGTGGTGACTTCCCAATTCGGATTGGCGAATGCAGTAGGAAGGGTATTATGGGCACGACGGGGCTGTGTTTGTCTTCTTCTTGGTGGCAGCGGGACACTACTTGTGCTTGCCACCTCACCAGCTTGAACTGCACTTATGGGACTCGCCACATCACCAAGTGTTACTGCAGTGCTGGTTTGACTACAACCAGGGTGTACTAGGCCGCTGGTGCTTGCCAGTTCACCAAAACGCTACCAAAAAAACTGTTAGCGATCGCAGTGATCAGGCCTGACTCTGCAAACGCTGCAGTTATGCGTTTAGTGTTTTGTAAGTGACAGTGATAGATCGATACTGCAATTGGGTGGGCTGGGCTGGGCCGAGCGGAGGGGCAAAACGCAGGTGCTAGCAGGTATCTGGGCTGATCCCGCTAACACTGCGTTTTTGGGAACCCTAAACTGCTGGGGACACTAGTATAGATCTGATCGGATCATATATTGATCTGTTCAGATACTATACCACTAAGGGAGGTGTACGGTGCATGCATGGGTGTTAGCGGTACTGGCGCTAACCTGACGCTGCTTAGGGCTGGTGCTTGCCAGTTCACCAAAACGCTGCAAAAAAAAACTGTTAGCGATCGCAGGGATCAGGCCTGACTCTGCGAACGCTGCAGTTATGCTTTTAGTGTTTTGTAAGTGACAGTGATCGATCGATACTGCAATTGGGTGGGCTGGGCTGGGCCAGACGGAGGGGCAAAACGCAGGTGCTAGCAGGTATCTGGGCTGATCCCGCTAACTGCATTTTTGGGAACCCTAAACTGCTGGGGACGCTAGTATAGATCTGATCGGATCAGATATTGATCCGTTCAGATACTATACCACTAAGGGAGGCGTATGCTGCGTGCGTGGGTGTCAGCGGTACTGGCGCTAACCTGACGCTGCCTGGGGCGACGCATATCACCGCCGGGCGATCAGGGGGCTTAACCTTTATTCGGTAATAAACGGTGGGTGCCCTGACACTATAAAAAATAGACGAACTAACTAGCGTCACCCGTAACAGTTATACGGTGATTACTGGTGAAAGGGTTAACTAGGGGGAAATCAAGGGGTTAAAACCTTTATTAGGTAGTATATGGGGGTCCCTGACGCTATAAAACGCTGACGGCGAACCTATATATTTACCTCCCTAACTAGCGTAACCAGTGACACTAATACAGCGATCAGAAAAACGATCGCTTAGTGACACTGGCGACAGGGGGTGATCAAGGGGTTAAAACTTTATTAGGGGGGGTTAGGGGGGTATCCTAGACCTAAAAGGGGCTAACACTAACTGCCCTACCACACTAACTGTCACAAACTGACACCAATGCAGGAATCAGAAAAAAAAAAACTGCTTGGTGTCAGTGTGACGGGGGGGGGGGTGATTAGGGGGTGATCGGGGGGTGATCGGGGGGTGATGGGGGGTGTAATGTGTGCCTGGCATGTTCTACTGTGTGTGTTTGTTGTGCACTCACTCGGATGTCTTCTTTCCTCGGCGCCGGAATGGAAAATACCGAGCCGAGGAGAGATGACATCACTTCCTCTGCTGCTGTTTACTATACAGCAGCAGAGGAATGATCTCATTGGCCAGGAGCGATCGTGGGGGGGGAATGGCCTCCCCCTCACCTCCGATCGCCAGGGGAGAAATTCCAACCGCCTCGGGCACCGGGGGGGGGTCCGTACATACAGGTACGTGATTCTGCCTGCCCGTGCCATTCTGCCGACGTATATCGTCGTAAGGCGGTCGGCAAGTGGTTAATAATGTTTAAGTCCTGGAACAAGTATGCATATGTGGAAATGCAGAGCAATGTCAGGTCTACTTATTTGCATGCTTGTCCCAGGTAGGGAACACAAAGTATTGAAGGATACGGGTAAGCATATCAGCCAGAGACAATAGCATTTACAAAATTAAAAGTAGCAGTGGAAGCTTCTTTGTGACTCCACATTCTTCAAAGCATACTGTAAATAATGGCTGTTATGTTGATCCTCTGTCTCCAAAACTTAAAACCAGCTCTTCTCAAATTTTTACCCCAGAGGAACTCTTGAAAATTTTCAGGTTCCAGGGAACCCCTGCTAAAATTAATTCATCATTGGGATGCCTCTTGCCTTGGGGGTTACTGGGAAGAATGTCCCCCTTATATTAGTGGTCAGTGGCAAGGATGCCACCCTTTTATTGGGGATCAGCGTAAAGAATGCTTCCCTTACATTGGTCACCAGTGGGAAGAATGCTCCTTACGTTGGTGGTCAGTGGGAAGAATGCTCCTTACATTGGTGGTCAATGGGAAGAATGCCCCTTACACTGGTGGTCAGTTGGAAGAATATTCCTTGGATTGGTAGTCACTGAGAAGAATGCCACCCTTACATTGGTCACCAATTGGAAGAATGAGAATTACATTGACTGTCAGAATGAAACCTTTACTGAAAGCTAAAAGATCATTGGTGTCAAGTCGCTGGCTCTCCCAAGTGGTGTTGGCCCAAGAACTATGCAGACACTATTAGATAGGATGTCAATCAGACACAACTCAAGCCCTAGCCACCTCTGGAGGAACCCTGGTTAAGAATGACTGTTTCTTTTAAGTTTTGGATAGAGTGAGAAAGGATTAAACCCCCTACCAGTGTTTTTCTTTTTTATATGGGCATGTGGCCATGGGGGGGGTCAATGATATCACAAGAATTCCTACCCCCCTTTGTGTACATTAGCTACAGAGAGCATCCCCTGCCCACAGCTCATTGGCCCACGAATTACAGTTGATGTTCAAGCTTGTTTAAATGAGCTGACCAAAATTCATGAATGTAGCATGTTTAGTAGTACTCTACAAAGCAGGCGTCATGCTGTGTTGCAGAGCACAATGAATGGCACCCCAACACATAAAGCACATGTACAACATTTTTGGCAATGCAGGTGCACTGGGAAGGTAAATTCATTCTAAATGGTACTGCAGCACAAATGTGGTATCATAGTGCACAGGTGTAAATTGTCCCTATTAGCGCAGGGATAACCTTAGCATCCATCCATGAATCTTGGAAGTGGTAAAGCTTCATGTGTCCTGTGTTTGCTACTTCTTGAACTGACCACTCTATGAGACCCTCATTGTATCCAGACAGAAAAGGTTAAAAAAAAAGTATATACAAAAATAGGAACATTTGAAGAAAACCAATAATTAACAAGAACACTGAGTTAGAAAGGTGACAATAATAAAACGATTGATAGACAGATCACTGGATTGAAAAGGATAAAGGTTGTGGCTTTGGAATACAAGGCTGCAAACCATTCCTGCAAGGCTTATTTAGCCCGGGTTCACACCTATGCGAATTAGATGCGGCTTACACCGCATCTAATTCGCAGGACATTTTAAAATACATTCATATGAATGTATCTGGTTCACATACGTGCGTTGCATTCGCACTGCGCATTGCACAAAAAACGTGTGCGTTTTTTGGGCATTGCGGTGCGAACTACAAGCCTATTATCTCCTATGGGAACGCATCTGATTCGCAGATGCATTGCGTTCTGAACAAGGATTTTCTCTTTCTCCTCACTACACCTCCCCCTCCCCCCCCCCCCTCCCTCCCCCTCTCCCTGCTCTCTAATCCTGAGCAAAAACGCAATGAATCCGTTGAACAGGAGATTGTTATCTCCCCAGTGAAACCTGAGCTTCAATTCGCACCGCACATGTGTGAAACCAGGCTAAATCTGTAAGAGACTGGAGACATTTAATATTCTTGGGCTGTGGAGAGGAAAAGATTAAAGATTATCACCCCTTAAAAGGGGAAGGCTGTATCTGACCTATCTGATACATAGGTCAAAAAAGGTGGTGAGATCATAGTATGGATATTTGGGATATCACATGTGGCACAATAGTGTGGAGTGTTTTTATCACAGAAGAAGCACAAATGACATACTGAATAAGGTTTATAAACTGTCGTAGACTTATGACCTGATAATCACTGGTGCACATGGTGGTTGATGAATAGACTGTAAGTAAAGTTTTCATTCACCAGTCTTAATGACTACACTGTTATATTGGGACATTTACTGTATATGTAAATTTCAGCACATTTTTTATGCTTATGTTTTCCAGCATGCAGGTTAGTTATTTTAAATATTTGGTTATTTGGGAATATTTGAGTATATTATGGTTGTTTACAGTATATGATGTAGAGATAAGAGCAGCAACAAGCCAACCAGCTCCTATATCTTTCTTTTAGCATCTGTAGGTGGTTATTCCCAATGGTGGGCCTGGGCATTTAAAAAGGATCAAGATACTATAATATTAAGCCTCTGTGTAGGTAAGCATATAGACAAGCATATAAACAATGCAGTCAAGACCAGCTTCAAAAACGAGTCTAAGCCTTTTGACCTTCCTGGGTGACATTGGATAAATTGTCTTGGGTCACACATAACATACACTAACAAGGAGGATAATGAAAAGGGAAGAACTCCGCGCTATGGGTGAAATGTACAAAATAGCTGCTCCCCTCAAAGTGCTTAGTGAGCAAGCTTTGAGCTAGTGGGGGGTGTATAAAAATAAGGGGGCGCTTAGTAATAAATAATAAATTAACAATTAATTGATCAATAATACATAATCGTTGTGAACAATGCCGAACAGATATCAACATGAAATAAATATAATATAATGTGTATTTATTTCATGTTGATATCTGTTCAGTATTGTTCACAACGATTATGTATTATTGATCACTGTTAATTTATTATTTATTACTAAGCGCCCCCTTATTTTTATACACCCCCCCAACAAGGAGGATAAAACAATCCAAAATTCTATATACAATACTTTGCGCTCCTGGAAGTAAGAGATACACAGACCAATATTATTATGGTAAGCTGCTGCTAAACCACTTCCCGACAGGCGCACGCAGATGTACGTCGGCAGAATGGCATGGCTGGGCAAATAGGCGTACCTGTAAGTCCCATTGAATTTCCCGCCGTGCCATTGCGTCTGCGCCGCTGCCAGCGCGCGCCGGCCGGGAGCTCTGTGAGTCGGCTGGCGGGTCCCGCGGACTCGATCACCGCGGGGATACTCGCGATCGCCTCACGAAGAGGACGAACGGGGAGATACTGATATAAACAAGCATCTCCCCGTTCTGCCTAGTGACAGTGTCACTGATCACCGCTCCCTGTCATCCGGAGCAGAGATCAGTGACGTGTCACATCTAGCCCATCCCCCCTACAGTTAGAATCACTCCCTTAGTACTGACTTAACCCCTCCCCGCCCCCTAGTGGTTAACCCCTTCACTGCCAGTTTTATTTACACAGTAATCAGTGCATTTTTATAGCACTGATCGCTGTATAAATGACAATGGTCCCAAATATGTGTCAAAAATGTCCGATGTGTCCGCCATAATGTCGCAGTCACAATAAAAATCGCTGATCGCCGCCATTACTAGTAAAAAAAAATGATTAATAAAAATGCCATAAAACTATCCCCTATTTTGTAAACGCTATAACTTTTGCGCAAACCAATCAATAAACGCTTATTGCGATTTTTTTTTTTACCAAAAATATGTAGAAGAATACGTATCAGCCTAAACTTGAGGAAAAAAAATGTTTTTTTTAATTATTTTTTTGGGGATATTTATTATAGCAAAAAGCAAAAAATAATGCGTTTTTTAAAAAATTTCGCTATTTTTTTGTTTATAGCACAAAAATTAAAAACCACAGAGGTGATCAAATACCACCAAAAGAAAGCTCTATTTGTGGGAAAAAAAGGACGTCAATTTTGTTTGGGAGCCACGACGCACGACCGCGCAATTGTCAGTTAAAGCGACGCAGTGCCGAATCGCAAAAAGTGCTCTGGTCAGGAAGGGGGTAAAATCTTCCGGGGCTGAAGTGGTTAATTAAAGCAAAAAAAATCCACACATAGAGCCAATGTCAAAAATCACCCTAGAAATCGCATCACTTAACCTAAGGGCCCTTTCACACTGGGGCGGTTTGCAGTCGCTATTGCGCTAATAATAGCGCCTGCAAACCGTCCCGAAACAGCTGCTGCTGTCTCTCCAGTGTAAAAGCCCCGTGGGCTTTCACACTGGAGAGGTGCGGGTAAAAAGTCCTGCTAGCAGCATCTTTCACTGCTTCTGCCCATTGAAATCAATGGGACAGTGCGGCTATACTGCTGGCAAAGCGCCTCTGCAGAGGCGCTTTGCAGTGGCTTTTAACCCTTTCTCAGCTGCTAGCGGGGGGTAAAACCGCCCCCGCTAGCGGCCGAATACCGACGGTAAAGTGCCGCTTACAATAGCGACGCTTTACCGCCGACGCCGCCCCCACCCCAGTGTGAAATGGGCCTAAGAAAATGATAAACAACGCAGTGGTGATATATTGTAGTGATGTGTTTACTATTTTATTTTATGTCATGATGTGCATTTTTATGGACACTGTCAGTGAATGAGAGAAAGAGATAAATACTGTATGCAGCCGCAGGACTGTATAGTGAAAGTCTTTCACAACGTTTAAAGCCATGAGAAGGGAAGAGAAACTCCTTGGAGGACTGGCTGACCCCACCATACATACTACACTGTCCTGCGGCTGCATACAGTATTTATCTCTTTCTCTCCACTCCCATCCCCCCGCCCCTGGGGCCAGTAACACGAATTGAGGGAGTCTCAGTCTCACACACCTTGTTCTGCCTGCGCCGCTGGATCGGTCCCAAATCCCCGGAGGATAAGAGAAGAAGACAATGGCCACGATAGGGTCATGTGCGGAGGCGGGACTTCAGGAGCGCTCACATGACCCCCATGCGGCCAATCACAGGGCGCCAGATACTTAACATGGCGGCCGGAGCGCGGGGGACACAGGAACATAAAATTAGGAGGCGGCAGCCGGTAATGACACTACTGGCACAAAACTGCGCCCCCCTAAATGTCGCGCCCGGGGCCACGGCACCCCCCGCACCAACCACGCTATGCCACTGCCTTAGTGCTTTCTGAGTCACTGACATAGAACAAATGTGCAGCTGAAATCAGAACTCATTTTCTGCTACTTCTTTTAGGTCAGTGAAATCTTTGCAGCAAGATAACCAGCCAATTAGTACCTTCAAAAGGAGAGCTCTGAAATAGATGGCATCCTAAGTATTTTATGTTTATAAGTAACTGTTATTCATAGTTAGCTGTAGGCATTGGAAATGGGTTAACAGGATGTAGAAACACAGCGGGTTATCAGTTCATTGGTCAGAATCAGCATTCAAGGGTCAAGGGCAGTCCTTGCTTGATATAAGGGGTCAAAAGTATGGCCCCTAACATTACCATATGAGCAATCTATTATTTATTGTATGTAATGTTACAAAAAAATGTCAGAGACAACGGGCATGCTGGAAAAGATGGTTAGAGACTGCAGACAGTGACTTGACGCTGCATGAGATCACTGACATTTCAGTCCCTTTTATAGATCAGTGTGACCTATAGCGCTTTACAAATTACTGTATCCACATCTCATATTCTTCATAGTAAGATTTATTATGAAGGACAGAAGAAAAAATACATAAAGTGGAAAAAGAGAATGGAAAGCATAGAAAATGAAAGGAAGGGCAAAAGAAATAAACGAAATCTTTTATGTAGCAGAAGACTATTTTATGAATAATTTCCTTCACTAATTATGGGTAAGCACCTAGGCAGAGTTAAAACCCTGACTACTGTCTGCTATGAACCTCTGGCTGAAATTGAAATTGGTTGTTAAAAACAGGGGTCAAGCCTGTAATCAGAATGGGACACAATAACAATATAGACATAGTAAAAAGACCCATTCATTTCAGCTCTATCTGTTGCAATGCTTTAAACACATGCATGTTAATGCAAGTTGCGGAGGGCAGCCCATTCATTTGAATGCCCAATGCACCACACCTGACAAAAATCATGCATGTAGCAATTTCAGCAATGCATTCATGTAGAGTGAAGGAATGCCAACCTTAAAAAGATATACACTTACCTCTGCCTTTTATTGTCCAGTGTATCTGGACAGGAGAGGAACTGAGCCAGACTTCGCAGATCACATGACATCCGTAGGGCACACTATCCTTTTGAAGTGAGAGAAGGCTTTGAAAAGTCCGGGTGCCACCAGTTTCCTCCCTAGAAATGATTCTGCCCTTGTGATGCGTTCCTGAGATGTTCCAGGTAATCTGAACTGTAGGATGAGAAGCGCTAACTATACAAGTCAGCTGGATGGCATTGTTGGAAGGAAGAAATTGAGAAGCAGCCAGAAGATGGATAGAAATGATGGTTGTATAATTGTCTGTGAATCAATAACAAGGTAATAAAATAGATGTTAGTAATGTAATCCACATGAAACACAAGCTGAGAGCTGTAAATATCTAGCAGCGTGTCCCTAAATACTGACACTACAGTAAAAGCTATATATTAGGCATCATCTTATAGAAAGTGTACCAAATATTTAATGTTATTGAATTTCAGTTCAGGAATGTTAGAGGAGTTTTTAGGAAGTCCAATTTCCACTGGGTTGCTTCCCAAAGATAATTCTGCCCTTGTGACATATTAGTCAGATGTTAAAACCTCTTAATTACCCCAGTCCACCATTGAGGCCCCTTGCTGGTGCCATTTATGTGTGTGAGGGAAGGAAAATCCATTGCCACAGATGTCCCTGTGCCAGATGGTCCCTGATGGTCCCCTTCATTGATGCTGCCACTAAGACTCTTCTTCTGGTCCTCCATACAAGCAGTGAAGGACTGAGCATTGTCACATTGCTCAGTCACCACATCTAATCTGTAAATACATTTTTGTTTTTTAATTTGAATACACTTTGAAGGCCACATGTTGATTAGTTTGCTGGATGTTACACTCTCTCTGCAGATGTGTAAATAAAATATAGAATATAAGCAATCTGATTCTTCCATGTCAGACCTAAAAGTGTAAAGATTGGGCCATGGATCTGTCCCTGAATGCCAAAACAGCAACAAAAGCTTCTTGTTAAACACTTCACTGAATAGTGCATCTAAAGAATCGAAAAATGCAAGTTATAGTTTTATAGAGTTGCCCATTATTACTCAGCTTGCTTAATATAAGATTGGAGGGCAATGGTTACACCAGTAAACCAACTCTCTGCCTAATATCTGTGACCAAAAATCACAGCCTCCTGAGTTGTATTATACTGTATGCTATCAAAGCTCATTCTTCCAGTTGGCAGGATAAAAATGGTGGACGATTTAAGTCCATTGCCACAAAAAATATACATCTAAAATTCACCAATTTTTAATTAATTAAACCACCAAGCTACTCATTCACTCCCTCGTTATCTCTCACCTTGACTATTGCAACTCCCTTCTCAAAGGATTACCTCTTCATGGGCTAGCCCCTTTTCAATCTATCATGAATGCTGCTGTAAGACTCATCTACCTTACCAACCGCTCAGTGTCTGCCACCCCTCTCCACCAATCCCTACACTGGCTTCAACATACAAAGCCATCCACAGCCTCTGCTCCTCTCAAGACCTCCTGCTGTCAAGCTCCCTTGTCTACTCCTCCCATGCTCATCTCCAGGACTTCTACAGAGCTTCTCCCATCCTCTGGAACTCTCTATCTCAATCTATCCAGCTATCTCCTACTCTTTAGGCAATCCCTGAAAACTCATCTTTCAGTATAGCCTATCACGCATTCAATTGATATTTTATTACTTCCATCAGCTCATCCCCCACAGTTACAACCTTTTGTACCACTTGCCCCATGCTATTTGATTGTAAGCTCCTATGAGCAGGGTCATTTTAACCCTCTTGTATTTTATTGTATTGTAAATGTACTGTCTCCTTTTTATATTGTAAAGCGCTGCGTAAACTGTTGACGCTATGTAAATCCTGTATAATAATATTAATAATACTGGATAAAAAAATGGCAAACCATATAAAGCCATCTTTCTTTTTCACAGCAACCACAATAATCTACTGTACAAAGATAAGGAGCCATACAATGGGGGTTACAGGTAAATGGAACACTCGTATTTCGCAAATCATGAATTTCTTGATTGGGCTCTCAGTGCTGGAATCTTGGTATTTAAACAAAAGGCTGTTAGATTTTGGGCCAGCGGTAGGGGACATTTGTAGGAAAACAAGTAGCTAAATGTACATATAGGAGGCTAATGTAAGGAGTAGAAGTTTATGGTGAGGGTAGACTTCAGGCAGGGTCCTGTTATCTGTGCTGGAAGCTCTGTGCTAGAAAATAATAATGTCAAATACAGGTATCTAAAGCTAACACAATGGCAAAACATTTGAGAATAAATATTGTTCCTATCTATAAAGCATTCATGTGTATATATGACTCATAGGAGCATGTTTTTCAAACCTCCAACAATTAGGGTTGTCTCATTCACAGACATCACTTGCTTGGCACTGGCTGCTTTATAATTTGCTTTGCAGAAATATTTTCCAGAATCATTTTTCTGAAGGTTGTATATCAACAGATTCACATTTCTTGCCGTATAATCCGATTCACAGTCATATTTATGGGTATTATCTTTAAATACACATTCTCTAACAAATATAGGAGCTTTGTCCGCTCCATGGGGTCTTCTGTACCAAGCAATGTAATTCTTTGCATCATCCAGCTTATCCGATATACAGGAAATTCTTGCTGTACTACCACCTGGAACATACAGGACATCTTGAGGCTGGTATAGAACTTCTCCAACAACCAACACTATAAAACAATGAAAAGTGACATATAAGCCAATATAATACAATATATTATACAATATAATATAAAAAAGCATTATAATATACAATCACATTACAATATAAAATAATGTATGAAGTATAATATAACTTAACAACACATACAGTATAATATATTGTAAAAAAAATTATAGGCATTAAAGCAAATCCATACTTTCTGATACAAGGTTAACTTATAGCATAAAGCAACTACATATTAATTGCATTAAACCTTAAAGACTTTTTTTTAAACTCCTACGATTCCTTTAGCAGCAGCTACTGAGATTTAAAGCGGAGGTTCACACAAAAATTAAACTATTAAAAATTGAACTTGTCTAAGACAGGTATTTGCACCCACTTCCGGGCATAGACTCCCACGGGAGTCTATGCCTCTTCCCGCCCCCCCGCGCTGTCTGCTGGGACACACACGGGTCCCCGAGACAGCAGGGATCATTTGGATTGAGCAGCGCGACTCGCGCATGCACAGTAGGGAACCGGGAAGTAAAGCCGCAAAGCTTCATTTTCTGATTCCCTTACCGAAGATGGCGGCGGCAGCATCCGAGGGACGGTTCGGCCTCGGGTGCCGACACCGCGGGTGCCCTGGACAGGTGAGTGTCCTTATTTTAGAAGTCAGCAGCTGCAGTATTTGTAGCTGCTGACTTTAAAAAAAAAATTTGCGGGACTTCCGCTTTAAGCAGTAGATATTTAGTTGTGTTTTATTGTTTAATATAAAAAAAGAGAAACTTTAAACTTAGAATTATAAAACTTTCATGAGGTATATCAGCTATAAAATATTTGGATCTTCATTGAGTAAACAGAACCAGTAAAGGCACAAATAAATATCCAAAATTGCATTATACAAAAATAAATAGATTCAAAAAATTCCTAGCAGATATGTGAATACATGGTTTGAGGAATCACAACTTATTCAAAATCCATCCAATTAAAAATTGAACAGCTATTGTGAGTTTAATGTAAAATAAACACAGAGTTTGTTTTGCCTGAACCTTAGGATCACTTGTAACCCGGGATTCCCTGTTTTGCCTCCAGTGTGGTCAGTGCATTTAAAAGGAGCCTGTTGGTATAACACTCTTTAATTCTACTCTGGCCAGAAAGTCAGGAAACTGTGGGATTACAGTGATTGTATTCTCACAATGCATGCAGCAACTTGTAGTATCTTTATCAATGCATTAGGCCATGTTCATATTATCATGTAGCCGGAATAATCGTTCCCGATACGCAATTTTCATATGCTTCTGCATGTGATATAGTGAAGGTCAATAGGCTGCCCTACATGTGTTTGTCACCCAAAACAAAGCATCTGCTCCTAAGGGATAATGGCACCCAAAGGCATGCTGTACATTGTGCAGTGATTGCCACACAATTTGGAATTGTGAGATGTGAATGAGGCCTAATACACCTCCCTTTGTCAGCAAAAAAACATTTCTACTTTAAGGATTTATTTGCAGCTGCCCCTTCTCTACTTTTAAAGAGAGGGAAAAAGTAAGGTAAAACATAGCCAAAAATATATTTAAAACCTATAAAAATATAAAAAATATTTTTAAAAACTTAGCTTAAAAAAATACTTAACAATATTAATAAAATCAACTTAAATAATATTTACTAAACAAATTCAGTCCTTTAGAATGAAGTCTCCATTTAAAAATACATAGAACAGAATCTCAGAGGTTCATTGTAGTAACTGGAACACAGCATTCTCAAAGAATCGTACAATCCAGTCAACATCAGTTATATTTATTCTTTTATTCAGTAAGTAAGGATGTGACAAATTCTGTACTCTAACTGTAACATTATTCTAATATTTGTTTTACTAAAACATGAGATAATGTTCATTTAATCACTTTAATCATTTAATTATATACAAGGTTGATTTATTTCCCTGCACATGATTGGATGATTAGTTAACAACGGCTAAAAACATACAAGGGAGTCTTGTTAGGTTAATAAACCTTTAAATCTTTTTTTTTAGAACAGAATAAGAAAATAAATAATAAAATAATAATAAAACGAATGTTGACTAAAGATAAATAAGAAACAATTTGACTAAAGATAAATAAGAAACACGTAAAATAAATACAGTACTGTAAATTAGTAAGTAAAACTATTGATATATACACTATATAATAAATATTAATAAAATAAATATATATAATTAAATACATCAATATATCTTCAATATATAACATAAATCATATATCATCACATAGGCTTTCTACTTTTCTTTCTTGATAGTAAAAATCCCTTTTAAGCATTTTACAAACAGCAAAAAATAAGAAAGCTTTTTCTAACACTTGTATATTCATCATATTTCTCAACTATATAATGGCACGTGGCTTTGTTTATGTAAAAGCACAGTACATATGTTTTTCACTCTGAAAAATGTAATATTTTGTTACAAATAATTTTAAGATTTCTAAGATTTGCTTGGAGAAAAGCTTTTTCTTGCCAGATAACAAAACAGCAGCTGCTCATATGAAAGAGCGAAAAAATTACATGAACTTTCAGAAAACATTTTATTTTCCTTCTGTCAGATACCTTTGTATATGTGGAATGGTAAATGTATTTATTAATTTTAAATTACATTTATTTATTTTTAAACAATGGCATAACTCAACATCCCAACTGTTTAGTTACATACATTTTATGCAATTTAGTGTGCAAATTATTTTTGTATACGTATGTGTAAAAAAAAAAATGCTACAATCAACTTCTATAGTTATTACCTTATCATATCACAAAATAACAGAAAATGTGTGACAATTTAAGATGAAAACAAAACTACAAGTACTTTATTAAATTCTAAGCAGCAGTAATTTTTACAATAAAATATGGTTAAAGGTATTTTGTTACCTCCAGAAAAAAAGAGAAAATTGATGACAGAACTTTCCAGAAGAGATTTTTAATATTTGAATTTCTGTATGTACACTGTCCTTATATCTATTTTAACCGGAAGCTTGTGGGTTTGAGAAAGCAAAACTAAATTCAATCCCTCTAACAGTATTGCCAATGGACTGATAAATTAGATTTTCTCTGAACAACAGTTTCTGGTCTGTATTGTTGCTGTAGCACTAGAGGATGTTTTTAGAACACAAGTGCCTTTTTTTCTTTTCTTTTTTTTAATTCATTATTTAAAGGTTTACATCTGGGATTCACAGTGTGACAGAAAACAGCACAGCTTATGATACATTGACAAAAATAAAGTATCTTAACAGACAGGCAACTGAGGAGGTGTGATAAAAAGGCACATGTAAAGGTAGGCATTACAAATATTGTTAAGTACAGGTCAAAAAAATCAAGTCATCCAGATTAGTGAACAAATTGTATATGAAACAAAATACCAAAAACAATTGCATATAACATAAAGCCTAGCATGTGCTGGAATCATGTACAAAGACAGAAGCTGAGCTATAGCAAGCTGTTTCCTGCAAGAGGAATGTTCAATCAGTAATTAAAATTTGTTGGAGCAAACCAAATTTTACAATTTATAATAGAGAAGTGTGGAGGAAGAGATATCAAGGATAGAAGGGGTAAAGAAGGGTCTTTAGAAAACAAAAAAGGAAGGAGGAGGAGAAAAGAAGGGGATGAAGATGTGACAGGGAGTAGTAAGGACCAGGGAAGGAGCCTCATGTGGGAGGCGTTGGAGGCAAGAACCACCGCTTCAAGTTGGATGGAAGGTCATACAGGCCATCTTAAGTGTATTTATCAGAGGAGTAGAGTATGTCCCAATAGAGCCATCTGGTGTTTCTCGAATTTGTTCCAGGGGAAAAGGTCAGTTGTTCCATGCATTGTATATCATTCGCCCTGCCAAACCATTGGGTTAAGGTGGGGAGAGACTGTTGTTTCCACAGTAGGGATACAGGCTCTGGCAGTGTTCAGTAGGTATTTAATTAGGGATTTGTGGTAGCATTTTCTTGACATAGGTGTCAAGTTCAGCAGGACTGCTTCTGTATTGCCAAAAAGGGTGAAACCAGTGAGTTTTTGGATGATATGGCCGACTTGTTGCCAGAAAGGCCAGATGAGTGGGCATTCCCAAAATATATGTAAAAGCATACCTACCTGTGTTCCACATCTCCAGCAACAATCAATTTGTCATGGGAAAAGTTTAGAAAAGACCGAAATAGTCCGGTACCATCATGTTAGGATTATCGCATAAAATGCATGAAGGTAAACAAAAGTTAGCCTTTACAACCAATTTAAGGGTCTGTAATAGCAATGATCTCTAGTTGTATCATGTAACTCGTCCCCCAGTATATGACTGTATCCTGATGCACGTCTCCAAGCTTCCAATAACTCCTGTAGCATGTTTGCAGTCTCTAATGTTCTCGTGCTGCATGCCTGTAATCTCTGATCATCTCCTGTTGCATGTCTACAGTCAGTCTCTGACTGCTTTCTGTAGCATTACATTTAATAAACATTATGTGTGGCCCTTTGGGGATGTCAGAGGCCACACTTGAGACCCATAAAGTTGTTGATACATGGATCAAAATTCAGCTGGTTCAGAGGGAACCATCCAAATTTTGATCCATGGGTGTCTGTTCCATGTATGGCCGAATGAAAAAAATGGAGCCAGCCTAAGTAAAATAGGTTGATCAATACTGCTTTAGCCATCAACATGACTGTGGTTGGGTCAAAGAGAATGTGTATAAGAATCTGAAATACATATAAAACAACAGTTTCCCAAAGAAGCTGTCAATGGTCTGGTGGTATACATGAACCAGACTAATAAATCAGTCTAGGCTGGGATTGGGCTTGGACTGCGTTAATGGTGTATTTGATGAACATATTTTTTCAGGGAGTTAATGGGAGCCAGACTATTCACACAACACTGAATACCATTTTATTTTCCATTCATCTTCATTGCTATTATAAGGGGGTAACAACCCCCCTATGTGATAGCATCGGCAGGTGACACATTCTGTTAATGGAGACATAAGGGGTTTATTAGGCCCTTGATATGTCCCCTGCCCTCTACTCCACAGAGTGTATTACAGTAGCTGGGAAATTGCAGCTCTGAAACTGGAAGTGACTAAACTATCGTCACAGCGATACAACTGCATTACGTGCGGGGGGGGGGGGTGAAATGGAAATTTGGCTGCACACAGAGCACACAGCCAAATCTCCTGTTTCTAATAATAATAACAATTGCGTCTAATGATATAAATGCATCTCCCCTTTTGATCATATGTCTTTCCTTCTGCCGTAGCTCATCCTCCGGTATGTGCCCCATCCTCACAAACAGACAGACACAACATATCCTTACGTTATCATCCCAGCAAGACAAGACTCTTTGCCGAGCAGTCCCCTGGCTCTTTATTCAAAGACCACAAAAGAAATCACAAACAGGAAGCCCTGGCCCCAACAGCCAATCGCTTCCTTCACAAGATATGACCTCACAGGATATGACCTCACAGGATATGACCTCACAGGATATGACTGACCATATAAGGATTTAACAACACAACACAATGCATACATACAACCAAATGACGATGACTAGAGTTCCTCGTGCATGGGAGATTATCTGCAGGTGTACGTCATGGCACCCCAAATATGTTGATCAGGCATACCAGGGGTGACAAGAGCAAACCACCGCTAAACCGATAATGTCTTTGCAGAGCGAACACACCCCCACCAGACGATCGTTCTGTGCATTGCACAGGGGCCCTTTGCTGGCGGACATGTCCTCTCTCCGCAAACACCTCTCTCCAAACACCAGGAAGTTTTCCACTACCTAACAGGTCTCAACCAGTGTCAGTCTGCCCCAGTCAGCTCTTCAGAGTGGGCTGCGAGAGGACAGACACTGGGAGACTCTTATGAAAATACATTAACATAAAATTTTCCACAACAGGGGGGTTGGGAGTGAATATTCCTTGATTTTTCCTGCTTCATGAATGGGGCATTTTTCAGCAATCACAGGCTCCCCAGAGGAACGGGAGAGCCCAGAAACCACTGTGCAGTGGCCTGGGGGGGGGGGGGGTACCCCATCCTTCTTCTCTCTACTGTAAAAGTGATCACTTTTACTACACAGCTTTTTGCTGGCTGAAAAAAATAATACCAACCTCACGAAGGCAGCCATAGTTACATAGTTACATAATAGGTGAAGCTGAAAAAAGACACAAGTCCATCAAGTCCCACCTATGTGTGTGATTATATGTCAGTATTACCTTGTATATCCCTGTATGTTTTGGTTGTTCAGGTGCTTATCTAATAGTTGCCCCCCGCTGAGACCACCGCCTGTGAAAGGGAATTCCACATCCTCACTGCTCTTACAGTAAAAAACCCTCTACGTATTTTATGTTTAAACCTCTTTTCTTCTAATTTTAATGAGTGGCCACGGGTCTTTTTAAACTCTTCTGCAAAAAAGTTTTATCCCTATTGTGGGGTCACCAGTATGGTATTTGTAAATTGAAATCATATCTCCTCTCAAGCGTCTCTTCTCCAGAGAGAATACGTTCAGTGCTCACAACCTTTCCTCATAACTAATATCCTCCAGTCCCTTTATTAGCTTTGTTGCCCTTCTTTATACTCGCTCCATTTCCAGTACATCCTTCCTGAGGACTGGTGCCCAGAACTGGACAGCATACTCTAGGTGAGGCCGGACCAGAGTCTTGTAGATTGGGAGAATTATCGCTTTATCGCTGAAGTTAATCCCTTTTTTAGTGCATGCCAATATTCTGTTTGCTTTGTTAGCAGCAGCTTGGCATTGCATGCCATTGCTGAGCCTATCATCTACTAGGACCCCAGGTCTTTTTCCATATTTCTAAATTCCCCCAGAGGTTCTCCCCCCAGTGTATAGATTGCATTCATATTTTTGCCACCCAAATGCATTATTTAAAATTTTTCTACATTAATCGCTTGCTGACTTGCTGCTGTCGATTGACGGCGGCACAATGGCACTCCTGCGTGCCTGCTGCGTGACGTGAGAGCTCGTGCTCACGGCCGGCAGCCCCGATGGCCGCCGGCTACTCGCGATTGCTCCTGAAAAGGAAAGAAGAGAGATTTGTCAATGTAAACAGACAAATCTCCGTCCTGTCAGGGGTTGGGAGAGCGATCTGTTGTTCCTAATGCTTTGGGACAATGATCAGTCTCCTCACCCAGGCAGTCCCATCCCCCCACAGTTAGAATAACTCCCTAGGTAACACATTTAACCCCTTGATCGCCCCCTAGTGTTAACCCCTTCCCTGCCAATGACATTTATACAGTAATCAGTGGCTATTTATAGCACTGATCGCTGTATACATGTCAATGGTCCCAAAAAAGTGTCAAAAGTGTCCGATCTGTCCTCCGTAATGTCGCAGTCCTGATAAAAATGGCAGATTGCAGCCATTACTAGTAAAAAAAAAAAATACTAATAAAAATGCCATAAATCTATCCCCTATTTTGAAGATGCTACAACTTTTGTGCAAACCAATAATATGTTGAAGAATACATATCGGCCTAAACTGAGGAAGAAATTTTTTTCTTTATATATTTTTTGGGGATATTTATTATAGAAAAAGTAAAAAAATATTGCTTTTTTTTCAAAATAGTCAGTCTTTTTTTTGTTTATAGCACAAAACCCACAGAGGTGATCAGATACCACCAAAAGAAAGCTCTATTTGTGGGGAGAAAAAGGACATTAATTTTGTTTGGGTACAGCGTCGTACGACCACGCAATTGTCAGTTAAAGTGACACAGCGCCATATCGCAAAAAATTGCCCGGTCAGGAAGGGGGTAAATCCTTCTGGGGCTGAAGTGGTTAAACCTCATTTGCCATGTAGTTGCCCACCCCGTTAATTTGTTCAGATCTTCTTGCAAAGTTTCCACATCCTGTGGAGAAGTTATTGCCCTGCTTAGCTTAGTATCGTCCGCAAATACAGAGATTGAACAGTTTACCCCATCCTCCAGGTCGTTTATGAACAAAATAAATAGGATTGGTCCCAGCACAGAACCCTGGGGGACCCCACTAACCACCCCTGACCATTCCGAGTACTCCCCATTTATCACCACCCTCTGAACTCGCCCTTGTAGCCAGGTTTCAATCCATGTACTGACCCTATGGTCCATGCCAACGGACCTTATTTTGTACAGTAAACGTTTATGGGGAACTGTGTCAAATGCTTTTGCAAAATCCAGATATGAGTCATGAGCTTGCTTTAACCATATGAAGTCTAGGATGTTATATACAACCTAAGAACATCAAGTGGTTAAAAAAACAATGTTTTTAAATATATGAGGCTCAGGTCACAACAGTTTAGATTTAAGATCTTTGTAATATCCATGTGACTGTAATTTTAAAATCTCATTGGACTTAAATAAGAGCTAAACCAATCAATTTAACAGTTTCAAAAAGCTGTAACATTCCCAGCATGCCAGGATTGCTAACTATCAGATTTGCTTGTGTTCTCAACAAAACTGTCTAACATTACATAGCTGTTTTCATAACTAATCACATGTGCAGCATCATGGCAGCTGCAGATCAAACAGAGGCAGCTTCCATGGCTGAAAAGGATAGGAGGGTTTAGTTCTGCTTAACTTAATCACATTTGCTGACCGTATACTGTATATATACAGCGGCAAGGCGGCTCTCCTGGGCAGGATCATGTACCTGTATGTGATCCTGCACTTCTGGGTCTGGGGCGCACGCATGCCATCAGCGACCCGCTTCCGCTGTAATTGGACACAGCGGGAGCCAGTCAGTGGGCCTGGTGGACATCGCATATCGGCAGACCCGCCGATCATTCGGGACACAGGCAGAATGGAGGTCTGCCTATGTAAACAAGGCAGATCACCATTCTGTGAGGAGGGAAGGTTGTGACCCTGTGTTCCTGCAAAGCAGGAACACTGAACTATGCCTTCCCATAGTACAAGCACCTCCCACACAGTCTACACAAGCACAGGTTAAGCACACAGTTAACCCTTTGATCGCCCCTGATGTTAAGCTCTGCCCAACCAGTGTCATTAGTACAGTGACGGTGCATATTTTTAGCGCTGATCACTGTATCTGTGTCACTGGTCCCCAAAAAGGGTCACTCAGTGTCCGATTTGTCCCGCTATAGGTCGCTGATCACCACCATTACTAGTAAAAAAATA
The DNA here is from genome assembly GCF_042186555.1 of Aquarana catesbeiana. Classification (NCBI taxonomy): domain Eukaryota; kingdom Metazoa; phylum Chordata; class Amphibia; order Anura; family Ranidae; genus Aquarana; species Aquarana catesbeiana. Next base: position 177,567,046 of record NC_133336.1, read on the forward strand.
AATAAATACACAAATCTATCCCAAAGTTTGTAGATGCTATAACTTTTTCTCAAACCAATCAATATACGCTTATTGGGTTTTTTGTTACCAAAAATCTGTCTCAGAATACATATTGGCCTACATTTATGAAGAAATCTGTTTTTTTTTTCATTTCTTTTATTGGATGTGTTTTATAGCAGAAAGTAATAAATATAGTTTTTTGTTTATAGCGCAAAACATTAAAAAGACAGAGGTGATCTATTACCACCAAAAGAAAGCTCTATTTGTGGGGGAAAAAATGATATAAATTTTATTTGGGTACAGGGTTGCACGACTGCCCAATTGTTAGTTAAATTAACGCAGTGTCTCATCGCAAAAAATGGCCTGGTCATGAAGGGGGTATATCTTCCGGAGCTGAAGTGGTTAAAATAGCTGTCATTTTTAATAGGGGCCCTCATCCTTGCGTGTTAAGTTTATGAAAAGAGCCTAGTATGCTTTGTGGTGGCAGGTACTGCAAGATAAGCTATATATGTTAAATGTACCTATTTTCTTTCCTAGTAGTAACCTGAGCTTTAATTAAATAGTGGTAAAGGCTAGCTCAGGGAATTATGCCCCGTACACACGGTCGAATTTTCCGACCGAAAATGTGTGATGGGACCTGGTTGTCGGAAATTCCGACCGTGTGTAGGCTCCATCAAACATTTTCCATCGGATTTTCCGACACACAAAGTTTGAGAGCAGGCTATAAAATTTTCCGACAACAAAATCCGTTGTCGGAATTTCCGATCGTGTGTACACAAATCCGACGCACAAAGTGCCACACATGCTCAGAATAAATAAAGAGATGAAAGCTATTGGCTACTGCCCCGTTTATAGTCCCGACGTACATGTTTTACGTCACCGCGTTCAGAATGATCGGATTTTCCGACAACTTTGTGTGAACGTGTGTATGCAAGACAAGTTTGAGCCAACATCCGTCGGAAAAAATCCTAGGATTTTGTTGTCGGAATGTCCGATCAATGTCTGACCGTGTGTACGGGGCATTAATGTGATTGATGTTCATCACAATAAGATTTTTAAGTCAACCTATTTTGCGTAAACCTACCTAGGAAAGCTAGGTTTATGTGTATCCAGACCAAAAAACAAAAATGTTATATATTTTTCCTTAACAGTACTTCTATGTAGTGGCTCCATTCGTTTTCTTTATTTCAGACTTCTTTTCTTTATTTTCACCTAGTGATCCTGCCAACAACACCCTTCCCATCCTATGGTGATGGCACTGTACTGAATCTATGGAGGATCAACGCTATAAGAAGTCCTGTGGCACAGAGAGGTAATCTGGACATGGCTGATAATGCTGTTTGAGATAGGACAATATAGGAATATATCAGCTTACTATGATTCTGGAAGGTTTGACAGATTTTTTTTTTACATATTTAATCACTTCAATATCAGGCACTTTTACCCTGACATGTCTTTCTTTGTTTGCAGGACAGTATAGATATCCTCCAAATGACCCCTTTTTGGAAAGTAGACAGTCCAAGGTATTTAGTAAGAGGCAAAGAAGTTTTAATTTCTTGTCATAATTTTTTGGAAAATTAAGAAATTTTTAAAAAATGGTCGCAATTTAAAAAAAAAAAATATTGTTACCAGTGCAGTACTGTGTCATCCTATAACTGGTGTGTCGGTGATAAGGGACACTGACTAGTGACAGTACCAAAAATATATATATAGTTTTTTTATTACATTTTTTTCTTTTTTTAATATTTCTTTTTAACATGCTGTTACCAGACCAATATAATGTGACCATAGTAACATTGTACTACTCTGGAGAAGTGATCAGGATTTTTTTTTTTGTTTACAAACTATGGTTGCTTAGAGCAGTGAATTTCATTGCTATAAGCAAGCATTTTACTGAACGAAATAGATTAATTCAGTTTGTTTTCTTGTGCTTAGCTGTAATTGGCCACAGCTAATCACATGGTACAGATGGGCTGTGATTGACTGTAATCACTGTGACCAATCACAGCTAACAACACAATTGTAACAATGATTGGCATGAAAGGAAGCCATTAATTGTTTACAACTGTCATGTGATCTGCTGTGATTGGTCACAGCAATCACATGGTAATGGCAGTGGACCTGTACACCGATCTGTAATCGGCTGTGTCAGGTGGACACAGCCAGTGACACACCATGCCCGCAGCATGGCCACATGATTGAGTGCGAGGCTTATTCCAGGAGGAAGTCACATGACACCCACCCAGAACGACGAAAGTTGGCCGTAAAATTACTATGGGCCGGGTGAGAACTGGTTAATATTTTTAATGAACACTTGCAATATATCTTTCATAAAATAGGAGATTCAACATGTAACGGAAGAATTTGGACGTCCTAAAGCCCATTAATGCTTTCTGGATGAAAAATGTAGGTGAGGTGTTTAAGCATGAACCTTAATACTTGCTTAGGATTTCTTTAAGCTCTACTCCAACCATAGGCTGTCATAGTTTGCATGTGACCATGCCAGCCCTAAGGGGTTAGATAGTCAGATATTTAAACAAACTAGTAAGAAAGGAATCAATGGAAGTCTTGACTTTGTTTCTCCATCCAACTTTCCTGCCCTTTGAATACTGGAAATTTATGTTTATGGCCACCCCAAATCTCCAAAAATCTAATTTGTTAGTGCTATAATGTTAATTATGCATTTGAGTCTTACTGTAGCTACAGATTTTGTAACTAATTTTAATTTTCTAATCAGGAAATATGCTGTTCCAGATCTCGGTCTCTGTGCGTTATATTGTTTATACATTTTATATAACATGGAGAATTGGGTAGGTGTGGGGGAGACAGTGACTAGTTAGCATTCTTTTGTTTATCACTGTTTGTCTATCCCATTGGTCGATACCCCAAATTTGGCCTCTTGGTCTCCTTACGCATGAATCCTAAACATGAGGTCCATTACCCTGCCCTTCTATAAATTCATACAACTTATTTTGCCTTCTTTATCCCATTCTAGTTTTCTCTAAATTTCACCAACTTTTCAGCTGTTGCGTGCCTCTAAGGTTTTTAGGTTGCCTTATAATCAATATTTAGTAGTGGAAGCTACCATGAACTGCTAGTGAAAGTCCAATAGAAGACTAATTTAATTGTGCTGTTTAGTTTAGCTGCAAGGAGTAACAAACTTTAGAGGGTTGACAGCAGAATGGTTGTTTCATGGTAGGCTTGAATTTTGCTGTGCTGGGGGCGCATGCACGAAGCCTAGCATGGCGGCTGTGCCTAGCTAGAGCTCCACTCCGTGGGTGAGGAGAGCCGCAGTAAAGAACATTACCACCGGCTCCAACACTGTCTTCTTCTGTCTCACTATCACCTGAGATGACAGAGCAGCTTTTTAAATCATTATGGTGATGGGAGGAAGCCGCTTCAAAGGTAAAAATACCTCACATAAGGAGGGACAGATGTGGGCTTCAGCCAAAATGGCGTCAGTCCCCTCAGCCTCTGTTACCTCAGCGCACTCCCACAAACAGAAGACACTCCAGGCTAATTCTGTGGATGTATCAGATTCAGAAACAATAATCTCACAAGATATCTCTCAAAACTCTTTCACTCCCCCAGGTTTGTTGAAACAATTTTAACAAATGTTACACAAAGCTTTGAAACAAACTTCTGAATATATCACTAACAGCCTGACTGAAGTAGAGAGCTTGGTAACCATACAGCTGCTTTAGAACTCAAGGCAGAGGAGATGGAAAACACAACACAAGATTTTATGACTGAAATTGATAACTTAAAAGAAGAGAATTTGAAGCTGCAAACCAGATTGGAAGATTTCGAAAACAGAGCCAGACGCTCCAATCTACATGCAATTAAATTACAAAACATATGCAGCGCTCATTGTGCCCACAACGTATGAATCAAAATAAAATGTAAAATGGCAAAATTCAAAAAACTTATATAAAGTGCAATGCGACTCCACTGTAACACATGAAAATTGCAAATGATTAAATGAGCCCGTGACGTCCCAAAACGTATAAATCAAAACAAAGACAAGATAAAAGAAAAGAATGTAGGATACCAAAATCCGAAAAACTAATATAAAATGCAATGCAACTCCACTAAAACGCATGAAAAAATGCAAATAATTATAAGAGCCCGTGACTCACATAAAAAATAGCAAGTGATTCACACATAAAAATGATATTAAATAGATATAGAATACAATTGTGCATAAATATGAAATACATAAAAATAGAATAAATTCATAAATAGTGAAGTGTCATTCACTATAATACATAAATGTGCAAAACGTTCAAAACGTACATATACCGAATTCATAAATGGTGAAGTGCAATACAATCAAGTCCATATGGTGTGCAAACAGTACATGTGAATCCGTGAATCAAAAATGAGTGTATAAGATGTCCCAATAATATAATAAATAGGTGAAAAACTGTGATCTTCATGCAGTACAGCTCCTAATAACAGCGGGGACATGTCTTCTGATCATACAAGAAAGTGCAAGTGTAGTGGACATTAATTGTAGCAAACAGTGACCAAAGTGGATGTGCGCTTCCAAAACGGGCTCTGGGGTGTGACACCTGTTTCCCCCAGCCTCTCACCTGTAGCAGCGGCCCCAATGGGGCAAGTAAAGCGTAAGTCTACAAGCGGTATAGATCTCCACAGGCACAGCAGCTTCCGGTGGTAGTCACAGCTTATGGGGTCATAAATTATCCAGCCAGCAGTCACTCTCCCCCCGTTCAGTAGATGTAGGCAGATGGGCAGTAAAGGAAAGAAGAGGGCTTCATAGTGTAGTAATTAGAGTTTATTAAATAAAAGCAAGAAAGGACTTACATGTAAACTCAGTAGTAACAACTTAGATCGAAAGCTACCGGGTTCGGCCGTACCAAGGCAGCAGCGGCACCTGGCTCCTCCCTGACGCGTTGCGTCACAACACACGTGACTTTCTCAATCTACATGCAATGAAACCGCAGTTATTGGAGCTTCAATGCCATAACATCAACTACCAATGGGTCTTCCCATGCTCCATTTGCTTTAGTTACAAAGGTTCTAAACACTATTGCAAAACTTCAGAGGAACTTCAACAAACACTTCATGACCTTCATTTAACAGAATCAGGATCCTCTATCAACGTGTCACGCAGAAGATCAGCATCTACATAATCTTCTTCTTCCAGTAACTCTTCCCTATCTTTGAGGAAAATCGACAATCAACATTCCCACAAGAGAGGTAGATTTGGATCCCCTCCCCTGGACCAGGAAGATTCTATGGATTGACTATGTTCTATTCCTCTGAACGTTCCTACACTATTTGTCTTAGAGATAAACTTCTATGACAGGTTTTAGGAAACCTGATTGGGCATTCCAAGAGTCTCCTTTAGGCCACAAATAAGCTCCATTTGGGCCTAATCCTTATCCCTTTACATCATTTGCCCTCCTTACAAATGCCGACAGTTAAGGTTCCTTCATAGTTTGACTTTTTCCTTATCAATACGCTTGGGAGCGGACAGGGTTTTGATGCAGACGGGCTGGGCATTTCATGCCCGGCTTGCCTTGCCCCTCCCCCTGTCGTGTCACGCGGTGTGACGCCGGTGGGCGTTCCTGCGGTGGTGTTATCTTGGGGTGTCTTCCGGGCGGGTCATGGCACACGAGGCTTTGCTTCACATTGGATCATACACTACCTAGTATTCCTCTCCAACCCTCCGTTCTCCATCACAGGTATCTATCCAGTTTATTTTCTCACACTATCTTGCCCTCACCCTTCACACACTGGTGGTCACCCATTCTGCTCTCTCTTCCGATTTCTTTCACACTCTGATGTTCACTTCCCCAGTACTACTCTCTCACACACTCCTCCTACTCCCTCACATCATCTCTCTATTGTGAATCATGGTTCACCCTCCATTTTACACACACAGGTCACCTTGGTCCCATGCCCGCCCTGTTTGTGGTCCCTGGGGTGCCCCCGCTGAATTGCCCGCCACGGCTCCCGGGGGGACAGCAGTCGGATGGCTCGTGAGGTTCGGCACCATGCCACCATCATGTAAACTCGAGTAAGTTTATCTGCAATCGATACAGGGGCTATACCTTCACCCCCCCGTTCGTATGTGCAATTATTATTATACTCAAATCCATATTATTTTTACCTCCAGATATATCAAGTGCTGGCTCCTGATGAGTGGCCTTCTAGCCACGAAACGCGTTGAGCTGCCATTCATACTGTCACCTATCAATACTTATATTGTTTTATCAGCCATCTGCCAATTTTTATTCATTGATCCGAGAGGCCCGAGGCTTTGCAGGCATTACCATATATTATGCTTTTACTCAATTCATTCTGGTGCATTTTGGAAGATTGCTTGCCATTTTTTATGATATTCATGTTGTACCTAATATGAACTGTACTATCCATGTATTATTCTATCGTGTTCCTACATTTTATATTCTGCTTGTATTCTATGGCAATCATTAAATTCCCAACATGTTCACCAATTACCTTTTGCAACCACGTGATTCATTTAAAGTCCTACCCCCGAGTCCTTCTCCTCTCCTTGATTTTTCCTTATCAAGTTATTTGATGATAATTTCTCTATTAGTATTTTTTATAAGATAATATTCATGCAACATTAACAAAACTGCTTAGTGCTTTTTTCTTGGCATATTAAAGAAACACTTTGAATGCCCAAACAGCAGACAAGGAGCAGAACACTCAGCAATTAAATGGCCAACAAGCCTGAAAAAATGTAGTCCTTGCTGAGGGGGAAAATAACTAAGCTCAAAGTTTGAACTTGACACAATGCCAACATCTGGACACTTGAATGGTGATGAGAATAGCCACTTAAAATGCTTTGCATTTGCAAAAAATTACATTGGAAAGTACTTTCTCGCTCAGTTGTGAGCGATGGGGTCGCATTATCACCCCACCATGGCTGAACACACGTTCAACAGGTGCGCTTGATGCAGGGACTGACATAACTCTTACCGCTACCCTGAACAGCTCCAATGGCATTTGGCAAATGCTGATTGGCTCAGAGGCAGTGGTGGGCGGAGTGTGTGGGTAATATTTCCGGAGGGGGTGGTGCCAAGTCATTGCAAGTCAAATAGCCCAAGTCAAAGTCAAGTCGCAAGTCATTAGTGACAAGTCAAAGTCAAGTCGAGTCATTTATTTAATTTTGTCAAGCAAGTCGCAAATCCTCAAACAGGTGACTCAAGTCTCACTCAAGTCAAGTCATGTGACTCGAGTTCCCCACCTCTGCAAATCAGATTCCTTTAAAAAATGAAGAGGTACACGGCAAGGGTGCCCTCTTTCCCCTCTTTTGTTTGCCCTATCAATAGAACCCCTTGCTCAACTAATTAGATCTAATCCAACAATTACTGGTATAGAAATAGGAGGACACCAACATAAACTCTGTCTCTTTGCAGATAATATTCTGTTATTCCTTTCGTCCCCACAAGTTTCAGGACCCAATCTTTTACATATTCTTAACAAGTAAAAGATTGGGTCCTGAAACTCGGGTCTCATTATTAATCACAAGAAAAGCCTGGTTTTAAAAATTTTTCTTACTAATATGGAAATGGATCCTGCTAAACTAGCACTTCCTTTTACCTGGACTGAGAAATCGATCCCATACTTAGGAATCAATCTTACAGCCTCCATATCTGACCTCTTCCCAGCTAACTATCCTCAAACCTTAAAAAGGGCAACAGACTTGTTAAATCAATGGACTCCTACTTTCATGGTTGGGAAGAATTAGTGCAATAAAAATGACACTTTTGCCCAAATTTTTTTATCTTTTTAGAATTCTTTCGATACCAATCCTTGCCCACTATCTTAGATTAATTCAAAATAAAGCTACTTCAATTTTTTGGAATTTCTCTAAACCTCACGTATCCTTACACACTTTATACCTCCCTAAAAGTAGAGGTGGCTTTGGTTTCCCTAACTTTGCATCCTATTATAAATTTCCTGCAACACACAAAATTCCTCTATGGGTCACGATTGAAGCTACTCAATGTGATCCTATATCGATCTATAATTTACTTTGGCTCCCTTCCAAAGATCGCCTCAAAATACGTAATCCCATTACCAAACATTTCATCTCTCTCTGGGACAAACTCAAATTTCATCACAAATTACAATCTCCACATAACCCTCTGCTCTCTTTCTCCAAATCCCCCACCTTTTATCCTGGCTGGGTCTCTCCCTCTTTATTCAAAACCTGGACCCCCTCAAACATTCTAAGATTTCACAATTTTGTCTCTGCCAAGTCCTTTATCCCATTCCCAACTCTCAACTAATCTTATGGCATACTGCAATCAGAATTATTCCGTTATCTCCAAATCAAAAAATTTTACACTCCGAACATTAACACTAATACCCATCTGACACAACTTTCAGATTTTGAATCGGTATGTAACAGTAACCCTCATACTAAAGGTCTTATCTCTTCCTTATACTTCCAAATGTTACCCAATTCAGATACAGATAAACCATCATACACCCAGAAATGGGAAGCAGATCTTGGTCAAACCATAGACCTAGAGGACTGGTCCAAAATCTGGTGGGCAACAAAATCATCTTCCCCCAATGTTCTTGCATTGGAAGCCAATTACAAAGTTCTAACCTGATGGTATCTGGTACCCTCCAGAATAGCCAAATATGTACCTACATATTCAGCTTTTTGCTTCCCCGGATGCTCAGAATTGGGTGCAGAACTCCACACATGGTGGACCTGTCCTATAGTCGAAGTCTTTTCAAAAGATATCTTTGAATTGGCTTCCAAAATGTTCAAGCTAAATTTGTAACCTGACCCAACTACTGCATTACTTAACCTGAAACCATTGTGTCTCACTCACTTTCAATTTAAACTTTTTGTCCAACTACCGTATATACTCGAATATAAGCCGACCCAAATATAAGTTGAGACACCTAATTTTACAAAAAAAAACGTGGAAAACTTATTGACTCGAGTATAAGCCTAGGGTGAGAAATGCGCAGCTACTGTAAGTGGAAAAGAGGGTCAACAATGCCCATTTGCAGCCTCATTGTGCCCATTTGCAGCCAGTCCCCCGAACTTCAAACTCGGTAGTTAAGGGTTCCTAGATGCCCCCTAGCTGCAGCCAAAATTTGCAGTGGCGTTGCCAGATGGGGGCGGGGGGTGCGGTCCGCACCGGGTGCCACCCACTAGAGGGGTGACACCATCCCAAGGGTAATGAAAGCCCTGGCTCCCTTTGGCAGTTTTTTTTTTCCTTCAGCCGGGACACACCTCCAGCGCCGCGGCCGTGCCTGCCATGTGTTCTCCTCCTCCTCTGTCTCTGACTCCTGCCCAAGCCTGTCTCGATCTGCAGCTGCTCTCCACCCAGGCGGCGCGGCTGCACTCTGTCTCTCTCCTCTCCTCCTCTCCGCCCAGGTGTTCTGTGCACCTGAGCTGCCCAAGCTGGTGCGGTAACGGGCGGGGGGTGTTGGCTTGAGATGGGGGGGATGTCCTCCGCTGCCCCTGAGGTGAGATGTTGTGGGGTGGGGGGGCGGAGCTTGCTGATGAGGTTGGTTTATGCTGCTGGTTACAGCTATATCATATGGAAGGGGGTGGTTTGTTCTGGGGGGGAGTCTGTACTTATGGAGGGGGGTGGTTTGTTCTGGGGGGGCTGTACTAATGGAGTGGGGGTGGTTTGTTCTGGGGGGTCTGTACTAATGGAGGGGGGGTGGTTTGTTCTGGGGGGGATCTGTACTAATGGTGAGGGGGGGTTTGTTCTGGGGGGGTCTGTACTAATGGTGGGGGGGTGGTTTGTTCTGGGGGGGTCTGTACTAATGGAGGGGGGTGGTCTGTACTAATGGAGGGGGTGGTTTGTTTTGAGGGGTTCTGTACTAATCTAGGGGGGTTGTCTGTACTAATGGAGGGAGGTGGTTTGTTCTGGGGGGGTCTGTACTAATGGAGGGGGGGTGGTCTGTACTAATGGAGGGGGTGGTTTGTTTTGAGGGGTTCTGTACTAATGGAGGGGGCTGGTTTGTACTAATGGAGGAGGGGGGTGGTTTGTTCTGGGGGGGAGTCGGTACTAATGGTAGGGGTGGTTTGTTCTGGGGGGGTCTGTACTAATGGAGGGGGAGGTCTATACTGTGGGAGGGGGGTCTGTACTGAGGGGGTGGTCTATACTGATGGAGGGGGTTTATACTTCGTAGAGGGTCTGCACTGACGGGGGGTCTTTACTTAGTGGAGGGGGGTCTGTACTGGGGGGCGACTATAGTTGGAGTGGGGGGGTGACACCATGTTTTATCGCACCGGGTGACACCGACCCTAGTGACGCCACTGAAAATTTGGTGTCTCTAGACCCAAAGGGTCCTGAAATGACATTGCTGCAGATGGACACAGTTGACCGACTTTGGGGCCCCGTATCTCAGGCCACTTGGTGCTAGGAACCTCAAATGGAACTAGCACTACAAAATATCCAAAGCTGGGGTTCCTAGCACCAAGTGGCCCCGAGATACAGGGCCCCAAAATCGGTTCGGAAAATGTCAAGCACTTTTCTACAGCAGAGAATGACATTTTCCGAACCGACTTTGGGGCCCCGTATCTCGGGGCCACTTGGTACTAGGAACCCCTTTGGATATGTTGTAGTGCTAGTTCCACTGGGTTTGCACACCAAATTTGGGGTTCCTAGCACCAAGTGGCCCCAAGATACGGGGCCCCAAAGTTGGTTCGGAAAATGTCATTCTCTGCTGCAGAAAACTTGACTCGAGTATAAGCCGAGGGGGACATTTTCAGCACAAAAAAATGTGCTGAAAAACTCGGCTTATACTCGAGTATATACGGTACTTACTGCCACTAAACAAACAATAGCAAAGGAGCATGGAAATCCCCCTCATTGATTTTAGTTGAGACAAAGAATAGAATGCATAATTCCATGATTCAGGCAAAAATAGCAGCCATAGAAAAAGATCAAATCCCCAAATTTGAAAAACTTTGACATCCATGGATAAAACATCATCTTCCTTCGACTTTCGATGAGAATGTTCTCTTGCCGTGGTAGTTGATCTATATATATTCAGACTATATCCAAAATGTCTTTAGGACCTGCCAATTGGACACCCCTATCTTATCCTCTCCACCTTCTCTTTGCTCTCTTTGGTTTACCCCATCTACCTCCTAAGAACTTGAAGCTCTCGTTACTACAGTATTTTTCCTATACCTCAACTTATCCACATTACCTGTTACTCCATATAACTAATTTAATTTAACTTATTGATTTTATCAACAAAATTGTCCTTCTTTTTCTTTGTTTGTACTTACTTACATGACAATTTATGGTTACACCGTTCTTATTAAGTATGTATATATACCACCATAACTTTGAGCTTCAACTCAATTATAATTTTGTAATCTATTATTTTTCCTGTTATCGCCTTGCATGTATTAAATAAAATCTTTTGAGAAGGAATTATGCTGTGCTAAACTAATTACCTCTTCAGTTCTTCAGTGTGGGAAGCCACAAGCAGTTCTGTGTTGACTACAGGCGGTCCCCAAGTTACAAACATCCGACTTACGATAAACGTATACTTACAAACGGAGGGTGACAACAGGAAGTGAGAGGAAATCTACCGCTAGGAAGCTTAATCACCAATCCTTGCTTCAACAACTCAAAAATTTCTAAATCCAACTGTCATAGGGACAGAAAGTGAGATGAAATCTTCTGAAATCTCCTTACCAGGGTGTTCACCCTTCCCTAGGCTATCCAAAAAGCTGAAAAATTATTTTTTTGGCTGGAGTTACACTTAAAAATATGTACCTGTCTTGACTTACATACAAATTCAATTTAAGAACAAACTTACAGACCCTATCTTGTTTGTAACCCGGGGACTGCCTGTACTCCAGCCATCATACGTATCTTCTGTTCCCTGTCAACTTATATTCTGAAGTTTGGCCCTCCACATATCTACCATTCTCTACTGAACAATCAAAAAAGCATAAAAAATCCTCCCTAGCTCAGTCCATGCACAATAAATGGACATTCTGTTCACCAAGCACACATTCGCATAATGTTATCTAATGTAAGAAAGCATGATTAAGTCATCAAAGAAAGAAATAATAGCGGTTTGTGAGGTTTTTGCAATGTAGTTTGTGGTCAGTCTATGTACAGTATATCCTGTGACTGGCACAGAGACATTAGATGTCCTGTCTGGTGAGAGCTTATTAACACAATGGGTTTTTACAGTATATGTTTAAAACTTCAAATGTGTTTTACCTCCTTTTTATAAATTAAAGTGAAAGTGCAGTGTAAAGAATTTCTATCAGAGAGCAGCAGAGATTCTATATGCCTCTTCTGCAAAAATGCCCTGCTGGCTAGAAAATGTCATTTAATTGTACACTAAGCTGTCTTGCATTCAGTAGCAGAAATTTTTACTGAAGTACCCTTTTACCCTTGATGATGTTTAACCACTTGACCACTGGGCTCTTAAACCCCCTTCCTAACCAGACCAATTTTCAGCTTTCGGTGCTCTCACACTTTGAATGACAATTACTCAGTCATACAACACTTTACCCCTATGAAATTTTTGTCCTTTTTTTCACACAAATAGAGCTTTCTTTTGGTGGTATTTAATCACCGTTGGGTTTTTTATTTTTTGCGCTATAAAAGAAAAAAGACTGAAAATTTGGTAAAAAAATGAATTTTTCTTTGTTTCTGTTATAAAATTTAGCAAATTAGTAATTTTTCTTCGTAAATTTTGTCCAAAATTTATACTGCTACATATCTTTGGTAAAAATAAGTACAACTTGGTGTATATTATTTGGTCTTTGTGAATGTTAGAGAGTCCAAATGCTATGGTGCCAATATCTGAAAATTGATCACACCTGAAGTACTGATGGCCTATCTAATTTCTTGAGACCCTAACATGCCAGAAAAGTACAAATACCTCCCAAATGACCCCTACTTGGAAAGAAGACATTCCAAGGTATTTAGAAAGATGCATGGTGAGTTTTTTTGAAATTGTCATCTTTTCCCACAATTCTTTGCAAAATCAAGATTTTTTTTTTTCTTTTTTTTTTTTCACAAAATTGTCATATTAGAAGGTTATTTCTCACACACCGCATATGCATACCACAAATTACACCCCAAAAAACATTCTGCTATTACTCCCGAGTACGGCAATACCACATGTGTGAGACTTTTACACAGCGTGGCCACATACAGAGGCCCAACATGCACGGAGCACCTCCAGGCGTTCTGGAGCACCCAGGCCAATTCTTATATTTCTCTCCTACATGTAAAAATAATTTATTTGCTAGAAAATTACATAGAACCCCAAAACATTATATATATATTTTTTTAAGCAAAGACCCTAGAGAATACAATGGCGGTTGTTGCAACTTTTTATCTCGCACGGTATTTGCGCAGCAATTTTTAGAACGCGTTTTTTTGGGAAAAAAAAACAGTTTTGTGCTTTAAAAAAAAACAAAACAGTAAAGTTAGCCCAATGTTTTTGCATAATGTGAAAGATGAAGTTACGCCGAGTAAATAGATACCTAACATGTCACCCTTCAAAATTGCACACTCTCGTGGAATGGTGCCAAACGTCACTACTTAAAAGTCTCCATAGGTGACGCTTTAAAATTTTTTACCGGTTACATGTTTTGAGTTACAGAGGAGGTCTAGGGCCAAAATTATTGCTCTCGCTCCAACGTTCGCAGTGATACCTCACATGTGTGGTTTGAACACCGTTTTCATATGTGGGCGGGACTTACGTATGTGTTCGCTTCTGCATGCGAGCACACGGACATGGGCGCTTTAAAAATTATTTTTTTTTTTTTTATTGTTTATTTTACTTTATTTATTTTAGTTTGACACTTTTTCCCCCCAAAAAAAATTTTTGATCACTTTTATTTCTATTACAAGGAATGTAAACATCCCATGTAATAGGAATATGGCATGACAGGTCCTCTTTACAGTGAGATATGGGGTCAATAAGACCTCACATCTCACCTCTAGGCTGTGCCTGAAATACATAAAAAAAAAAAACGATCTTGGCTTCGATCGTAGCGGTGAGTCGGTAGAAGCACCGGAGGGTGGCGGGAAGGGGGGGCGTCCCCTCTCGCCTCCCATAAGAACGATCAAGCAGTGGAACAGCCGCTATGATCATTCTTATGGTGTAGGAAATCACCGGCTAAAAAAGCTGATATCTGAATGATGCCTGTAGCTGCACCCATCATTCAGATATCCCCGTCAAGTCAAGGACGTCATATGACTGTGGGCGGGAACTGGTTAAAAATTGCGGAGTATTGCGAGGTATTGCAGAGTATTGCGGAGTAGTGCAGGGTATATTGCGGGGTATATTGCAGAGTATTGCGGGGTATATTGCAGAGTAGTGCCGGGTATATTGCAGAGTATTGCAGAGTATTGCAGAGTAGTGCAGGGTATATTGCAGGGTATATTGCTGGGTATATTGCAGAGTAGTGCCGGGTATATTGCAGAGTAGTGCCGGGTATATTGCAGAGTATTGCTGTGTATATTGCAGAGTAGTGCAGGGTATATTGCTGGGTATATTGCAGAGTAGTACCGGGTATATTGCAGAGTAGTGCCGGGTATATTGCAGAGTAGTGCCGGGTATATTGCAGAGTAGTGCCGGGTATATTGCAGAGTATTGCGGGGTATTATGCAGAGTATTGCGGGGTATTATGCAGAGTATTGCGGGGTATTATGCAGAGTATTGCGGGGTATTATGCAGAGTATTGCAGGGTATTATGCAAAGTATTGCAGGGTATTATGCAGAGTATTGTAGGGTATTATGCAGGGATGGCTGAGCATGGAGGGATGGATGGATGTGACTGCAATTGTCACTGAGCACCGCTGTGGGCACTACACATGCAGCCCACAGCGGTGCTGCCATCCGATCCCTCCCCCTCTCCCCTCGCACTGTACCGATCGGTACACAGAGGGGAGGGAGGAACCGGCGTCATGACATGACCCTGGTCTGTTGACATGTGATCGCTCCGTCATTTGACGGAGCGATCACATGGTAAACGGCCGCGATCAGCGGCCGTTTACCGTGATCCGTGATGCGCCGGGTCCTCTGGACCCGGTGGTCACGGAAGTTCTCGGGTGCGCGCCCCCCCAGAACTAGCCGACCGCGCTGTTGCCGTCTTTCGGCTATGGCCCGGTCGGCAAGTGGTTAAACCTGCACAAATAATGTATGTTCATCAAAGTCTACCAAGACTTTTTTAAGCTGACATTTAACCACTTCAGCCCCGGAAGATTTGGCTGCTCAATGACCAGGCCATTTATTGCGATATGGCACTGCTTTGTTTTAACTGACAATTGCACGGTCGTGCAACGTTGTACCCAAACAAAATTGACGTCCTTTTTTTCCCACAAATAGAGCTTTCTTTTGGTGGTATTTAATCACCTCTGCGGTTTTTATTTTTTGCGCTATAAACAAAAAATAGCAACAATTTTGAAACAAACACAATATTTTGTACTTTTTGCTATAATAAATACCCCCAATTTTTTTTAAAAAAAGCTAATTTTTTCTCAGTTTAGACCGATATGTAGACAGATTGGACACTTTTGACACATTTTTGGGACCATTGGCATTTATACAGCGATCAGTGCTATAAAAATGCACTGATTACTGTAAAAATGTCACTGGCAGTGAAGGGGTCAGGGATGGACTGGCCATCGGGACTACCGGTAGTTTCCCTGTGGGCCGATGGCTCAGTCGGCCAGTTTCAGTAGCCTCCTATTGCCTCGAAGGTCCGGGGCGATCTACCCGTCAATCGCCGACAGCTGGCGCCTGACGGGTAGATCGAGATTTAGCCCAGTATGCAGAGTAGCTCAGGAAGCTTCTGTCTGTAAGTTCTCTCTCTCGTGTCATGCAGCACTTCTTGCTCCCCGGCGGCCCCTCCTCTCTTCTCGTCTATCCCAGATGATGTCACAAGCCAATGGGGATACACAAGAAGAGAGGAGGGGCCGCCGGGGAGCGAGCAGCGCTGCATGACATGAGAGAGAGAACTTACAGACAGACGCTTCCTGCATTCTGGTCAGGTTAGTAAACAATCCCATAATGTGCCCCATAATGTGCCATGTGCCCTGATGATGTGCCCCCGGATGTGCCCCATAATGTGCCCTGATGTGCCCCATGCCCTGATGTGCCATGTGCCCCGATGTGCCCCGATGTGCTATGTGCCCCGATGTGCCCTGTGCCCTGATGTGCCCAGTGCCCTGATGTGCTATGTGCCCTGATGTGCTATATGCCCTGATGTGCCCCATGCGCTGATGTGCTATGTGCCCTGATGTGCCCCATGCCCTGATGTGCTATGTGCCCTGATGTACCCTATGCCCTGATGTGCTATGTGCCCTGATATGCTATGTGCCCTGTGCCCTGATGTGCTATATGCCCTGATGTGCCCCGTGCTCTGATGTGCTATGTGCCCTGATGTGCCCCGTGCACAGATGTGCCATGTGCCCTGATGTGCTATGTGCCCTGATGTGCCCCGATGTGCCCTGATGTGCCATGTGCCCTGATGTCCTATGTGCCCTGATGTGCCCCGATGTGCCCCGTGCCCTGATGTGCCATGTGCCCTGATGTGCCCCAATGTGCCCTGATGTGCTATGTGCCCTGATGTGCCCCATGCCCTGATGTGCTATGTGCTCTGATGTGCCATGTGCCCCAATGTGCCCTGATGTGCTATGTGCCCTGATGTGCCCCATGCCCTGATGTGCCATGTGCCCTGATGTGCCCTGATGTGCTATGTGCCCTGATGTGCTATGTGCCCTGTGCCCTGATGTGCTTTGTGCCATGATGTGCCCTGTGCGCTGATCTGCTATGTGCCCTAATGTGCCCCGTGCCCTGATGTGCTATGTGCCCTGATGTGCCCCGTTCCCTGATGTGCTATGTGCCCTGATGTGCCCCGTGCCCTGATGTTCTATGTGCCCTGGTGTGCCATGTGCCCTGTGTCCTGATGTGCCCCGTATCCTGATGTGCTATGTGCCCTGATGTGCCCTAATGTACTATGTGCCCTGATGTGCCCCTATGTGCCCTGATGTGCTATGTGCTCCGATGTGCCCTGATGTGCTATGCGCCCTGATGTGCTATGTGCCCTGATGTGCTATGTGCCCTGATGTGCCCCAATGTACTATGTGCCCTGATGTGCCCCGTGCCCTGATGTGCTATGTACCCCGATGTGCTATGTGCCCCGATGTGCTATGCCCTGATGTGTCCCGTGCCCTGATGTGCCTTGTGCCCCAATGTCCTGTGCCCTGATGTGCTGTACCCTGATGTCTTGTGCCCTCATGTCTTGTGCCCCAGTGTGCTGTGCCTCAGTGTTGTGTGCCCTGATGTACTGTGACCTGATGTACTGTGACCTGTGCCCTGATGTCCTGTACCCTGATGTGCTATGTCCTGATGTGCTATACCCTGATGTGCTGTGCCCTGTACCCTGATGTGCTGTGCCCTGTACCCTGATGTGCTGTGCCCTGTACCCTGATGTACTGTGTCCTGTACCCTGATGTGCTGTGCCCTGTACCCTGATGTGCTGTGCCCTGTACCCTGATGTGCTGTGCCCTGTATCCTGATGTGCCGTGCCCTGTAGTGCTGTGTCCTGTACCCTGATGTGCTGTGCCCTGTACCCTGATGTGCTGTGCCCTGTACCTGGTGTACTGTGCCCTGACATGCCCTGATGTGCTGTACCCTGATGTGCTGTGCACTGTACCCTGATGTGCTGTGCACTGTACCCTAATGTGCTGTGTCCTGTACCCTGATGTGCTGTGTCCTGTACCCTGATGTGCTGTGTCCTGTACCCTGATGTGCTGTGCCCTGTACCCTGATGTGCTGTGCCCTGTACCCTGATGTGCTGTCTCCTGTACCCTGATGTACTGTGCCCTGACGTGCCCTGATGTGCTGTACCCTGATGTGCTGTGCACTGTACCCTGATGTGCTGTGCACTGTACCCTAATGTGCTGTGTCCTGTACGCTGATGTGCTGTGTCCTGTACCCCGATGTGCTATGCCCTGATATGCTGTGTCCTGTACCCTGATGTACTGTGCCCTGACGTGCCCTGATGTGCTGTACCCTGATGTGCTGTGCACTGTACCTTGATGTGTCATGCCCTGATGTGTCCTGTACGCTGATGTGCTGTGCTCTGTACCCTGATGTCCTGTACCCTGATGTGCTATACCCTGATGTGCTGTGCCCTGTACCCTGATGTGTTGTGCCCTGATGTGCCTTGTGCCCTGATGTGCTGGGCTCTGTACCCTGATGGGCTGTGCCCTGATGTGCTGGGCTCTGTATCCTGATGTGCTCTACCCTGATTTGCTGTGCCCTGATGTGCCTTGTGCCCTGATGTTCTGGGCTCTGTACCCTGATGTGCTGTGCCCTGATGTGCTGGGCTCTGTACCCTGATGTGCTGTACCCTGATGTGCTGGGCTCTGTACCTTGCCCTGATGTGCACTGTACCCTGATGTGTTGTGCCCTGGGCCGGTCTGGATGAGTACCAGGGCCACATTTTTGTCCCAGTCCAGCCCTGGAAGGGGTTAACACTAGGGGGCAATCAAGGCTTTAATTGTGTTCCCTAGTGTGTGTTCTAACTGAAGGGGGGTGAGACTGACTAGGGGAGATGACAGATCGCTGTTCATACTTTGTATGAACGGACAATCTGTCACTTCTCCCCTCAGAGAACCGGGATCTCTGTGTTTACACACAGAGATCCCGGTTCTCGTCGTGTTACGAGCGATCGCTGGAGCCCGGCGGTTATCGAGACCACCGGGCACTCGCATCGGCTCTGGGGGAGAGCTGCGGGTGCCCCTAGTGGCAACCAGAGGGAGTGACATAACATAATAGCCATTTGCGCAGCCGAGCCATGTTGCCGCAGTACTACTGTGGCGGCTTATCGGCAAACGGTTAATGATCTTACCACTATCCATTTTTAATTTTTTCCCTCCACATATCTACCATTCTGTACTAAACAATCAAAAAGCATAACAAAATGTTAGCTCAGTCCATCAATATTAAACAAAACCTCTCTACAGGCACTATATTAGCGCTATATAAATCCTGTATAATAATAATAATAATGATATTGGATAGAGTTTTTCAATTTTAAGCTTTCACTTTAAAAATTCTTCACAAACTTTTTTTTTATTGCTACAGGTCCCCCAGGGCAGGACCCAGACCCCTATAACCATTGTATGCCAAATTACTTGCATACAAGCCTTCAAAATGGGCACTTTTGATTTTTGATGACTGGGTCACATTGACTTTAATGGGGTTCTTTATTCGGGTCCGAACTTTCACGGTGTTCGGAAGTTCTGGTGCGAACCGAACAGGGGTCTGTTCGGCCCATCCCTAGTTCTGACTCGCACTGACTTTTTATTAATGTGCCTTCTTCTAGATCAGGGTCAGATACTAAAGCTAGATGAAGCCAGGCATCTAGGAGTTTTAAAACACAGGAACCTGAAATGCATGGCAAACCATTATTTCACATTGTTAAAGTGAATATAGTCACACATTTACCAAGCTAGCCTTATCTGCTTTGCCAAAAAAAAAAGCCAAAGAACAATGCCTGCCTTCCCTGGCTCCTATGTTGAGTTTAAATCTGGCAGGGAGCTTGAAAGTTAGAAAGTTCTGTCAATTTTTATTCAAAAATTGTACATACATAGCAAAAAAAAGTTAGAAAACATTACTTTAAGAAAAGGTACAAACTTTAAAAAACAAAATAAAAAATTAAATTGACCTAAAGGCCATTATGGTTTTCCTTTTAAATGAGTTAAAAGACAGTAGGACCATCATCCAGTCTTGGGGGCCTCTTGTTTATTCCAAGTTAGTTGTGGCTGCTAATGATGTCACTGGTACATACAGGATAGATGTATTATGAGGATGCACGTCAGAAGACCCACGGTGATCACAGTAGATCTTACAAAGATGGAACACTGAGCACGCACATTATGGCTTATATCTGGAAAACAACAACAAAGATAGGTAGTAGAGGTGTTACAAGCTGCCTTATTAAAGAGGAGAGAGCTAAGGTGATCTATTAGTTATAGAGACATTTCTAGCTAAAAAAAAAACACTTAAGCATTGTGTCAAAATGGATACCAATTACGGTAATTTCTTTTGTCAAAATGCTAGTACATAGATAAGGTTTTAGTCAATGACTTGGAACAAGTATGCATATCTGTAAACCGTAAGACATCTGCTTGTTCCATTTAAGGGCAGTGACGTATCTAAGGTATGGCAGCCATGGCAAGTGCCATGGGCGCCATGGGGGGAAGGGGCGACAAAAAGCCGCCTTCCGTATAAAAAAAAACCCCACCCGCCTCCCGGACTAATATAGCCCCCCGGCGCCGCGGCCAGCCTGCTGGATCACGGCGCCGGTGTTCTATCAGATAGCCGACTGTTGGGCTCTGCTTAGGCTGAGGGAGGCTCTGTCAGCAGGGAGGGGCGGGGCAGGGAGCTCCACTGACGCCCTGACAATGTTGTTTACCCCCGTACCCCCTGTGCATTGCTGAAAGTTTAAATTTTAAAACTGGCTACTTGATCATCTCCTGTAGTACGTCGCATTCGCAGTCTGGTCATCTCTTGTAGCCGCATTCGCCATCTGGTCATCTCCTGTAGTATGTCACATTCGCAGTCTGGTCATCTCCTGTAGTAAGTCACATTTGCAGTCTGGTCATCTCCTGTAGTATGTCGCATTCACAGTCTGGTCATCACCTGTAGTATGTCGCATTCACAGTCTGGTCATCTCCTGTAGTATGTCGCATTCGCCGTCTGGTCATCTCCTGTAGTATGTCACATTCGCAGTCTGGTCATCTCCTTTAGTATGTCGCATTCGCTGCCTGGTCATCTCCTGTAGTCGCATTCGCAGTCTGGTCATCTCCTGTAGTATGTCACAGTCGCTGTCTGGTCATCTCCTGTAGTATGTCGCATTCGCTGTCTGGTCATTTCCTGTAGTCGCAATCCCAGTCTGGTCATCTCCTGTAGTATGTCACAGTCGCTGTCTGGTCATCTCCTGTAGTATGTCGCATTCGCAGTCTGGTCATCTCCTGTAATATGTCACATTCGCAGTCTGGTCATCTCCTGTAGTACGTCGCATTCGCAGTCTGGTCATCTCCTGTAGTATGTCACATTCGCAGTCTGGTCTTCTCCTGTAGTATGTCGCATTTGCTGTCTGGTCATCTCCTGTAGTATGTTGCATTCGCAGTCTGGTCATCTCCTGTAGTATGTCACATTCGCAGTCTGGTCATCTCCTGTAGTATGTCACATTCGCAGTCTGGTCATCTCCTGTAGTATGTCACATTCGCAGTCTGGTCATCTCCTGTAGTATGTCACATTCGCAGTCTGGTCATCTCCTGTAGTATGTCACATTCCCAGTCTGGTCATCTTCTGTAGTATGTCACATTCTCAGTCTGGTCATCTCCTGTAGTATGTCACATTCGCAGTCTGGTCATCTCCTGTAGTATGTCACATTCGCAGTCTGGTCATCTCCTGTAGTCAGTGGCGGCTGGTGAAGTTTTAGGATGGGGGGGCGCCAGACGCCGCCCTTCCTTCTAGACCCCTCCCACTTGGTGAAAATGGGCGTGGCTCTATGGTGGCGTGGTTAGCGTTTGAGATGAACGAGGGATAGTGGGAGAGAGGGATGAAGGGACAGCAGGCCCAGATCCTACACAACAATAGAAATATGTGTATTCTAGAAAGTTTAACAATAGGCAGATTAATATATTCCAAACACCTGGTGTTAGCACTTCCATCATCCCGGCACCATGGTTGTTATGGTGTCAGGATGATTGAAGCGCATTATTTCTATTATTACATTGTAATATAAAATGAAATCATTCAACTCACCATAATGCAGAATCAGTGGGAGCCCTGAGCGTGTCACTAGCCACGTCGCCTGCCACCAGATGCCATCAGGTGTCCCCAGCAGAGTCTGTCCTTACATGCAGTCTGTGTCCCACAAAATGCAGCCTGTGTCTCACCAAATGCAGCCTGTGTCCACCAATTGCAGCCAGCCTGTGTCCACCAAATGCAGCCTGTGTCCACCAAATGCAGTCTGTGTCCACCAAATGCAGCCTTGCCTGTGTCCACCAAATGCAGTCTTGCCTGTGTCCACCATATGCAGCCTTGCCTGTGTCCACCATATGCAGCCTTGCCTGTGTCCCACCACATGCAGCCAGCCTGTGTCCCACCACATGCAGCCTTGCCTGTGTCTACCAAATGCAGCCTTGCCTGTGTCCACAAAATGCAGCCTTGCCTGTGTCCACAAAATTCAGCCCTGCCTGTGTCCACCAAATGCAGCCAGCCTGTGTCCCACCACATACAGCCTTGCCTGTGTCCACCAAATGCAGCCAGCCTGTGTCCCACCACATGCAGCCTTGCCTGTGTCCACCAAATGCAGCCAGCCTGTGTCCCACCACATGCAGCCTTGCCTGTGTCACATCAAACCCCCCCCCCCCGTTCTCCATGGGAACAGCACAGTGGTACTTACCTTGCTGTGTGGTGTCCTCTCCTACTGTGTGGGCACTGGCAGCAGCAATGGAGGAGTCCGTCCGCTCCTCTCATACTTCCTGTTTCCTCTCTTCCGGGCGCAATGGGAGAAAGAAAATAGGAAGTGACATCAAACTGACATGTCAATCAAACCGCCCGGCCGTAGTAATAGATACTACGAGTGTTGGGTGGAAGCTACTCGGCGATTCGGAAAGCGCCGTAAGGCGGGATAAAGGCCCGCAAATTAAGCGCCGCGTCTGCAATCTTGTGATTGCATAGACGTGGTGCTTCCCATAAGTGCACTGTGTCCACCAAATGCAGCCAGCCTGTGTCCACCAAATGTAGCCTTGCCTGTGTCCACCAAATGCAGCCTTGCCTGTGTCCACCAAATGCAGCCTTGCCTGTGTTCCACCACATGCAGCCTTGCCTGTGTCACATCGAACCCCCCCTCCCCCCTGTTCTCCGTGGGAGCAGCACAGCGGTACTTACCTTGCTGCGTGGTGTCCTCTCCTACTGTGTGGGCACTGGAAGCAGCGATGGAGAATTCGGAAAGCGCCGCAAGGCGGGATAAACGCCCGCAGATGAAGCGCCGCGTCTGCAATCTGGTCACCTCCTGTAGTATGTCACATTCGCTGTCTGGTCATCTCCTGTAGTATGTCGCATTCGCAGTCCGGTCATCTCCTGTAGTATGTCACATTCGCAGTCTGGTCATCTCCTGTAGTCGCATTCACAGTCTGGTCGTCTCCTGTAGTCGCATCTACAGTCTATTTAAAAGTAGTACCTGCTGTTGCAAAAATCACTTTATTACAGTTTTATTTCTGATATTTATGGCCAGTGGCAGCCCGTAGGGGGCGCATGGGTGCCGCCCCCCCCCCTCCAGGCAGTCACAAAAAAAAATGTCAACAAAAAAAAAATAATTTTTAATACTGGCCCTTTCAAAAAATCCCAAAAAAAGGCTCTTAAGTGCACTGTGTTCGGACACCGGACAGTGCGCTTATGGGAAGCGCCACATCTATGCAATCTCAAGATTGCAAACGCGGCGCTTCATTTGCGGGCGTTTATCCCGCCTTGCGGCACTTTCCAAAGCACCGAGTAGCTTCCGCCCGGTGTTCGAGGTATCTGTTACTACGGACGGGCGGCTTGATTGACATCTCAGTTTGATGTCACTTCCTGTTTTCTTTCTCCCATTGCGCCCAGGAGAGAGGAAACAGGAAGTATGAGAGGAGCGGACGGACTTCTCCATCGCTGCTTCCAGTGCCTACATAGTAGGAGAGGACACCACACAGCAAGGTAAGTACCGCTGTGCTGCTCCCACGGAGAACGAGGGGGGGTTCGATGTGACACAGGCAAGGCTGTATGTGGTGGCACACAGGCTGGCTGCATTTGGTAGACACAGGCAAGGCTGCATGTGGTGGGACACAAGCTGGCTACATTTGGTGGACACAGGCAAGGCTGCATGTGGTGGGACACAAGCTGGCTGCATTTGGTGGACACAGGCAAGGCTGCATGTGGTGGGACACAGGCAAGGCTGCATGTGGTGGGACACAGGCAAGGCTGCATTTGGTGGACAGAAGCAAGGCTGCATTTGGTGGACACAGGCAAGGCTGAATTTGGTGGACACAGGCAAGGCTGAATTTGGTGGACACAGGCAACTCTGCATTTGGTGGACACAGGCAACTCTGCATTTGGTGGGACACAGGCTGGCTGCATTTGGTGGGACACAGGCTGGCTGCATTTGGTGGGACACAGGCTGCATTTTGTAGGACACAGGCTGCATTTGGTGGGACACAGGCTGCATTTTGTGGGACACAGACTGCATGTAAGGACAGACTCCGCTGGGGACACCTGATGGCATCTGGTGGCAGGCGACGTGGCTAGTGACACGCTCAGGGCTCCCACTGATTCTGCATTATGGTGAGTTGAATGATTTCATTTTATATTACAATGTAATAATAGAAATAATGCGCTTCAATCATCCTGACACCATAACAACCATGGTGCCGGGATGATTGAAGTGCTAACACCAGGTGTTTGTAATATCTTTATCTGCTGATTGTTAAACTTTCTAGAATACACATATTTCTAGTGTTGTGTAGGATCTGGGCCTGCTGTCCCTCCATCCCTCTCTCCCTCGTTCACCTCAGACGCTAACGACACCACCTTAGAGCCACATCCACTATTTCGCTGAAACCACGCCCATTTTCACCAAGTGGGAGGGGTCAGAAAGGAAGGGCGGGGTCTGGGGCCCCCCTATTCTAAAACTTCACCAGCCGCCACTGTTTATGGCTATGCATATTTATTTAATCCATATTGAGCTCTATATTTGATTGGCTGCTTCTGCTTGGCACACACACACAATCAAATAGTGCTCAATATGGATTAAATACATAGATATCATAAAGTTTGATAAAGTGATTTATGCAACAAGCTCCTTAAACAGTCCACATTCAGGAAAGTTCATGTACTGCAAACTTTGCAGTACATGAACTTTCACTGAATGTAGAATGGACCAGGGGCGAACTGACCCATCGGGCAGTTTGGGTAGTGCTAATCTATCATTTTTAATTGAAAGATTAAAGAGCTTGACTTGTAGTTTTGTTAGCTGTTTTTTTTGTTTTGACAGGGGCGCAGTTTCAGTGCTTGCCATAGGTGCCATTTTCACTAGATACACCTCTGTGTAAGGGACACAAAGTATTAAAGCATGCAGGTAAGAATACAGTATAGCCAGAAAAATTAACATTAACAGGATAAAATTTAGAAATGGAAGCCTTCTGTTTATTTCAGGAAAGGTTTCCTTTAAAAGAAACATTTCCTGCAATAAAAAAATAAGGTTTCATTGTGGATTCTGTCTTCAAATGATACTTACTTGGCTGTCATGTTGAGCCTCTGCCCTCAACACTACAGTAGCCTTACTCAGTAATTAATCCCAGAGGAACCCTTGAAATAATTTTTAGGTTATCCTTTATAGAAGTAAAATAAGAGAGAGCAGAATGATTTATCCCCCGGAAAAAGGACATGAACACAGCATTACTCTACCATACTCCTATTACCATACAGGTAGCTAAAATAACTTCTGTTATACTGATGGTCAGCAAAACCCTTTTGGGCCCACTTTCCTCACAAACAAAGCCCCCATTGCATGGGGTTTATTGCTCACCCTATAAAAAAACATTATTACCTCTGGTGGTGATCAGAAATTCCCCTTCCCATTAAAATGTTTTTTTCTTGGTAGCCAGTAAGAATTACCCCCCACCACCATCACCATCTCCTCAAGGCCTCCTGTACATTAATAGCCAATGGAACAGTTCCCTAAAGCCACTTTTACATTGGTGGGTATTTGAAAGGCTGCCTAAAGCTACTTTTACATTGGAGGCCAGTGGAAAACTCTTGTAGAGCCGCTATACATTAGCCCCATTTACTTGTAAAATTGGGGTGATTAAACTCAAGGGGCAGGTGCATTTACAAAGTTGTGCCAGTCCAAAACTGTATTTTAAGGACATAGCAGCCCACTTTTGATACAGATAGCTCTTCCCACACATGGGGTTCTCCCCATCACTGCAAAGACATAACCTTCAGCCTCCTGGCTCTCTTGTGGCAGCTTTACTGCTCCGCATACCTCTTCAGGGTCTTCCTGACCATCAAACGCCTTTTGGTCTCCCTGACCGTCAAACGCATCCCAGTGGTATGTGCAGACACTGAACTTTGGCTCTGCATCTTTCCTTGCAGCTCCCTAGCTGCGCTTGTCACTCCTGGACTCTCAGTACAGCCTTCTGGCTGCTCCCGTCCCACATGGACTTCCTCTCAGACTTGGGCCTTCCTGTGTCCCAACCTTATCTCGATGCACACCACCATCTCACATGGCTCCCTTAAGACACACTGACCTCCCTCAGTGTGCTTGCTTCTCTCAAAATCTGGTGCCTTGAAAAAAATATTCATACCTCTTGAAATTTTCCACATTTTTTCATGTTACAACCAAAAATGTAAATATATTTTATTGGGATTTTATGTGATAGACCAACACAAAGTAGAACATAAGTGTGAAGTGGAAGTAAAATTCATTTTTTTTTACAAACAAAGATCTGAAAAGTGTGGCATGCATTTGCATTCAGCCCCCTTTACTCTGATACCCCTGACTAAAATCTAGTGGAATCAATTGCCTTCAGATGTCACCTAATTAGTAAATAGAGTCCAGAGTGTGCAATTTAATCTCAATATAAATACAGCTGTTCTGTCAAGCCCTCAGAGTTTTTTTTTTAGAGAACCTTAGTTAACAAACAACATCATGAAGGCCAAGGAACACACCAGACAGGTCAGGGGTAAAGTTGTGGAGAAGTTTAAAGCAGAGTTAGGTTATAAAAAAATATCCCAAGCTTTGAAAATCTCATGGAACACTGTTCAATCCATCATCCAAAAATGGAAAGAGTATGGCACAACTGCAAACCTACCAAGACATGATCATCCACCTAAACTGACAGGCCGGGCAAGGAGAGCATTAATCAGAGAAGCAGCCAAGAGGCCCATGGTAACTGTGGAGGAGCTGCAGAGATCCACAGCTCAGGTGGGAAAATCTGTCCACAGGACAACTATTAGTCGTGCATGCCACAAATCTAGCAAGAGTGGCAAGAAGAAAGCCATTGTTGAAAGAAAGCCATAAGAAGTCCCGTTTGCAGTTTGCGAGAAGCCATGTGCAAGAAGGTTCTCTGGTCATGTGAGACCAAAATTTAACCCTTTGACCTAAAAGCAAAACGCTAAGTGTGGCTGGAAAATGAACACTGCACATCACCCTGAACACACCATCCGACCGTAAGACATGAAGTGGCAGCATCATGTTGTGGGGATGCTTTTCTTCAGCAGGGACAGGGAATCTGGTCAGAGTTGAGGGAAAGATGGATGGAGCCAAATACAGGGCAATCCTAGAAGAAAACCTACTACAGTCTGCAAAAGACTTGAGACTGGGGCGGAGGTTCACCTTCCAGCAGGACAACAACCCTAAACATACACCCAGAGCTACAACGGAATGGTTTAGATCAAAGCATGTTCAAGTGTTATGCCGCGTACACACAGTCGGACTTTACGGCAGACTTTGCCCGGCGGACTTTTCGACGTACTTTACGACTGACTTTCTGAATGAACGGACTTGCCTACACACAATCCACCAAAGTCTGTCGAATTCGTACGTGATGACGTACGACCGGACTAAAATAAGGACGTTCATAGCCAGTAGCCAATAGCTGCCCTAGCGTGGCTTTTTGTCCGTCGAACTAGCATACAGACGAGCGGACTTTTCGACCGGACTCGAGTTCGAACATGTTTCAAATCTAAGTCCGTCCAACTTTTGAGCAAACAAAGTCTGCACACGATTGAATTGACCGACGAAATCCCGTCCGCCGGGCAAAGTCTGCTGTAAAGTCCGCTCGTGTGTACGCGGCATTAGAATGGCCCAGTAAAAGTCCAGACATAAATCCAATTGAGAATCTGTGGCAAGACTTGAAAATTGCTGTGCACAGACACTCTCCATCCAATCTGACAGCGCTTGAGCTATTTTGCAAAAAAGAATGGGCCAAAAATGTCACTCTCTAGATGTGCAAAGCTGGTGGAGACATCCCCAAAAAGACTTGCAGCTGATAACAATGAAAGATGGTTCTACAAAGTATTGACACATATTTATTTGTAAAAAAAAAAAATGAAAACCATTTATCATTTTCCTTCCACTTCACAATTATGTGCCACTTTGTGGTGGTCTATCACATAAAATCCCAATAAAATACAGTTACGTTTTTGGTTGTAACATGACAAAATGTGGAATATTTCAAGGGGTATGAATACTTTTCAAGGCACTGTACAACTCGTAAAACCTTTTTCCCCAAAAGAAAACAACTGTTGTTGTAACTGCTTATAAAATATTACCTGAAATTTGGCTTCAGTTTGTTAGTGCATCTAAATCTACTAGTCCATCTAACGTTCCCCCCCCCCCCAGACTGACACTCATTATGGTTATTAACAGCAAGAATACCTATTTAAAAAGAAAATAAGTTTCAATACAAAAGTCAATGTATAGTTTATCATATAAGGTGGGTAATAGCTGTATGTGTTGTGGTCAGTCATGTTATATCCTGTTATGAAGATTGGCAGAAGTCACCTTGCAGCTTCTATTATAGTTGAAAATGGCTTGTGCAAGTAGTCAGTGGTTACTGTTAAAATACACAACCAAATAGAGAAAAAAACACATTTATAATAACCACTGTGTTTTTTTCCTCCCAATGCATCTGCCTATTCTGAACTGTATCACTTTCCTTCTGAATGGGTACCTTCACCACTTTCTGATCGACATACAGTATATATAAAAAGTCATGTCAGCAATTGGTTTCACCAGGATCATAGCTTCAGCTGCAACCATGATCCTGGTACTGTTTTTCTCAGCCAGTGATCAGCTACTGCATCTTGTAAAAGTGATCCAGATGGCTTTACAGCCACCACTTTACCAGCACTGAGAAGACCGCCCGCCCCCACCACAGTCCGTGGTGATATCCAGGCTCTCCTGTTCCTCCAAGGAATCGTGCCTGCGGTAAACAGTTGGGACAGCTCGCTACACCAGGAGATGGAGGAACATCCATTCCACCATCTCCACTGTAATAAAAGAACCTGGAAGCAATGATGATTTTGTCACTTCCCGTTTCAGAACTATAATTTCCTGGCTTTTACAACCAGGGAAGCAGTTAACCAAGCATGATCTGTGCTTTGTTAGCTGCTTTGGAGGGTAGGGGAGACATCAGGGGTGTCCTGTCATCTGTCAAAAGTTAATCACATGTTTGCCCCTTGCCATAGCAATACAATTGTAGCACCCTGATGTTTAGGCAGGGTTGCGCCTAAATTTACCTGCCAGGTGTAGTTACCTTGGCTCATTGTTAGGGATCAATTGAGTTCAACCTAAGTCTGGAATTGCTGCACTTCTCTCTTTTGCCACTAGGTGGCCAGGTACCTCGCGGTATTAGATAAGACAAGGGCAAAGCAAGGACAGATTAGGGGTATATGGGGTATCTCAGCCAATGGGAAGGGATTTTCTTAAATGCCTTGGTCTATATATTTGGGTGGAGTCAGGTGATCAGTTTTCTGTGCCACCTGGACGGCTGTCTGGGTGGACATGTGTTGTATTGCCCAGCTGCTAGGCCGGAGTTTGGGCCTATCCCGGGCACATCTAGCTGCTAGGTTCTCTGAGGGCCTATCCAGAAACAAGAGAGCAGTGCAGGGTTGGGATTGCAGCTTGCAGTCCAACCAGAAGTGACGGTTCTTCTGGCCGGGAACCTGTCGTGGTCGAAGGTAGAGGGGCAGCTGTCGCCACTAAGGGACCAACCACCTTATTACCAGGGAACACAGTGAGTGCCGGAGGCAAGTGCCTGGAGCGGTGTTCTCACCAACTGGGGACGGTGAAGAATTAGGAAACATCAGCAGGTGTCAAGCCAGGGACCCAGCCAGCGGAGGTGACGCTTGTAGAGCAGCCTTGTGTGCCAAGCCAGGGACCAAGCAGGCCAGTGGGGTGAAGCTTGAGAAGTATCTGGAGTGCCAAGCTAGGGACCCAGCAGGGACGCAGGGGTGAAGCTTGAGGGAGATATTTAAGTGAAGATTGGAAGAGCTCAAAGGATTCAGTGGCAGTGAAGTCTATTAAGAGATACTGAGAGCTAAAAAATTCACTCCCTAACTAAAGATCTCCATCACTTATATAAAGATCATGCCACAACCCATGACCCTGACATCTATAATAGGATCTCCCAAAAACGCAATGAACTAGACTCATTACTCTCATTTAAAGCAGAGAAAGCTTTCCGCTGGTCTAAAGCAAAATTCTTTTTATCAAGTAATACATACTCAACAATGTTCGCCCGCAAACTTAACCAAACAATAAAACCTACTCATGTTTATAAAGTTAAGAATAACACAAATCAACTGATCACACACCCTCAAGAAATAATGTCTATATTTAAAAAATTTTATGCAGACCTTCTCTCAGCTCCAACTTTATCAATCCCACCCTCGTCGGTATCCTGGTTAGACAATATACCCTTTCCCAAATTAAGCCCTTCACAAACAGATATTTTAAATGCACCATGCACAGAGGAGGAAATTCTTCAGATTATTAACTCTCTTAAGAGAAATTCAGCCCCAGGCCCAGACGGATTTTCCTCATTTTATTATAAACAATTCCGACAACATTTAATCCCGTATTTAACAAAACTATATAACGTCATTCTTAAAGGAAATCGATTTCCAGAGGAAATGTTATTTGCTAACATGTCCCTTATCCCAAAACCGAATAAAGACCACACATTTCCCCAAAATTATAGACCAATTTCAGTAATTAACAATGATCTTAAGATATTCAGTAAACTATTAGCAAACAGATTAGCTTTAATAATCCCTTCCCTGATTTCTCCTTATCAATCCAGTTTTATTCCTGGTAGATAAATTACCGATAATATAAGACTTGTAACAAACATAATACAAGATGCAAACATCAATTCCCGGTCAGTCCTATTATTAAGCCTCGATATTAATAAGGCATTCGATAGCGTCTCTTGGAGCTACCTTGATATGGTTTTAAAAAGATATGGTTTTGTTGGGGAGTTTATTCATGCATTTCATGCACTCTATCATAACCCTTCTACAAGGATTAGACTGCCAGGATGTAATTCAGAGTTTTTCAGGGTGGGTAGAGGTACGAGACAAGGATGCCCACTTTCCCCCTTGCTATTCGCCCTTGCGATCGAACCCTTAGCCACTGCAATATTAATGCACCCAGATATCAAAGGTTATAAGACCAACGGTAGCACCTACAAACTAAGTATGTATGCGGATGACATGATCTTATTCCTAACACTACCAAATCTATTACATACACTGAAAACCTTTGCAACACTCTCAGGTCTAACAGTAAATGTCTCTAAATCAACAGGTATGCCTATAAATATTTCCCAACCTCATTTAGATATCATACAATCCTCATTCAATTTCACCTGGGCAATGGAGTCTCTCCCATACTTAGGTATCCACCTCACTCCTAACATTAAGAATATATCTTCCAAAAACTATCTACCACTGATGCAAAAATTGAGATTAATGATTAAGATGTGGAAATCGTTTAAAATATCCTTTCTGGGTAGGGTCACAGCTATTAAAATGACAATTCTGCCAAAGATATTATACCTTTTCAGAGCACTTCCCATTAGACTAAATAAAACAATGATAACCACATTTCAGACAGACATCAATAAATTCATCTGGCAAGATTCTCACCCACGTTTTTCTAGAATGGTATTGTATAGATCACAAAGAGGTGGCGGTCTGGGCCTACCAGATTTCTGGTTATACTATTTAGCTGCCAGGTGGTCTCAAAACGCACAATGGCACATTCACAACTCTAAAGTTCCATGGGTTAAATTTGAACAGGACTCAATTAAACCTTATTCCATCTCAGGGATCTTGTGGGGCAATAGGATATCAAACTACACCCTAGATAATCTTAACCAAATAGTCTCACAATCATACCAACTTTGGAAATTACATAACAAAACATATAAACTTATCTCCAACACACCCCCACTCGCTTCTTTCATAGGTGACCCAAAATTTCCCCCATACCTTCAAAACACAGAAGAATTCAGATGGTGGATTGACAACAATCTGACATTCCTCTCTAAATTTATGGAAAACACCTCCATCACTTCATTCTCATCACTTAAAGACAGATACCAGATTCCCAATAATGAACTCGGTAAATTCCTTCAAATTAGACATTTTTATAACAAACACTTCCTAATGAAAGAGACAACCCCACCAACATTCTATGAGAACATTTGCCTGAAGTCACCCAGAAGATCAGGACTGATTTCAGAAATATATTCTAACCTAATTAACAACAATAGACATGATAAATTACCCTATATGCAGAAATGGGAACAGGAATATAATATCACTCTTTCAATAGAGAACTGGGAAGAAAGTATAAATAACATGCATAAATGCACAAGATCTCTTACAATCAGAGAAACGGCAGTTAAACTACTCACAAGATGGTATTATACCCCAGTAAAAATCCACACTATTTTCCCCACAACATCCCCATCTTGTTTTAGAGGTTGCTTATCCACAGGATCATTCTCTCACATCTTTTGGGATTGTGAGAAAGTCTCAAATATTTGGAAACAACTAGAAAAATTTGCTTCTAAAATCTCCGATAACATAATTCGACTCACTCCCCAAAACTGTCTATTATTCTTCTCAATCCCTGGGCTACCTATACACCAAATGAGACTTATCCATACTATATGTGTAGCAATACACTGGTTGATCGCATATCATTGGAAATCACCAACGATACCTCTAACACATTTAAAAACTAGAATTAATAATATAAATCTCATGGAAAAAATATTTCACACAGTACACAATACGCATCATTTATACGATAAAAAATGGAACCCATGGTTTAACCACTCCAATCATTTCTTCAATTCAGAATAATGATACCTCTCAGAGACTTCAATAAAGATGATATTTTACGATACTAAAGCTATATTACTAATTTACATTTAATAAAAACTTCTTTCAAATATTGAATACATTATAACATATTTGTAATTTTCTTTAACCACTTCAGCCCCGGAAGGTTTTACCCCCTTCCTGACCAGAGCACTTTTTACAATTCGGCACTGCGTCGCTTTAACTGCTAATTGCGCGGTCATGCAATGCTGTACCCAAACGAAATTTGCGTCCTTTTCTTCCCACAAATAGAGCTTTCTTTTGATAGTATTTGATCACCTCTGCCGTTTTTATTTTTTGCGCTATACACGGAAAAAGACCGAAAATTTTGAAAAAAAATGATATTTTCTACTTTTTGTTCTAAAAAAAATCCAATAAACTCAATTTTAGTCATACATTTAGGCCAAAATGTATTCGGCCACATGTCTTTGGTAAAAAAAATGTCAATAAGTGTATATTTATTGGTTTGCGCAAAAGTTATAGCGTCTACAAACTAGGGTACATTTTCTGGAATTTACACAGCCTTTAATTTATGACTGCCTATGTCGTTTCTTGAGGTGCTAAAATGGCAGGGCAGTACAAAACCCCCACAAATGACCCCATTTTGGAAAGTAGACACCCCAAGGAATTTGCTGAGAGGCATGTTGAGCCCATTGAATATTCATTTTTTTTGTCCCAAGTGATTGAACAATGACAAAAAAAAAAAAAAAATTACAAAAAGTTGTCACTAAATGATATATTGCTCACACAGGCCATGGGCATATGTGGAATTGCACCCCAAAATACATTTAGCTGCTTCTCCTGAGTATGGGGATACCACATGTGTGGGACTTTTTGGGAGCCTAGCCGCGTACGGGGCCCCGAAAACCAATCACTGCCTTCAGGATTTCTAAGGGCGTACATTTTTGATTTTACTCCTCACTACCTATCACAGTTTTGAAGGCCATAAAATGCCCAGATGACATAAAACCCCCCCAAATGACCCCATTTTGGAAAGTAGACACCCCAAGCTATTTGCTTTGAGGCATGTTGAGTCCATGGAATGTTTTATATTTTGACACAAGTTGCGGGAAAGTGACAAATTTTTTTTTTTTTTTTTTTTTTTTGCACAAAGTTGTCACTAAATGATATATTGCTCACACAGGCCATGGGCATATGTGGAATTGCACCCCAAAATACATTTAGCTGCTTCTCCTGAGTATGGGGATACCACATGTGTGGGACTTTTTGGGAGCCTAGCCGCGTACGGGGCCCCGAAAACCAAGCACTGCCTTCAGGATTTCTAAGGGCGTACATTTTTGATTTTACTCCTCACTGCCTATCACAGTTTCGGAGGCCATGGAATGCCCAGGTGGCACAAACCCCTCCCAAATGACCCCATTTTGGAAAGTAGACACCCCAAGCTATTTGCTGAGAGGCATGGTGAGTATTTTGCAGCTCTCATTTGTTTTTGAAAATAAAGAAAGACGAGAAAAAAAAAATTTTTTTTTTCTTTTTTCAATTTTCAAAACTTTGTGACAAAAAGTGAGGTCTGCAAAATACTCACTATACCTCTCATCAAATAGCTTGGGGTGTCTACTTTCCAAAATGGGGTCATTTGGGGGGTTTTTTTGCCACCTGGGCATTCCATGGCCTCCGAAACTGTGATAGGCAGTGAAGAGTGAAATCAAAAATTTACGGCCTTAGAAAGCCTGAAGGCGGTGCTTGGTTTTCGGGGTCCCGTACGCGGCTAGGCTCCCAAAAAGTCTCACACATGTGGTATCCCCATACTCAGGAGAAGCAGCAGAATGTATTTTGGGGTGTAATTTCACATATTCCCATGGCATGTTTGAGCAATATATCATTTAGTGACAACTTTGCGCAAAAAAAAATAAAAAAAATAAAAAATTGTCTCTTTCCCGCAACTTGTGTCACAATATAAATTATTCCATGGACTCAACATGACTCTCAGCAAATAGCTTGGGGTGTCTACTTTCCAAAATGGGGTCATTTGGGGGGGTTTTGAACTGTCCTGGCATTTTATGCACAACATCTAGAAGCTTATGTCACACATCACCCACACTTCTAACCACTTGAAGACAAAGCCCTTTCTGACACTTATTGTTTACATAAAAAAATAATTTTTTTTTGCAAGAAAATTACTTTGAACCCCCAAACATTATATATTTTTTTTAAAGCAAATGCCCTACAGATTAAAATGGTGGGTGTTTCATTTTTTTTTTTCACACAGTATTTGCGCAGCGATTTTTCAAACGCATTTTTTGGGGAAAAAACACACTTTTTTACATTTTAATGCACTAAAACACACTATATTGCCCAAATGTTTGATGAAATAAAAAAGATGATCTTAGGCCGAGTACATGCATACCAAACATGACATGCTTTAAAATTGCGCACAAACGTGCAGTGGCGACAAACTAAATACATTTTTAAAAGCCTTTAAAAGCCTTTACAGGTTACCACTTTAGATTTACAGAGGAGGTCTACTGCTAAACTTACTGCCCTCGATCTGACCTTCGCGGCGATACCTCACATGCATGGTGCAATTGCTGTTTACATTTGACGCCAGACCGACGCTTGCGTTCGCCTTAGCGCGAGAGCAGGGGGGACAGGGGTGCTTTTTTTTTTTTTTTTTTTTTTTTTTTTCTTTATTATTATTATTTTTTTATCTTATTTTTAAACTGTTCCTTTCATTTTTTTTTTTTTAATCATTTTTATTGTTATCTCAGGGAATGTAAATATCCCCTATCATAGCAATAGGTAGTGACAGGTACTCTTTTTTGCAAAAATTGGGGTCTATTAGACCCTAGATTTCTCCTCTGCCCTCAAAGCATCTGACCACACCAAGATCGGTGTGATAAAATGCTTTCCCAATTTCCCAATGGCGCTGTTTACATCCGGCGAAATCTAAGTCATAAAATGCTCGTAGCTTCCGGTTTCTTAGGCCATAGAGATGTTTGGAGCCACTCTGGTCTCTGATCAGCTCTATGGTCAGCTGGCTGAATCACCGGCTGCATTTTCAGGTTCCCTGTTGAGACAGGAGAGCCAGAGAAAAACACGGAAGACGTTGGGGGGGAGGGGCATTCCCTGCCACTGCTTGTAAAAGCAGTCTAGAGGCTAATTAGCCGCTAGGATTGCTTTTACATGAAAGCCGACCGCTGGCTGAAAAGAATGATACCAAGATGATACCTAAACCTGCAGGCATCATTCTGGTATAACCACTCAAAGTCGTGAATGGCGTACCTGAAGACAAAAAAATGGTTAACAATAAAGCACAGTAAACGGTAAGGTATAAAAAATTGCATACCTGAAAAGCAAACATGATAAAACATAATAACAATAAAACATTGCAGAATAGAATACAGTAAAAAAGAGCAGAACAATAGAGAGAGAATAGAGAGAGAGAAAACAATAAAACGACAACTATTTTTTTTTATTTTATATTTTTGTATGTGTTTTTTTTTTACACTTTTTTTTGTAACTAACTTTTATAACTGTAACCGGTTCCAGGTTCGGGTCTCTCAAAATGCGATGGCATCTTGGGAGACCCTGTGAAAGTGTGCCTAGTCTGTGCAATGCTGTACCCTACGCTAATACTCAACTAGTGAATGGTAGCGTTCAAAACATTCACCAATGCAAAGACCAGGATTGTCAGGACAGGAGGGACAATAATAGAGGGTGTCACGCCTATATCCGCGCTTGCTGCAGACACAACATCTTTTTTGGGGGGGTTCGTTGGGTAGGGGTACTCGGGAGGACATAAAGAAAATGCCTCTCATGCAGCCGACTGCATTTGTTTGGGGATGTGAATGGGGGAAGTACGGGCGCTGCAGAAGCGGTGGGTTCCCAATTAGGATTGGCGAATGCAGCAGGAAGGGCATTATGGGCACGACGGGCCTGTGTTTGTCTTCTTGGTGGCAGCGGGACACTACTTGTGCTTGCCACCTCACCAGCTTGAACTGCACTTATGGGACTCGCCACGTCACCAAGTGTTACTGCAGTGCTGGTTTGACTACGACCGGGGTGTACTAGGCCGCTGGTGCTTGCCAGTTCACCAAAACGCTACCAAAAAAACTGTTAGCGATCGCAAGGATCAGGCCTGACTCTGCGAACGCTGCAGTTATGCGTTTAGTGTTTTGTAAGTGTCAGTGATCGATCGATACTGCACTTGGGTGGGCTGGGCTGGGCCGGGCGGAGGGGCAAAACGCAGGTGCTAGCAGGTATCTGGGCTGATCCCGCTAACACTGCGTTTGTGGGAACCCTAAACTGCTGGGGACGCTAGTATAGATCTGATCGGATCAGATATTGATCCGATCAGATACTATACCACTAAGGGAGGCGTATGCTGCGTGCGTGGGTGTTAGCGGTACTGGCGCTAACCTGACACTGCTTGGGGCTGGTGCTTGCCAGTTCACCAAAACGCTACCAAAAAAACTGTTAGCGATCGCAGGGATCAGGCCTGACTCTGCGAACGCTGCAGTTATGCGTTTAGTGTTTTGTAAGTGACAGTGATCGATCGATACTGCACTTGGGTGGGCTGGGCGGAGGGGCAAAACGCAGGTGCTAGCGGGTATCTGGGCTGATCCCGCTAACACTGCGTTTTTGGGAACCCTAAACTGCTGGGGACGCTAGTATAGATCTGATCGGATCAGATATTGATCCGTACAGATACTATACCACTAAGGGAGGCGTATGCTGCGTGCGTGGGTGTTAGCGGTACTGGCGCTAATCTGACACTGCCTGGGGCGACGCATATCACCGCCGGGCGATCAGGGGGCTAAACTTTTATTCGGTAATAAACGGCGGGTGCCCTGACACTATAAAAAATAAACGAACTAACCAGCGTCACCCGTAACAGTTATACGGTGATCAGTGGTGAAAGGGTTAACTAGGGGGCCATCAAGGGGTTAAAACATTTATTAGGTAGTATATGGGGGTCCCTGTCGCTATAAAACGCTGACGGCAAACCTAAATATTTACCTCACTAACTAGCATCACCAGCGACACTAATACAGCGATCAGAAAAATGATCGCTTAGTGACACTGGTGACAGGGGGTGATCAAGGGGTTAAAACTTTATTAGGGGGGGTTAGGGGGGTATCCTAGACCTAAAGGGGGCCTAACACTCACTGCCCTAACACTGTAACTGTCACAAACTGACACTATGCAGTAATCAGAAAAAAAAAATACTGCTAATGTCAGTTTGTGACAGGGGGGGGGGTGATTGGGGGGGGATCGGGGGGCGATCGGGGGGGGATCGGGGGTGTAAGGTATGCCTGGCATGTTCTACTGTGTGTGTTTGTGTTGTGTGCACTTACATGTCTTCTCTCCTCGGCGCTGGACGGAAACTGCCAGACCGAGGAGAGATGACATCACATCCTCTGCCTGTGTGAAACTACACACAGGCAGAGGAGGATTCCCATTGGCTGGGAGCGATCGCGAGGGGGGGGCCACGATCGGATGGTCTCCCCCTCGCCTCCCGACGCTCCCAGTCAGATGCCGACCGCCGCTGGCACCGGGGGGGGGGGGTCCGATCGGACCCCCCGCCCGCGGGAGGCAGATCACGTATATATACGTGATTCTGCCTGCCCGTGCCACTCTGCCGACGTATATCTACGTTAGGCGGTCGGCAAGTGGTTAATATACTTTCATGACATATGTAAACAACTTTTTTGTACCAATGTTTTTACACTCAATAAAAGTTTGTAAACAAAAAAAAAAGAGATACTGAGAGCTCAGTGGGTTGAGAACCTACAATAAGTGACTGTATAAGAGTAAAGGAGTTCCTTACAACTTGTGTTAGGAACTGTTCTAAGACTGTTGCCATAGGAGACAGTGCTCCTACACATGCAGATGTGGTGTCTTGCTGGATGCCTTTCCCTGCATGACTGTCTACCTGTATAAGTCTCGGAGTCTGCTAATTAAAATTGCAACTACCTAAGGGTGTCCTGGCCCTAACCCTCTCTCCCAAAGTTCTGTTCAAGAGAAATAAAATCTCTTTGCATTCAAGAAGTGTCTGGTGCCCATGAATCCATCTTGCATTACATCCACTATGCCTTACAACCCACTCTATACGGAAGGATGTCAGCAACTCTTGGCCCTGGAGGTTCTCATTAGACTAACGGAGACCTGGGATCTTGCTACACAATTAATTTAAAAACAATTAAAAAGTGTAAAAAAAAATGAAAGTAATTCTAAAGCTTTGTGTTTTTTAAATAAACATGTTATACACACCTGCTCCCTGCAATGGTTTTGCATACAGCAGACCCAATCCTCCACTTCTGGGGTCCCCTGTCATTGCTCTTGGCTCATCCTCTTCTTCGAGTGCCCCCATAGGAAGCGGATTCCTATGGGTCACTAATGTGGGCCCAAGCTGCCCTGTCTGCGGCTTTCGACACAGACAGCATGGCCCCGCTCTCCGCTCCCTCATCACAGAATTTGATTGACAGCAGCGGGAGCCATTGGCTACCAATCTGCCCTGTAAGCAGGGAGAGAGAGAGGAGAGAGCTGTTGCTCTTGTGCACATCGCTGGATCGAGATCGGACTCAAGTCAGTATAAGGAGAAGGCTGGGGGGGAATCATCTGCAAAGAAGGCTTTTTACCTTAATGAAGAGCATGTTTTAAGGTAAAATACCTTAAAGCAATAGTAAAGGCATGTGCTTTTTCAAAAATAAATAAAAACTCATACTTAGCTGTTCTATGCAGTGGTTTTGTACAGAGCAGCCCCAATCATCATCTTCTCGAGTCACCCTGCTGGGACTTCTGGCCTCTCTCCCTTGCCAAGTGCCTCCATAGCGGCACTTGATATGGGGGCACTCGTGTGAGCTCGTTTCCGACCCACCTCTGTGTGTTCATAAGACACACAGAGTGCAGCTTGCCCCTTGTGCATACAGGCAAATAAAAATGCACTAGGTTCGGCATGCGTATATAAACGGTGATTGCACGACACATGTGAGGTATCATATTGGAGTGCAAGCAATAATTCTAGGGCTACAATTCACGATTAATTCTAAACTGATAACCCGTAAAGGCTTTTAAAGCATCACCTATAGACAATTTTAGGTACTGTAGTTTGCCGCCATTTCACAGGCGTGCACAATTTTACATGTTTTTACATGTTTGGTATCTATTTACTTGACGCAGCATCATCTGTTATATTTTACCAAAAAATTAAGTATTATATTGTGTTTGTGTACATTAAATTAATTTAACCACTTATACTGCGGCAGGGTGGTTCGGCTGCGCAAACGGACGTACCTGTACATCGGTCTGTGCATGAGATGCAGTGGGTGCGCGTCCACGGGTCCGGTGGACTCGATGCCCGCTGGCCACCCGTGGTCGCGGTACGCATAGCTGCCAACAGTCCCGATTTTCCCGGGACAATCCCGATTTTGGGACCCTCGTCCCGATCGGAGGCTGTCCCGAATCGGGATTTGCCCAGGGAAAATCAGGAATGTTTGCATTTTACATTTTTTTGGCAGCTGGCTTTAGCAAAATGGCTGCCAGTGCCGCAGCCGCCATATCGCTCCCCCTTGTGTTCAGTGGAGAGAGGAAGGGGGCTCGATCCGTGCAGCCAATGAATCGGCTTCTCCTCTCGCACGGATCGGCCCCTCCCCTCTCCACTGAACACACGGCGCCGGCGACCGCTCATACTGTAATGGACATGTGCTGCCGGGGCCTGAGGGGCGTTATGGGAAGGAGGGTCTGCACTGAGGGGGGTCTGCACTGAGGGGGTCTGCAATGAGGGGGGTCTGCTGAGGGCGTCTGCACTGAGGGGAGGGTCTGCACTGAGGAGGTCTGCACTGATGGAGGGGGGTCTGCACTGAGGAGGTCTGCACTGATGGAGGGGGGTCTGCACTGAGGGGGTCTGCACTGAGTGGGTCTGCACTGATGGAGGGGGGTCTGCACTTATGGAGGGGGGTCCGCACTGAGGGGGTCTGCACTGAGGGGGTCTGCACTGAGGGGGTCTACACAGAGGGGGTTCTGCACTGATGGAGGGGGGTCTGCACTGAGGGGGTCTATACTGACTCTGCTGGGGGCACCTGATGCAAGGACGGACTCTGCTGGGGGCACCTGATGCGAGGACGGACTCTGCTGGGGGCACCTGATGCAAGGAGGGACTCTGCCGGGGGCACCTGATACGAGGACAGACTCTGCTGGATGCTGCAGTTTTATTTTTTATTGCTATGTCACGCCTACAAACGCATGCCCCGCCCCTAATTATTATATGGCTCCGCCTACAGCCAAAAAAGTGTCCCACATATTTTTTTTGCAATGTTGGCAACTATG
Source organism: Aquarana catesbeiana (assembly GCF_042186555.1). Classification (NCBI taxonomy): domain Eukaryota; kingdom Metazoa; phylum Chordata; class Amphibia; order Anura; family Ranidae; genus Aquarana; species Aquarana catesbeiana. Next base: position 177,608,329 of record NC_133336.1, read on the forward strand.
GGTACAGAGAGGCAGAACAGGAATCTGCCTATGTAAACAAGGTGGATCCCCGTTCTGACAGGGAAGTACACACAGATCTTCTGTTCCTAGTGATCAGGAACAGCGATCTCTGTGTTGTCCCAGTAAGCCCATCCCCCACACAGAACACACCCAGGGAACAGAGTTAACCCCTCGATCGCCCCCTAGTGTTAACTCCTTCCCTGCCAGTGTCATTTATACATTGATCAGTGCATTTTTTTAGCACTGATCACTGTAATATTGTCACTGGTCCCCAAAAAGTGTCACTTGGGGTCAGATTTGTCCTCCGCAATGTCGTAGTCCCTCTAAAAATCGCAGATCGCCGCCATTACCAGTAAAAACAATAAAAAAGTCCATAAATCTATCCAATAGTTTGAAGACACTATAACTTTTGCGCAAACCAATCTATATACGCTTATTGCGATTTTTTATTTTTTTTAATTTTTTTTTACCAAAAATATGTAGAAGAATACATATTGGCCTAAACTCGTAAATTAGTTTTTTTATATATGTATGTATGTATATATATATATATATATATATATATATATTTTTTTTTTTTTGGATATGTATTATAGCAGAAAGTAAAAAAGACTGTTTTGTTTTTTTCAAAATTGTCAGTCTTTTTTGTTTATAGCGCAAAAAATAAAAAACACAGATATAATCAAATACCACCAAAAGAAAGCTCTATTTGTGGGAAAAAAAATGCCTTCAATTTTGTTTGGGTACAAGGTCGAACGACCGTGCAATTGTCAGTTAAAACGACGCAGTGCCGTATCCCAAAAAATGGCCTGGTCATTAAGGGGGTAAATCCTTCCAGGGCTGAAGTGTATTTTTTTCCTGAACATTTTCATTTGATAAACGGCTGCAAAAAAAAAAATCTCATAACATAGAAAGCTACAATAGCCACCATTTTATTCTCCATTCCCTCTGCTTTTCGAAAATATATATTGTTTGGGGTTTCTATGTAATATTCTAGCAAAAAAAAATGCTGATTTTAATATGTATGTGAAAAATTTCAAAAGTGCCACGGACAACAGGTGGCAAAGTGTATCTAAAACTCCCACATTGTTTTTTTTTATTTTTTTTATTTGTTAGATAAAGTGATAAACCTAATTAAGGCTAAACCTACGCCCACTCTCATTTTTTAACTATGATATCTACCATGTGAAAGAAAAGATGCTTATACTTACCTATTCTGAAGACGGTCCAGTCACATAATCAGATCCCAGCGCCAGCTTCCATGTAGAAGAGGGACAGTTGACAACAGATGCCCAGTGGTAAGCCTGTGGGGGATGTCACCGCATAGGCATTTTCAGCCGGTAGTCTCTCCATTACACTGAAGCCAGTGCTGGAGAGATCATGTGACGGGACTGGAGCGACTTCAGAATAGGTAAGTATAGACATCTTTCCTTAGAATGAGGGTGGGCATAGGGTTTGGCCTTAGTTAGATTTTTTCTTTTGTAAACTTCCATTTTAAGTCAGCAGGTGGTGCTTTAGGCTCATTTTCCCATTTATAAACACAAGTGAATGCGTGAGAACAACACTCCCCCTTCCTGGCCAGAGCACTTTTTGCGATTCAGCACTGCGTCACTTTAACTGACAATTGCGCGGTCGTGCAACATTGTACCCAAACAAAATTGACGTCCTTTTTTCCCCCACAAATAGAGCTTTCTGCAGTTTTTTTTTTTTTTGCAGTCACCTCTGCAGTTTTTATTTTTTGTGCTATAAACAAAAAAAGAGCGACAATTTAAAAAAAAAAAACATTTTTTTTGTTGCTTTAATAAATATCCCCCAAAAATATATAAAAAGACGAATTTCTTCATCAGTTTAGGCCGATATATATTCTTCTACATATTTTTGGTTAAAAAAAAAATCGCAATAAGCGTATATTGATTGGTTTGCGCAAAAGTTATCGCGTCTACAAAATAGGGGATAGTTTTAGGGCATTTTTATTATTCATTTTTTTTATTAGTAATGGCGGCAATCTGCGATTTTTATCGTGACTGCGACATTATGGTGGACACATCGGACACTTTTGACACTATTTCGGGACTATTGTCATTTATACCACGATCAGTGCTATGAAAATGCATTGCTTACTGTGTAAATTACAATGGCAGGGATGGGGTTAAACACTAGGGGGCGATCAAGGGGTTAAGTGTGTCCTAGGGAGTGATTCTAACTGTGGGGGGATGGGCTACTACTTACATGACAGCGATCACTGCTCCCGATGACAGGGAGCAGTGATCTCTGTCATGTCACTAGGCAGAACAGGGAAATCTTTCGCTCCGTGACACAATTGTGGGCACCCAGTGGACATCGAGTCCACGGTACCCGCGGTCACTGAGCACGCGGCTAGCGCGCCTACAATGCCGCTTCTTAAACTGTGTGTGTCCTCTCCAACTGCTGCCCGGGTGTATTGTGTACTTGAACCGCCCGCCCTGGCCCCGAGCTGGGGGTTTCCTCCACCGCTGGAGCCCGAGGTGAGCTCTTGCAATGGGGGGGGGGGGGTGTCATGGTGTCTACCACCCAGTCACACCTGAGCCCTGTCCAGAGCTGCTGTGGTAAGAAGGAGGAGTGCTAAGAGGGGGATGGTTGTTTTTACTGCCTGACACAGCTATATCATATATATAGCTGTGTATATAGCTGTGCCCAGCAGCACTCCCCCCACCGGTTATCAGCTATAATATCTACAGGTATAGCGGCTGAGCTGCCCACCCTGAGATGGTCTGATAACCAGGGGGGAGTGCTGCTGGACACAGCTATATACACAGCTATATTATATATATATATATATATATATATATATATATATATATATATATATATATATATATATATATATATATATATATATTATAGCTGTGTCCAGCAGCAACCCCCCCCCCATCAGACCGTGGGGTGTCTGCAGCCAGGGCTGCTGATGGGGGGGGTACCATCGGGCCGCTTGTAGGGGGCCCGATCCCATCACTTTAACAGGGGGGGGCGGCATCTTCAAACTTCACGATGTATTATACATGGGCATACATACTGTGAACAAATACTGTTCCCCCCGTGGCACACTGGTGGTAAATCATATTCCCTGGGTGTGTGGGGGGGGGGGCATTCAGTTCATCCAGAGGGGCACAGAAGACTGCAGGATAGAGGGACTTTTTTTCCTTTTCAGCACAGGCAGACTTACACAACAACCAATGCTGCACTTGCATAAGGTCCTGGCTCACAGTTCCTGCTGTTTTTGGAGTAAGATACTCGGCTTTCTCGCTGCCTGCCACCTTCAGCAAGTAAGTGCTGAGCACAGGACAGACTCCGGCTGAGGGAATCAGTTGCTGGCTCAGAGCAGCCTGACAGCTATCAATAACATCAGCGCAGCAGACATAGGCAGGTGCTGAGACTGATGCGGGGTGGCAGGAGGACTAATCCCAGTGGCAGCATACATGCCAAGTGTCCCAAGTACCATATCCATTACAATATACTCCCACCGCACTGACCTAGCTATCCTGCACATCCCGATCCACAATCTTAAATCACAATATATATATATATATATATATATATATATATATATATATATATATATTTGTATAGTCCATTGGTCCGTCAGCCTTCCAATCTGACGTCATGTGTGCTCGCCCCCTATAGAGTCCTTCTCTGTTCAGCTACTGTCTTCTGCTTGCTGACTACAGGGCCTTGTAGCAACACTTGTCAGCAGGTCACAGCACCTTGCCATCTTCCCTGCGGCCATCAGATCCCGTCCAGCAGGTCAGTTCCAAAATCAAAATTATTGGGGGGGGGGAGTGATGCAATGTTTTACCGCACCAGGTGACACCAACACTAGCACTGCCACTGCCTGAGGAGAACGGGAGGGGAAGAGTCGACTCTCAAGAGGCCGCTCCTTGTGCCCCCTTAATTTACCTGGGCATTGCCTATTAAGTCTGTATAGAGGCAGTACTGAATTGACCGCCATTCGCCAGGAGTCAAGTGTGGGTGGGTTAGCCAATTTTCATTTTAGAAGTACCTCCCGTCTGGCATAAAACAAGGAGAAAGTAATACACAGTTTAGTATATCTACCCCCCTCAACTTCATCCAGGTAGCTCAGCAAGAGCACCATTGGTTCCAACGGTATCTGGACCTCGCTCAGATCACTCAACATCCTGACCACCTCCTCCCAGCATGACCGGAGCCTGGGACAGGACCAGACCATATGCCAAAATGTCCCCACCTCGCTTCTACATCTAGGACAGTATGGGTCAAGTTGTGGGTATATGTTGGCCATTCTATACAGGGTGTAGTATGCCCCGTATAGAATGGCCGCTATCATAGAGGGAATAAAACTAGATATACAGTCCTCCCATCCATCCTCACCCAGGACTGGCATATCTGCCCTCCACCTGTCCAGGGAACGAGTGGCTTTAGTGTCATGAGCCACCGTCAGGTAGAGATATAGGGTGGAGAGGGGTTTCCCCAATCACGCTGGAGGTCAATAGGCATTCAATGGTGTCAGACTCGAGAACTAGCAATTCTTTAAACTGAGCCCCAATTGCATGTCTCATTTGCCAGTACCCAAATTCAAATGAGCTGGGTAGCGAATATAGGCATCTTAGTTCTTGAAAGGCCATGATCTCCCTGTTCAGTATGATATGTTTCAAGGTAGTGATCCCCTGTTTGGCCCACAGAAAGAAGTCCGGGATGTCACATAGGTGAGGTAACCTTGGGTTCCCCCAGAGCGGTGTGTGTGTGGGGATATATGATTTGGTTTGCTATATATATTATATATTGCCCTAGTGTTCTGCCAAGCCCGGATGGGGGCAGTCAAGGAGTGGTGAGCTTTCACCCCCCTGAACACCAAGTTGCTCAAAGCTGCAAAGGACCCTAGAATAGCTGCCTCCAGTGTTACCGCCAGATTTTGTTTGGGCTGAGAAAACCACCATCGCACCATGACGAGGACGGCCGCCCAGAACTACAAGAGGAAGTTGGGTAGCGCCAGTCCTCCTCCCGACAAGGGAAGGTATAAGATATGCTTTGCCACCCTAGGTGGCCCCCCAGCCCAAATAAATGAGGTCAGTAACCCCTCTAGACACCTGAAGAAGGCCTAAGATATATGTGATGGGGTGTTGTCCACCCATCAGTCATCTAGTGCTGTGTACTGCTGTTCTATAAAACAGCACAGTGGCCAAGTAGTTAGTACATCCACCTAGCAGCAATAGGGCCATTGGTTCAAATCCCAACCATGACACTACCTGCCTGGAGTTTGAATATTTTCCCTGTGCCTGTGTGGGTTTCCTCTGGGTACTACAGTTTCCTCCCACTCTCTAAAGGCATGCTTGAGGGCAGGGACTGATGTGAATGTACAATGTGTATGTAAAGTACGTAAATTGACAGCTTTATATAAGTACCAGTAAAAAATAAAATAATTAAAAAAAAACTGAAGTACGCTGGGAGTGATAGGGGTTATACCTTGCTGGTTAGTGTTTTTTTTTTCTTTTTTGCCGGTATCAAATTCCTTCTAAAGATGGACGGTAGTCTAGCTCAATTGTCCCAAAATTACCATCAATACTGTGTCACTTACGGAACTCAATGAAACTGATTTCATGGTAAATTTACTGTAACAATCATGTTTTAATATTTATATAACTGCCGATTAGGGATGAGCCGAACATCCCACGGTTCGGTTCGCACCAGATTTTGCGAACAGGCAAAAAATGTGTGCGATCACGCGAACACCATTAAAGTCTGTGGGACACGTATATGAAATATCAAAAGTGCTAATTTTAAAGGCTTATATGCAAGTTATTGCCATAAAAAGTGTTTGGGGAACTGGGTCCTGCCCATGTGACATGTGTCAATGCAAATAAAGTTTTAAAAACTGACGTTTTTTCAGGAGCAGTGATTTTATTAATGCTTAAAGTAAAACAATAAAAATGAAATATTCCTTTAAATATCGTGCCTGGGGGGTGTCCTTAGTCTGCCTGTAAAGTAGCGCATCTTTCCCGTGTTTATAACAGTACCACAGCAAAATTACATTTCTAAAGGGGAAAATGTCATTTAATACTGCTTGCGGCTGTAATGAATTGTCGGGTCTCGTCAATATAGATAAAAATAATTGAAAAAACCATATGGGTTCCTCCCCTCAGTCCATTGCTAGGCCCTTTGGGTTGGTATGAATATTAAGGGGAACCCCGCACCAAAATTTTTAAAAAATTGCGTGGGGGTTCCCCCGAAACCCATACCAGGCCCTTTAAGGATATTAAAGGGAACCCTGCGCCATTTTTTTTTTTTTAAATGGCGCGGGGGTCCCCCCCAAAATCCATATCAGGCCCTTCTGAACCCCTACACATTCACCAAAAAAAGTGTCAAAAAAGTAAAAAATGACAGTAGACAGTTTGGGACAATTCCTGTATGAAAAAAAAAAATGTCCTGCGATGTCCATTCATCTCCGACGCCCCGAGAAAAAAAAATGGAAAAACTCCTCCTGGATGGGAGACTCCTGCTGACTGCACTCTTTTTGCTCTAACAGCTTTTATATAGCTGAGGGCGGGGTCACCCGGTGATGTAAGCGAGTGAACCCGCCCCTTCTGACGTCATGTGACGTCACATAACATCAGAGGGGGTGGGGTCACCCGTTTACATCACCGGGCTATATAACAGCTGTCAATGTAAAAAGCCTGCAGTCACGAGGACGCCTCCCATCAAGGGAGAGTTTCCCTGATTTTTTTGTTTTTTTTCTCTGTCCGTCAGCGTTGTGAAGATGGATGAACGTCGCGGGACATTTTTTTTTTTAAAGGACTTGTTCCAAACTGTCTCCTGTTATTTTTACTTTTATTGACACTTTTTTTGGTGAATGAGTAGGGGTACAATGTACCCGATACCCATTCATATGGGGGGGCGGTATCTGGGGACCCCCTTGTTAAAGTGGGCTTCCAGATTCAGATAATCCCCCCGCCCACAGATCCCCAAAACCACCGGGCAAGGGTTTTTGGGGAAGAGGCGCTCTCCGCCCCCTTTTCCTGTGGCCTGCCAGGTTGCGTGCTCAGATAAGGGTCTGGTATGGATTTTGGGAGGGCACCCACGCCATTTTTTTTTTACATTTTGGCACAGGGTTCCCCTTAACCACTTCAATATACACTGTGTTATATAAACTACACTGCCTGCACTGACTTAATAGAGAGTATACACTGAATATCTAGTCTACTAAATGCAGGAATTATTTTATATATATATACATACATATACATATAGTATGTAGCGCACTGCTCCCTTATGTCAATGACCCCCGATCTTCCTTCCCATGCGACTTCAAAACACCAGTCTTTATATTTTATAAAACTTTATTCTTGAACTTGAGTTGGTAAAACAAGTAGATAGAAGATATGAGATGCCTCTATTAATTCTGGTTCCTGTCTTTGGTCTTGTGTACTTTCCTTTTGTGAACTGACCAGCATTACTCTGAATAATGCTGTGGATAAAAGATTCCAAAGTCCCAGGCCTTCACCGCCTATTACTGGAGAGTATATCTTACTAGGTCCTTGGACACATAGCAAGTTTACGGATTAGCACCAATGGGTTGCACTCCCATTGCTCACTCCCAATCAACAGTCCATGTTACTCACAGAAAGTCAATTTCCAGTTTCCTCCGTCCGCTTTGCTCCTACTTCCTCCTCCTCATGGTCTGGCGCATCCCTGGTTGGGACGCCTGGTTTCTCCTCTGGTCTACATGGCAATTTCTGCTCCTGCTATCCGGCTCTGGGGTCTCTGAACCCCTAGGCCTTCAAGCCTCCTCCAGCTGCACTCTCTACATCATTGTTTCTCAACTCCAGTCCTCAAGACGCCCCAATAGGTCCTGTTTTCAGGCCTTCCATTATTTTGCACAGGTGATTTGATCAATTTCACTACCTTAGTAATTACCACAGCTGTTTCATCTAAGGGAAATCCTGAAAACATGACCTGTTGGGGCGCCTTGAGGACTGGAGTTGAGAAACACTGCTCTACATGGTTCCAACTCCTCCAAAACCCTTCCAAACTCCTCCCCGGAAGCATGTGACCCCCAGCCTATATGCGAGTCCTACCCCTGCCAATACAATTTAATGATTAGTCCAGAGCTCTCCACATAAGTTGCCTGCCACTCAGGTCCCAAATCCTGCCTCCCTTCCAGAACATTTCCACTGAAAGGATGAGGGGACCTCCTTGAGCCAGAATGTAGGTGGCCACACCCCCCTCTATTCTAACACTCCCACCCATAAATAGACAACCAGGCCTAAGGAAAAAAATGCAAGGCCTAGGCCAAATTTACCTATCACTAATAACAGAACACACTAAGCATCCACCTGAATAGGGTGGGCGCTACATATCTATCTATCTACCTATAGATATATATCTATATCTATATCTATATATATATATATATATATATATATATATATATATATATAGATATAGATATAGATATATATCTATATAGATATATATCTATATAGATATATCTATATAGATATATATATCAAATACACTGCCACTAACTAACCTGCCTGCCTAATCTAGCTCAAACTATCTCTGTCCACACACTACAGTATACACGGCCGCTATGTAAGCAGCCTTATATAGTGTGGGGCGTGAACTTAGTCCCCCTGAGCCATGATTGGCCAAAGGCACCCTACCTTTGGCCAATTATGGCTCTCTCAGCAGAACGCACTATGATTGGCCAAAACATGCAGGTCAGGTGCATGCTTTGGCCAATCATCATACAGCAATGCACTGCGAATTCGCAGTGCATTATGGGGCGTTTTGCAGCACTCGAATTTCCCGCTAACGCCCCATATGTTCAGTTCGTTTTGTTTTAGAACAAACTAACACCCGATGTTCGAGTCGAACTTATGTTCGACTCAAACTGCGGGCTCATACCTACTGCAGATATATATTTATATATTTTTTAATATCTGCCTGAATTTTACCTTTAATGTGTGCCAACATTATCAGTTGGACCCTGCCATAATGTATGTGGTTCAATATCACAGGTTCCATTCTATTGTGTATAAATATAGCACCATTAAAAAACATCTCTCAGAAATAAAGGTATTCTATAACTATATTACCTCTTTTTGGTACACTCCATTGGGTCTGGATAGGAGAAAAACTGAACCAGACTTCACAAGTTGCATGATCTTCGTAGTTCCAAGTGTCTTGGGGAAGTGAAAGGAGATTCTGAGTAGTCCATATGCCATCAAGTACCTCCACAGAAGTTAGCTTCCCTTTGAGATGCCTTCCTGAGATTTTCCAGGTCACATGGACTGTATGAAGAGCTCCACTTACTATGCAAACAAGCTGAGTAGGAGCCTTGCGATCAGAAGCCATTGTAGGAGCCAAAATATGAATGCTTTGGATAGCAAAGGTATCTAAAACACCAAAATGTGAGAAAGCATTGTTTTAATATTAATAGGGTTTATTTAAAATGTACTGTGTTGTACAAAGAGGGGGATGATTAAAACTTCAGTCATGTTTAAATTGTTCTCTGTGAGATTTACAGTTTCTTTTTGATTCAGTAATAGAGTGTCACAAGGACAGAAAGTTTTGGGTTATATCTCTAATGAAGCCAAAGACAGCAACAAAAGCGCATTTATTTAGAAATATGGAATAGAACATCATCATTCGTTTTTTATCATTCTGCGTTTGTTTTTTCAATGATACCTGCACCCTCTTATTTATGGTCATGGTGTCATCAACAGCAAGAAAAACTTGTCGTAACATTGACTTTGCACAGATGCTCAATGGCAACAATATGAGGTTGACTTACAAAAACTGGACAGTGCAAAATCTGGTGCAGCTGTGTATGGTAACCAATCAGCTTCTAACTTCAGCTTGTTCAGTTAAGCCGAAAGAGGATTGGTTTCTATGCAGAGCTGCATCAGATTAGCATTCTTCAGTTTTAGTAAATCAAACCCTAATTTTTTTATTGATGCTTATTGCAAAATCACAGCATTTCATTGGTGCTCAGGAAAAAGCTTTTCTTTGGTGCTCAGGAAATGTTTGTTAGGTTAATGTCACAGTTGTGCCACATACACACGATCGGATTCTCCGACAACAAATGTTGGATGTGAACTTGTTGGCGGAAAGTCCGACCGTGTGTATGCTCCATCGAACATTTGTTGTCTGACTTTCCGCCAACAAATGTTGGCTAGCAGGTTCTCAAACTTTCCGCCAACAAATTTTTGTTGTCGGACTTTCCGATCGTGTGTACACAAGTCCGTTGAACAAAAGTCCACAGATAGTCGGAATCAATGCTCACCGAACACAACATTAGCAGAAGGAGCCCAAAGGACTATTGAACTTCCTTTTTATCGGCTCGCTGTACGTCTTGTACGTCACTACGTTCGTAACTGCTGGCCAACATTTGTGTGACCGTGTGTGTGCAAGACAAGTTGGAGCCAACAACTTTCGAACAAAATTTCATGGTTTTGTTGTCAGAAAGTCAGATCGTGTGTACAGGGCATTAAAGTATAAATAAAGGCAAAACTTTTGCTTTAGCTTTGGATAGAGTGGAGAGCGATTAGAACACCCATCCATTTTTATTGTTGTCTGTTCACCCTCTCTATTTGCCCTGTTTACCATTAGCATTGAAAGTAAAAGAAAATCCCAAATTTTTTGGTTGTCCTAGGAAAAGTAATAGCGGGAAAATCTTCCAAGAGGGAAACTAGTTCCAGTTACCTAAGCAGAAAAAAAGAGCAGCGCCGCTCTAAGGGTAGTAGTGTGTATAAAAGGCTTTAATAGTGTTTAAAATATGCACTCACATTTAGGCTGATAAAAACAGGCATGTTACTCTTTAACATCATGAGATCACATCCGGTGGACCGCTGGGCTGTGGAGGAGTCATTCCCCGGCCGCTTCAGGTGGCGTCCGAAGCTCCGAGGTATGTGGTTCCGTCAGACAGTACGTCAGCTGGTCCGTGGGTGGAGATGTCAGATGCTGGAGAGCCGGGGGGCGTGGCCATAGCGCTAGTTCCAGTGACCTGAGGGTTCCCAAGGGATTCCCTTTAATGCGCAGGGATTTCCTCTCACTTCCTGCATTGGATATGGGACGGGGAGTGAAGGTAAATCTCCCCAATGGGACACAAATGGCAAAAAAAAAAATAAACCAACAGGGGTTATAACCTCCCTTACTCTAATCTAAAATGAAAAAAAAAAAAGATTTTGGCTATAGTTCTACTTTAAATATTATGATTGGTGGTGAACAGTGACCACGCAAATACAATTGCTATGCCTCTTACCTGCTTCATCTTTGGCATCAATGCCTGGCAGCCAACCATCCTGTAAGGTTATAAATCTCCTCCATGTGACATTAGGAAAAGCAATTGGCCAACATTGAAAGGGTGAAGAACTGGAGATGTCACACACTCCTATATACTTTTCAGGTTGTAGCCCCACCCCAAGCTCTTTCCTTTGTCACTCTCCACAGCTGGCAGCATATGTAATGTGACTTCTATCATATGTCAATTATCATCCTTACCTCACTACATAGTGATGAAGAAGGTATGGGTGGGGGAGGACGGCTTTGTTATCCACTCCACTAACTCTTCTCCATGTTGTGGCTCAATAGCACGGCCATCAAGTACCAAGTACTTGATCACTACCCAATACATGCCAATGTTTTTGTATTGTCCTCTTAATATTCTGGTGTTGTACAGAAAAGGTGGTTATAAATGGGAGAGAGACCTTAGTATTGATTTCATCTGGCTGTTTTACCACTAACAGAGGCATCCTATCTAACTCCCATACAGATTTTATTGTGTCACATAGTGATTCTGATATGTACCCCTTCTCTATAAACCTATCAAAGAGGACAGCTGCCTGAGTATCAAACTCATCTATCACAGTACAATTACGACTGAGGCGCATAAATTGACTCTTAGGTACCGATCTTAACCAAGGTTAAGAGTGGCAGCTGTCCGAGGGAATATAGGAATTCCTGTCAGTGGATTTGAAAAAAGTGGTCGTAACAAACCTCTCCCCCTTCACCGAAATCTTAAGGTCCAAAAAATTGATTTCCTCCATGCTGGACAGAAAATTTAATTTGATGCCCCTTTTGTTATTATTAAGTATCTCCATGAATTCAAAGAGTTTGGAATTGCTACCCTCCCATAGGAGGAGGACATCATTAGACGACCAGCTTTTTAGTACATTTTTTATGGGTCAGTTACTGTGACTGGGGTAACGCTTATCAACTTAAATAATTATGCTTACTGTATGCAGATTTGGGACTGTACTTAAGGGGTCATCACCCCGTTTTTTTAGTTTTAATTAATTTAATTTGTGCACCTTGATCTAAGCCTTGAGTTGCTTTTGTTTCGTAATTTGGTTTAGTTTTATTTTTTGGTATTCATTTTTTAGCATCTAGTGTGAATATCATATTTTTATTACCGTATATACTTGAGTATAAGCCGACCCGAATATAAGCCGAGGCACCTAATTTTACCACAAAAAACTGGGAAAACTTATTGACTCGAGTATAAGCTTAGGGTGAGAAATGCGCAGCTACTGTAAGTTGAAAAGAGGGTCAACAATACAATGCCCATTTGCAGCCTCACTGTGCCCATTTGCAGCCATAGGTCCCCTGAACCTCAAACTTTGTAGTTAAGGGTTCCTAGATGCCCCCTAGTTGCATCCAAAATTTGGGGTCTCTGGACCCAAAGAGTCCTGAAATTACATTGCTGCAGATGGACACAGTTGACCGAATTTGTGGCCCCGTCTCTTGGGGCCACTTGGTGCTAGGAACCCCCAATTTGGTTTGCAAACCCAGTGGAACTAGCACTATAACATATCCAAAGCTGGACCTAGCACCAAGTGGCCCCGAGATACGGTGCCCCAAATTTGGTTTGGAAAATGTCAAGCACTTTTTCTGCAGCAGAGAATGACATTTTCCGAACCGAATTTGGGGCCCCGTATCTCGGGGCCACTTAGTGCTAGGAACCTTGCCATTGGTTATGTTGTAGTGCTACTTCCACTGGGTTTGCACACCAAATTTGGGGTTCCTAGAACCAAGTGGCCCTGAGATACGGGGCCCCAAAGTCAGTTCGGAAAATGTCGTTCTCTGCTGCAGAAAAGTGCTCGAGTATAAGCGAGGGGGGCATTTTCAGCACAAAAAAATATGCTGAAAAACTCGGCTTATACTCGAGTATATAAGGTAATTTGGTATTTTGTCAGTAGTATGTATATTATGTTTTTAGATTTTTGCATTATATTTTTTCCTTTCCTTTATGAATTGGGATTTCTTAATAGTGACATTTTTACTTTCAACCACTAGATGACACTATGTTAGACTTTGGGGTCTGTGACACCATTATACAAACTTTACTACTTCCTGTTAATTCAATCCGGAAGTGGAGTTTGTGCATTAGGTAACACCCATAACTGGTGGCTAAGAGAGAGGATATATATATATATATATATGTATATATATATATATATATATATATATATATATATATATATATATATACACACTAGGCTGACTGTATATGTATAATATATATATATATATATATATATATATATATATATATATATATATATTAATAAAATAACTACCTGCCTGCCTAATCTAGCTCAATCTTTCTCCGTCACGCCAACAACACTATACACTGCCGCTATGTAAGCAGCCTTATATAGTGTGGAGCGTGGACTTAGTCCCCCTGAGCCATGATTGGCCAAAGGCAACCTGCCAATTATGGCTCTCTCTGCAGAGCGCGCTGTGATTGGCCAAAGCATGCAGGTCAGGTGCATGCTTTGGCCAATCATCACACACTAATGCACTGTGATCTCGCAGTGCATTATGGGGTGTTCTGCTTACGTTCGACTCGAACATCAAGCTCATCCCTACTTGGTATCAGACTTTTGGCTGCTTTCATTATGTGAGGTATCACGGATTCCTTGTATTGTTTTTTTAGACTTTTTACCCCATGGAATAAGTATGTCCAAGGCTCTTTTAGTATTTCTATAATGGTAATTTCTTTTATTAATTGCAAAACCTATTTCCAATCACTTTTATTTTTGTACATTTTGAACATGAATTTTTGAAGTTAAGAGAATGCTCATCCAAGAAATACTTTAGAAACAAAACACTCTGGTAGGGCTGTAAAAACCATTGAACTTATGACATGCATTTACAGTATGATTATGCAGACTACTCTAAGTTCACGTGCTTAACTGCTTGCTGACCAGCCGCCGTCATTATACGACGGCAGGTCGGCACGATCCCGCGAACTGTCATAGCTATACGTCGGCTCGCAGGATCGGAATAGCAGGCGCGCCCGCTGCACAGCGGGGGTGTCAATGCTCGTGGCCAACGGTCGCAATGACCACCGACCACGAGCGATCGCGAGCACGAGGGACAGAACATGGAAGTGTGTGTGTAAACACACAAATCCCTGTTCTGTTCTGAGAGCAGGTTTGAAGAAGAAAGGTTTTCCGCTCAGATCTTGTGATGTCAGGAATGGAATTGTATAATGATGGTTCTGATAGAACATTAATGTTAGAACAAAAAAAGGGGGGGGGGAGAGGAGGGTGTCCATAGCCTCTGTGAGCATAGCACTGAAAAGGGAAGAGGGGTTCCTGGTTGAGAGAGGCTTAACAGCGGTGTCCAGTGTGTGGAAGCTCCACGCTAACCACCCTGGAACCCGGAAGCGGAAGTGATGTCAGCGGTGCACAGGAAGTGTCCAGAAACAGATAGGAGATAATACAGGCTACGCGCTCGGGGCTCACAGCTCCTTCTAGAGGCCAGTAGAAGGAGCTGTGAGCCCCGAGCGCGTAGCCTGTATTATCTCCTATCTGTATCTGGATACTTCCTACGCTGACATCACTTCCGCTTCTAGGTTCCAGGGTGGTTAGCTTGGAGCTTCCACACACTGGACACCGCTGTTAAGCCTCTCTCAACCAGGAACCAACATCCCCTGAGGTGAAGGACCGCCAGTGAAGCCTGCACACCAGCACATCCCAGGACAACACAACCCCTGATGGACATCGCCACCCCATCTGAACTGACTTACCAGTAAGTGTATGTATTACACCTTATAACAGTGTCAGCAGAGTTGGCGCCTCCACACCCCCTTTCCCTTTTCAGTGCTGTTCTGAGAGCAGTGACAGATCGTGTGTTCCTATTAGCTAGGAACCACGATCCATCACTTCCTCTAGTCAGTCCCCTCCCTCTTCAGTTAGAATCACCTCCCAGGGAACACAGTTAACCCCTTGATCGCCCCTAGTATTAACCCCTTCACTGCCAGTGACATTTTTACAGTAATCAATGCATTATTATAGCACTGATCGCTCTATAAATGCCAATGGTCTCAAAAATGTGTCAAAATTGCAGATAGCCGCCATTACTAGTAAAAAAAAAAAATAATAAAAATGCTATAAATCTATCCCCTATTTTGTAGACACTATAACTTTTGCGCAAACCAATCAATATATGCTTATTGCGATTTTTTTACCAAAAATATGTAGAAGAATACATATCGGCCTAAACTGAGAAAAAAAACTGCTTTTTTAAAAAAAAAAAAAAATGGGAATATTTATTATAGCAAAAAGTACAAAATATTGTGTTTTTTTTCATAATTGACACTTTTTTTTGTTTATAGCGCAAAAAATTAAAACCGCAGAGGCGTTCAAATACCACCAAAAAAAAGCTCTATTTGTGGGAGAAAAAAAGGACATACATTTTGTTTGGATACAGCGTCGCATGACCGCAAAATTGTCAGTTAAAGCGACGCAGTGCCGAATCGCAAAAAATGGCTCGGTCATTCAGCAGCCAAATCTTCCGGGGCTGAAGTGGTTAAAGGATATCAATGTATTTTCTATGTTTCAATTATGAAAGGGGAAACAAGATAAAACAATGGATGATATTGTTATGAGATGGGTCCATTCAAGCTTCTACAAAGCTTGCGGGGAAAAAGAAAGATTAGTAAGCATTTTAAAGGAAAATGAGTGTTTGGGATTGTATACACTTTAAGCAAACTTCAATCTATGTGCTAATATTAGCTTTTGAGTCAAATCATATGCCGTGATATACAGTGGCAGCCCAAATACATACAGGTTTTCTTATTTTTAAAGCTATTTTAATTTTTTATTTTTTAGATAAATCGTAAAGGGGATTAAATATGCTGTTAGCAAAAAAAAAAAAAAAAAACGAAAAACTATCAGTGATTCATTAAGAACGTTTCTTTCACTTTCTGTTCTGTAGTTAGATATTAATTTTCTAGTAGTTAATGGGGGTCAAAGGGTCAATTATTTTTACCATAGTGATGAAAGCGGGATGAAACATTTTCTTAGAATGAACAAAATTCTGTTAGTGAATGTGGGATTCATTTGGGAAATTCCATTCTTTCTCTAATCGAAGATAAAAGCAAATTTTATTTTCAAGCACTTTTGGACAACATTTATTAACTTTCTGATCAAATGTACTTGCAAGATTTTTCATACAAACGTTAATAAGAAAAGCCAGACCTTTTTATAGAAATACAGTTCTGTTTGGGACATTTAGATACTGTAAGTGAAACTCAAAGTGAATGTGGAAAGTGGATGGATACCAGGACATCTAGGTGAAATGTACACAATTTTGGGGAAAGCATACAAACTTTATGTATTTTAATGTCACAGTCAAACTCTGCCCATTTTAATTAATAAAACTTCATGAACATTTTTAGTAAACTTTTGTTCTATTCCTCAACACTCACGTTTATTTTGTGGTATAATATCTAATTACATCTTACCTTTAACTATAAGAGTTGTCCCATTGCCAAGCACTCTCAGCACAGCTGTATAGCTGAACATGCAGTAATACACTCCAGAATCCTCCAGACTCACATTGTATATTTTCAGTCTTGCCTGGTGGTTTTCTGACTTACATATATATTTATGCTTGTCATTGTCAGCTAAACAGGATTTAACCCTTAGAGGAGCCTTATTGGTTCTTCTCCGTAGATGCCAGGTGATGCCAGTTCCTGCATCTAAGGAGTCGCTGGATGTACAGAGGATAACTGCAGTAGCACCGACCTCCACTGACACTGTGTTTTGCGGCTGATAAAGAACAACCTGGGCAATGGTCACTGCAAAACAATGTTAGAGATAATAAGTCATGGGTGCCGTCAAACAAAGAATTATTTTCAAGTCCTATTTAATCCTAGTCCTCATGTATAACATCCAAAACAAACAATCTTAGGCTTTTTTTTATAATAGAGATTTTCATTGGTCTTCAGGTTTAAACTCATGTGGAACCTTTGCTTTGATAACAAACTGTTTACATTTCTGATCACCACTTCTCATTCACCTACAAGACTTCTCTGTTGAGGCTCCTTGTTTCTGGAACTCTTCTTCCTCATATTTTAGAATGACTCTTTTGTCATTCCATCTCCGAAATGCCCTTCTCCATGCCATCAGACATTCCCCAACTCTCCAAGTCTTTGAATGGCCTTTTATTGCCCTTCTCCATATTATTACACATTCCCCAAACCTCTAAGTCTTCAAACCTGCTCTCTATGCCACCAGATATCCCCCAAAAGTCTTTGAATAGCCTAATAATACCCACATTACAATATCTAGAAAATGCATTCTCACCATTAAAAAACAGAAGTAATGGCAGCATCAGCTTCATACTTGTTCTTAAGAAGCAACATACAGAAAACATCTGTAAATTGGTAGTTAGGTCACAGACCACAAACCTGCATGTAGAATACTGCTTAGGACCCCTCCCATTCTCTACTTAGAGAACTCTATATCCTGTCCTGTTCATGTTCAGGTCTCTTTTATTTAAGATTGAAAAATCTGCACTTAATGATATCTCAGCACACAGCTACAGTGCCTCGAAAATGTATTCATATCCCTTGAAATTTTCCACATTTTGTCATGTTACAACCAAAAACGTAAATGTATACCAACACAAATTGTCACATAATTGTGAAGTGGAAGGAAAATGATAAATGGTTTTCAACATTTTTTACAAATAAAAATGTGAAAAGTGTAGCGTGCATTTGGAATCAGCCCCCCTGAGGTCAGTATGTAGAACAAACTTTTGCTGCAATTACAGCTGCAAGTATTTTTGGGTATGTCTTTACCAGCTCTGCACATCTAGAGAGTGAAATTTTTGCCCATTCTTCTAGCTCAAGCTCTGTCAGATTGGACAGAGAGCATCTATGAACAGCAATTTTTAAGTCTTGCCACATATTCTCAATTGGATTTAGGTCTGGACTTTGACTGGGCCATTCTAACACATGAATATGCTACCATTCCATTGTAGCTCTGGCTGTATGTTTAGGGTCGTTGTCCTGCTGGAAAGTAAACCTCCGCCCCAGTCTCAAGTTTTTTGCAGGGTATCAGAGTAAAGGGGGCTGAATACAAATACACGCCACACTTTTCACATATTTATTTGTAAAAAAAAAAAATTGAAAACCATTTATAATTTTCCTTCCACTTCACAATTATGTGCCACTTTGTGTAAAATTCCAATAAAATACATTTACGTTTTTTGGTTGTAACATGACAAAATGTGGAAAATGTCAAGGGGTATGAATACTTTTTCAAGGCACTGTAAATACATATGGTGTCTGTTATATTCTAATTTTGTGTAGCTAGTCTTGTGATTCAAGCACCCTTGTCAGCAGATACAGATCCTCAACCTTCACTTCAACTACATCACAGTTTGGTCAGTATCACTACCTCAACCTGCCAAATTGGACCATAAAAACAGCACCATACTGACAATGTCATCCAATTATAAAAAGGGGGAATTGGGGAATTTGGGACTTTGAATGAAAGCCATGGCCGAGTATGGTCATGTGCCTCTATCCCTATCATTAAGAGGAAAAGGAGCAAAAATTCAGCAGGAAACAACAAAAAGGGTGGGACTTTGTATGAAGCTCATGGTAACAAAATGAATAGAGTGGTGGATAGTAGAGTATTTAATAATAATAATGCATAGATACATGTTTACATACAAGCCTCGTACACACGATTGGATTTTCCGATGGGAAATATGTGATGACAGGCTGTTGTCGGATTTTCCATGGACAAATGTTGGAAAGCAGGTTTTAAAATTTTCCGTAGACAAATGTTGTCAGATTTTCCAAGCGTGTGTACACCAGACCATCGGACAAAAGTCCAAAGTACAAACACGGAAGCAAGGACGAGCCAGAAGTGGTCGGTCTTGTAAACTAGCGTTCATAATGGAGAATTAACATTCGTGACGTGGCAAATTATGAAATCTCGAAATGCAGCGCATATTCTCTTCTTCCTTAATGGGATAATAATGAAGCTGCTTTGCTGGTGATACTGATGGAGTTATTGCAAACAAATTTTCAAAGGCTTTTTTTTCTAGTGATATCAAGAATAATATTATTATGCTTTTTCTTTTTTTTTTTTTTGGGCAAGTTACCACAACACCATTATCCTGTAGTTTTTAAGATCAAAGATACAACTATGTTGGTGTCCCTTGTCAATTTTACATTGTATTTTTTTAAGTGTAACTGCCTACTCCCAAACTGTCATTTGAAGTAAAACACATAGCCAAGTATTATTCTCCACAATTTTTTTATTGTGCATTAAAAAAAGAAAACAAATAAAATTAGACATGCTATCTGCCAATAGAACTTAACCAAAAAGTGCATTCTATGCATCCAAAAATATAGAAAATATACCAAATCAAATCAATATTATTCAACCAAAAAAATAATGTCAAAGCAATAACTCCAAGGCCAATAATAAATAACACGTACATATCTCCTCCGATTCCGCAACATGTCTGGTTAACGAACAGCCCTTCAGAATAAACTGAAAAGCACGTAATGAAAAGCGCAAAATGAAATACGCGAATCAACACTCACCAAACTTCTAACACGAAATTAGCAGAAGGAGCCCAAAGGGTGGTACTAAAGAGCTGAAAAAACATGCAGTACGTCACTATGTTCGTGATTGTTGGACAACAATTGCGTGCCGTGTGTATAAAAAGACAAGTTACGAGGCTTAAGAGCTGTGAAAATGTGGAATACACTCCCTCGAGGGCTGTTTCTGTCCAGCTCAACAGATTGCTTTAAAAACAGCTTGGATTATTTCCTAAATGTACATAGTATAAATGGATACTAATATTTATAGGTAAAATTTATCCAGGGAATATCCGATTGCATTTTTGGGATCGGGAAGGAATTTTTTTCTCCTGCTGGAGCAAATTGGATCATGCTTTATTGGGGTTTTTGGCCTTCCTCTGGATCAACTGTAGGTATAGGATTGTATTTTTATTTTTTTTCCTTTTATTGGTTGAACTAGATGGACTTGTGTCTTTTTTCAACAGGACTAACTATAATATCAGCATGCCGAGCTGTGATTAGGAAAGGGTTTTGGTGTTATTCAGAAGAACTACTAGGAGCAATAGTGATGAGAAATGTCCAGTGACTTACAATAATTAGAAATAAACTCTTAAAAAAGTCTTAATTTCATTTAAAAAAATATGTATGTAAAAGAGTTTAAAGTGCAATAATAAATATTGAAAATAACAGCACCAATATATACACAATATAAAATATACAGATCACAAGCAAACTTAAGAGAGCCAATCAGAGTGGCTCTGTGTGATCCCTGTATACCGTACATCACAAATGTAAATAAAACGTGGCAACAATCCATCCCCTGCCTTTGCTGACGATCTTTCTAAGTTAGTAATGCTGCTCATACTGACTGGCAATGAAAGTGTCAGTTAAGGGTACTCACTGAGGCCGAGATGCTGAGAGCGGTAACCTCTTGCGACTAAGCGCACTCCACTCCTGGAGATGGTACAGGGGGTGAAGGGCACAAAGAGGCACGGGTCACCAGCAGGCTGGGCAGGTCTTGCGTGAAGGTCACCGGCAGGGAGAGAGCTGTACAGGAATGGAAGATGCTGAAGCTCAGGAAGGAGGATGAACAGCTGATCCAACAACAGGCCGGGGGTCAAACACCGTTGACTAGTAAGAGTCTCTAGATAGGCAAAAACAGTCTAGTGCAAGGACTGTTATCAGGTCTGTCAGCAGGCTGATGACTAGTACTGAAGATTGATAGGAAAAGTCCGTAGGCAGGCCGAGGGTCAAACACAGGTGACTGGAAGCAGAGTCTGTGAGCAAGCCAGGGGCCGAGCACTGAAGACAATAGCAAAGTCCAGGAGCAGGCTGAGGGTCAATCACCGGAGACAGGAAGCAATATCCGTAGACAGGCCGAGGGTCAAACACAGTAAGCAAGTGGAGAAGTCCGTTAGGCAAGCCAAGGGTCAGATGCAGGTAGAGACCAGAGCAGGTCAAGGTCAATCCGGGTCACAACAGGTAATCAAGAATCAGGATACAAGCAGGAAACACACGGGGAGCTGAAAGACAAACCAGCAATCTGATCATGACACAGAGTGGCTTTTATAGGCCAGTGGGAGGCTCATGTTGTGCGCGCTATTGCGTACGCCGTTATGCTGAATCGCGCACGCGCATTAGCCGTTTAGCTGAATTGCACACAAACATTAGCCGTTTCGCTGTATTGTGCCCAGGGATGCGCCGGAGTGCCGCTCTACCACGCATGTGTGAAGGAAGGCAGCGATATTGGGGAGACTGGTACTTGCCTCTTTCCTGACAGAAAGGGGGACACATTGCACAAGGGGATACATAGAGTAACAGTGATATATAGATATAGATCATGAAGGGGAAACGCTGACCACCAATGCCATGGTGGGAAACGCTACTGACCACCAACAGCTGGTACACTCACATTTAAGGGAGCATATACCATTGACCATACCTCCCAGCTTTCTTAGATGGGAAAGAGGGACACCTTTTTAGAGCTAGGTATGGAGGCAAAGAACATACCCCTGCCACACTCCCAACTGCACAAATTGTAAACAAGGAACATGCAGAAAATGAGGTAAAACCACAAGTCCATTTTATCACAAATTCCTTCATACCAGCTGTTCAAAGCAACAAATTTATAAATTTAAAAGGTTTAGCTTTATTAAGTTAAGATAAAAGGATTAGCATAATTTACTAGTTTTGACTGTTAAACAATATATGGTTTAAAGCAGAACTAAACTATATCTGAGCATGACTAGTGTAGTCCAGATGTACCCCATTTTTACCCATACTGTTAGCCACCCATACTCCACCCTCTTACCAACTTAATAATGAGACCACACCTTTCATCTGGAGTATAAATGGCCATAACAGCCTTTTATTAAACAACTGTATAAAAATACCTCCAATATTAACTTCAATATGAATAACATATAAACTCAGATAAAACAACATGTTTTAAACAATCTGTTGGTCAATGACGGAGCTACCCCAGTTTACCACATATCCACAAGAGGGCACTGCAGGAACATGTTTCAAAACTGATAAGGCCTCCAGCTGTACCGCTCTCGAGACAACCCCCTCCCGCAGTGCAACATACCGGTATTCCTTTCAGGAATACACAGGAGGGGCCATACTATTGCTGACCCCCCACCCCTTTTAACCTTTTATTTACCGCTACCATCACCGACCAACAACAACAAACCAGCCACAGCCCGAAAGGATGAAACCTTATCCTTAAGGGCCCCTCCACACCCTCAAGGCCCGTTGTATTCCATCCTGCAAACCCATGGTCCAAAGATCCGTCCCCACATCTGTGAGGTGAACCCCATCCCTCCTCAAATAGAGGCCTACATTTATCTCGAGCTCTCTGTGCCGAATCACCATGCCCCCTTGTTGAACCAAAAACCTCCCCACCACCTTGTTGACACGTATACGAGCCTTGTTAATCCTTACCACAGACCTAGCATTGCGCCACGAAGTTCGTGCCACAATATCAGACCATAGTAGCAAAGTGTTCGGATAAGTAGTGTGCAAGTGCAACAAATCCGCTTTTACATCCTCTATCAGTTCCCTGACCGTCCTCACCCCCAAATCGTTACCTCCAGCGTGTATGACCAACACATCCGGAGATCTATCTAGCCAGGCAAATCGTTCCACCTCTGAAACCACTCTGCCCCACATCATTCCTGGTCTCCCCAGCCACTTGATAAAAACCTCCCTTCTCGATATGCCTAACTGGCGCCCATCTGGTCTCGCATCGCCTCTCCTTGCCCCCCAACAAACGTAGGAGTGTCCCAGTATCCAGAACGAGGCGTGGAGACACTCCATCTGAAACGAAAAGACAACAAGGCAGGGTGATATCACCAACGCAACAAACAAAAAACACCCACTACCTATATGTGAAAACCAAACTTATACAACATACGGGTTTTATTTATTTTTTCATTTATTTTTATTTATTTATTTTTTTGTTTATTTTTTTTATTTTTTTTAATTATTATTCCACTGCTAATTGAGGGCGAATGTATGAACGGAATCTCTTTGATTCCCATCTACCGATCCTCATCCAACCCGCATCTGGCAGCTTCTGTGGCCGCCCCAATGCGGAAGGAGTGTGAGGCGTATGCCTTCTCATCCAAACCTATCATCGATAAGCATTTTCGAAACACCGCCACGAATTGTAAGCACCATTCTCATGACATAAAAATGGACCCTCACCTACCGGTCTAATCTTTCCAAATTCACCAACCGTCCTCACCGGACATACTGGCGATCCCGGTAATGCATGCAGCCACACATCTATGCCTTTTCCCAATTGGTCTGTTTTCGACCTCCTCAGCCGTAAACACACCCTCCCCGTACATGCCCGCACGTCCTGCACCAAAATACCCCCCGCTTCCTTTTTGGATGGGCTGACCAACTCCCCTACCCGAAACGCCCCAAAAAACGCCAGCGAAAAAGCCGCTGTAAACAGTAAACATTCATAACTTGAGCTGCACACCAACCCTAGCTGATCACAAATTGCCAACAGGTTGGCAAAAGTGACCGGTCTACGGTTATCTTTTTTCTTGTGCCCCTTCCGGTACCCTTTTAATGCCTACCGTACCCAAAATTCCTTCGTCCAATCCTCCATCCCCTGTAACTTAAACAGAAACGACAGCGCCGCCAACTTCTTACCAATAGACGATACCCCCACCCCATTTTCCATGTTCCTGGACACAAAATAAAGGACCAATAGTCTCAACTCTCCCCCGTCATCCTCTGCTCCGGATTCCCGTACAAGTCCCAACCATTCTCCCCATACCTTCACATAGGCCGACCATGTGGACTCACTCACAGACTGTTGTATCCATCCTGCGGCGACTCCAAGGCCAGCTCCCAGATCCAACCCGGGCAAGGAATCCCTTCCTTCTCTGCAGCCGGAGCTAATTCCCTGAACTTGTCCCACTGAAAGCGAGACAGTGAATCAGCCAGCGTGTTTTCAATCCCAGGTATATGCACAGCATATATGAAAATATTCAATTGCAAGCACCGTAATACCAACTGTCGTAATAGTCTTATGACAGGTTGAGAAGACGCTGACAAGCGATTGACTACCTGCACCACTCCCATATTATCACAGTTCAGCCGCAACTTTAAATTCTGACAAGCCTTGCCCCATAATTCCATAGCCAGAACTACTGGAAACAATTCCAGTAGTACCAAGTTACGAAGGAAACCTGCTTCAACCCAGGATTTTGGCCATGGTTCCGCGCTCCATTGACCCTTAAAGAACGCCCCATATCCAGTAGATCCCGCCGCGTCAGTAACCAATTCTACATCGAAATTACTTACCGGACCAGACATCCACACTGACCTCCTGTTGTATTCCGACAAAAATTGATACCATATTTTTAGGTCCTCACGATGATCCTTAGTAAGCCTAATGAAATGGGCCGGTGCTTTTACCCCAGCTGTAGCTGCAGACAGCCGTTGGCAAAAGACCTTACCCATGGGTATGATTCTACAAGCAAAGTTCAACTTACCAAGCAAAGATTGGAGATCCCTCGGCTGTATTTTCTTCATCCCATGGATCCGCCTTATTTCCGTCTGCAGATCCACTAACTTTTCTTGCGGTAACCTACATTCCATTGCCATTGAATCAATAACAATGCCCAAAAAGCTAATCTCTGTGGTGGGGCCCTCAGTTTTGTCAGCGGCCAGGGGAACTCCAAACCGTTCTGCAATGTGTTGCAACGTTGACAATAAAATCGCACACACACTGGAAGAAGGTGGGCCTATGCATAAGAAATAAATAGTGTATCATAGATTCAAGGCCGGACACCTCTCTTACCACCCACTCCAAAAAGGAACTGAAAACTTCAAACATGGCGCAGGAAATGGAGCAACCCATAGGTAAGCATTTGTCCACATAAAATTGTTCCTGCCACTGGCAACCCAGCAGCCAAAAGCTGTCCGGGTGTACTGGAAGCAGCCTAAATGCCGCCTCAATATCAGCTTTTGCCATCAGTGCCCCTTTTCCATAGCGCCTGACCCATCGAACCGCTGCATCAAACGAAGTGTATGACACGGTGCAGACGTCCGGGTCAATGAAATCGTTAACCGAACCCCCTTTTGGAAATGATAAGTGGTGAATTAGCCGAAACTTATTCGGCTCTTTCTTTGGCACCACCCCCAGAGGGGACACCACCAAGTCATTCAATGGTTTTGCCTCAAACGGCCCCCTCATCCATCCTAAAGCCACTTCCTTTTCCAATTTCTCCCCCACCACCCCCAGGTGTTGCAACGCAGATTTTAAATTCCGTGCTACTGGAGGAACCACCGCCAATGAACACGGAATTTTGAACCCCTCTCTAAAACCCTCAGTGATCAGTAACGCCGCTTTCCTATCCGGATACTTACTTAGGAAAGGTTGCATCCTTTCCACCTTCACCGGCGTCATCCCTCTTGTGAGCAAACTCCCCGGTACGTTTACCTTTTTTGAAACACCGAGACAGGGTGTGGGCTCCCCCACAGCCTGAACACTCATGCTTGAATTTGCAGGACCCCCCAAACTTACAGGATCCTTCATTATACTGCCAGCATACCCCCCATTTTCTGCCGGCCGGTAGTCCTGAGGAGTTAGTACCCCTGGCCCCCCCTTGAAATAACTGAGGCGGGGTCCTAGCCGACGACATCAGTTTCATCCATAGGCTAATATCCTTATGGTCCCAACGCAGAGCCAGACGCACCGCTCTGCGTTGACGAAACTGCTCATCGTAACGTAACCACGCAGTTCCCCCGTACACTCTATGTGCCTCACCTATAGCATCCATATAACAAAACAACCCCGAACAATGTTCAGGGTTCTTTTCGCCAATGACACTAGCCATGATAGCGAACGCTTGCAACCAATTCACAAACGTCCGCGGTACCAATCTATATCTCCTCTTCTCCTCATCCTCCTTCTTGGAAACGTCGGGTTTAACCCTATCCAGGTTAAACTTTTCCAAAGGCAACAAGGAGAAAATTTCCACGTACTCACCTTTATACATTTTTTCTCTCACTTCAGGTTTCAAGTGTGCCCCTAACGGGCCTTCAAAACAAACATATATTTCACATTTTGCAGCATCTGCCAGCCTAACCACATCAGTCCTGCCTTTTGTTTCTGCAGCCCCCTTCTCACCTGCTGTTTCCTTGTCTGCCACCTTCTCTGGCGTTGTGGTAGCTGGCACCTCTGTGACCGCAGCCCCCCCTGTCCCCCTGTGTCCGTCCCCTAGCGGAGCCGCCCTGTTCCCTCTCCAAAGCGACCAACCAGGACCCTTAAACCCTCCAATAGCTCCTGGAGCTGTCCCCCTGACCCCGAACTGGCGGGTGCAGTACTCGCCAGTAGTTGGTCAGGAGCCTGACCCACCCCGCTCTGCGAAGGTGTCACCATCCCTCCTGCAGTTGTTGCTATCCCCCCCAGCAAACCCTGCAAAGCATTAGTAAAGGAAAAGTTATCACTAGACTTACCGGGCTGACCAGGATTCCTCCCAACAGCCGCTGTGCTGCTCTCCCTTGCTGGTTCCGGCTGCTGTAGCCCATCTTCCTCATCGGACACCTCGTCTTCGGACTGTTCCCCTTGCACTGGGACTGGCGTCAGAGGTAGCCCCCCAGGAGAAGCCCTCCTGGAGGCCGGAAGCCCTCGCTGGTGTGAGGCCTGCACTGTGCGACGAGTCAATGCTGATCCCTGCTGCCCTGAACTGCCAGCTACCGGGCCAGCCTGGGCACAGTTTCCATCGCCATCTTAGGACACGTCCCCCCCGCCCGGTAAGCTCCGCCCACCCGCGGTGTCGCTCGATCCACGTGACCCGGACGTTGCTGCTCTCAGCGCCGTTCTCCCCCTTCTGTCCACCCGCTCACACTCATGCAGAGGTACTGAGGGGCTGTTTGAAATCCTCCGTGCAGTGCCAGCGTGCGGGGAAGCGGCGCCATGCTGGCCCGTGGCCCCGCCCACCGCTCCGTGACCGCGGCGTGTAACCCGCCCGGGCCCCGCCGAATCAACTGTGTGGCTCCTCTTGGCCGGCGGTGTCGATTGCTCCCCCCTCGGGCTCCGTGTCAGGCGACCCGCTCCGTGTGCTGGCCCAGGTGAATAGCGCGCCGGAGGCCGCGATCTCCGCGCACGCGCAGACGGCTCACCTTCTCCCCCTGCATGGCTTGCTTTTCCCCCGAGCATCGCTGCGACCTGGCTGCGAAGCCAGTCGGATCCATTCGCCGCCGCCTGCCGCAACCGCGCCAAAATCGCCTCAACGTCCGCCATTGTGTCTGAGGAGCAGAGAAATTCTGCCTCCTCGTGTCTCCTTCCCAGCACACTGTTCCGTTTTTGCTCCTCCCCTCTTTTATATGGCCACTCCTCCTTACTTTCCTGTTATCTTCTCCCACACTTTTCCTTGAAACATTAACCCTATGTGTGTCACTAGACACACTGTCATGCCCGGCCCTGCACTATTCCTCTTCTTTCCATCATTCCGGGCCTCACTTTACAAACTGAAAATGGTATTGAATTAATTTCTATTATTCAAAGCAAACCCCCAATCCATCCATGTCTCCATGTTTTAATTTGTTGAGAAATCACTTTGAACCCCCCCCCCCACAGCCATATTGAGTGGGGGCATATGATTTATGTAAGGGTCCTTTCACACTGGGGCGGGGGCGTTGTCGGGGGTAAAGCGCCGCTATTGTAAGCGGCGCTTTACCGTCGGTATGCGGCCGCTAGCGGGGCAGTTTTACCCCCCTGCTAGCGGCCGAGAAAGGGTTAAAACCACCGCAAAGTGCCTCTGATTTCAATGGGCAGGAGCGGTAAAGGAGCGGTATACACTCCGCTCCTTCACCGCTCCGAAGATGCTGCTGGCAGGACTTTTTTTACCGTCCTGCCAGCGCATCGCTCCAGTGTGAAAGCCCTCGGGGTTTTCACACTGGAATGAAAGCAGCGGCACTTTCGGGTCGGTTTGCAGGCGTTATTATTAGTGCAATAGTGCCTGCAAACCGCCCCAGTGTGAAAGGGCTCTAACATTACCTTCCTGGAATCCATCTGCCCTTAGCTCAGGCATGCAGACAGGAGAGTGTGCTTGGCTGAGAAAGCCCCTCCTCCAGATAAAAAGAAAAATGCCCATGAAGACTCCTGGGACGTATGACATTTTGGCATAGGCCAGAAACCAGGAAGCAACTGCAGAAATGTAAAAAAAAAAAAAAAAATTAAAACAAGTAAATATGATATACTTTCCTATCTATTTAGTAAAACTAGCAGCATAAGGATTAAAAATAGCCCATTTTGATTGATTAGAGTTTAGCTCTGCTTTAATAAGGTCAATACCTCCAGGCCAAAAAGAGGGACAAAAGAGGATAAAAGGATTTTGTTTGAAACCTTTGTTATGTTGGGAAGAGTTTCCTTCACTTTCTGTTCCAATGATGAAAGAGGAAATGAGAAATCTACCTAAAATTAGAAGAATATCCTTCATACAGTTGTCAGGTGTTTCAGCAACAATCACTACCAGGACAAATAGAAAGGGTAAATCTCCATAGTGGGGGCACAGACAAAGGGTCTTATCTTTCAGCACCCCATCTAGAACTAAACAAAAAAAAAAAAAGCAATGGACATTCAGAATTTCACATTTTGAGATTTGGTGCTTCTAATCGATGTACCCCAGCTCAAATTTGCCATGAATTTGCCACAAACGCCCCATAATGTTCAGTATTCGCCGAAGAGGCGAACATCGGGATCATCCCTGCATGAGAGCTAGGGATGAGCCAAACACCCCCCGCTTCGCTTCGCATCCAGAACGGACCGAAAGTTCGCGCGAACATTCGAACACCGTTAAAGTCTAAGGGACTCGAACGTGAGAAATCAAAAGTGTGAATTTTATAGGCTAATATGCAAGTTATTGCCCTAAAAAGGGTTTAGGGACCCAGGTCCTGCCCCAGGGGACATGAATCAACGCAAAAGAAAGTTTTAAAAACTGACGTTTTTTTCAGGAGCAGTGATTTTAATGATGCTTAAAGTGAAAAAATAAAAGTGAAATATTTGGATTTTAGGTGTTTACATGTTTAAAACAGGTTTTTCTGCTAGAAAATTACTTAGAACCCCCAAACATTATATATAGTTTTTCTTCTAACACCCTAGAGAATAAAATGGCGGTCATTGCAATACTTTTTTTTTGCACCGTATTTGCGCAGCGGTCTTAAAAGCGCACTTTTTTTGGAAAAAATTCACTTTTTTGAATAAAAAAATAAGACAACAGTAAAGTTAGCCCAATTTTTTTTTTATATTGTGAAATATAATGTTACGCCAAGTAAATTGATACCCAACATGTCACGCTTGAAAATTGCGCCCGCTCGTGGAATGGCGTCAAATTTTTGCCCTCAA
Source organism: Aquarana catesbeiana (assembly GCF_042186555.1). Taxonomy (NCBI): domain Eukaryota; kingdom Metazoa; phylum Chordata; class Amphibia; order Anura; family Ranidae; genus Aquarana; species Aquarana catesbeiana. The sequence goes on from NC_133336.1 coordinate 177,638,058, forward strand.
AAATCTCCATAGGCGACGTTTAAAAAATTCTACAGGTTGCATATTTTGCGGTACAGAGGAGGTCTAGGGCTAGAATTATTGCTCTCGCTCTACCGGTCGCTGCGATGACCACCGTTTTCATATGCGGGCGCTACTCGCGTGTGCGTTCGCTTCTGCGCGCGAGCTCGTCGGGACAGGGGGGTTTTAAAAAAAAAAAAATTTTTTTTATTATTTATTTTACAATATTTTATTTATTTTTATACTGTTTTAAAAAAAAAATGTGTCACTTTTATTCCTATTACAAGGAATGTAAACATCCCTTGTAATAGAAAAAAGCATGGCAGAACCTCTTAAAAATGAGATCTGGGGTCAAAAAGACCTCAGATCTCATATTTACACTAAAATGCAATAAAAAAAAAAAAAAAGTCATTTAGAAAAATGACATTTGAAAAAATATGCCTTTAAGAGGCGTGGACGGAAGTGACGTTTTGACGTCGCTTCCACCCAGCAGTGTCATGGAGACGAGTGAGCGCCATCTTAGCCTTAATCGTCTCCAGACACACCAGAGAGCAGGACGCGATCGCCTCCGCCGCTACCCACGGCTCCAGTAAGCGGCGGAGGGCACCGGATCGCAGCGGGAGGGGGCCCCTCTCCCGCCACCGATAAAAGTGATCTCGCGGCGAATCCTCCGCAGGGACCACTTTTATCTGAAAGCCGGCCGCCGCACGAAAACGGGGATACCGGGGTTATGGCAGCTAGCTAGCTGCTGCCATAACAACAATATCCCCGTTCAAAGTTTGGACGTACATCGTCGTGCGGTGGTCTTAAAGTGGTTAAATATCGTACCTGGGGGTGTCTATAGTATGCCTGTAAAGTGGCGCGTGTTTCCCGTATTTAGAACAGTCCCTGCACAAAATGACATTTCTAAAGGAATAAAAGTCATTCACAACTGCTTGCGGCTGTAATGTCGGGTCCCGGCAATATGGATGAAAATTATTGAGAAAAACGGCATGGGTAACCCCCCAGCCCATTACCAGGCCCTTTGGGTCTTGTATGGATATTAAGGGTAAACCTGCACCCAAGTTAAAAAAAGAAAAGGCATAGGGCCCCCAGGCCCTATATACTCTGAACAGCAGGATACAGGCGGTCCAAACAAGACAGGGACTGTAGGTTTGTTCTTAAGTTGAATCTGGATAACATAGGGAAGAGTTATCATCACCCCTGTAACATTTTCTTTGCTGTCTGTACCCCTGTTCAGAAGATTTCACCTCACTTTCTGTCCCAATGAAAATTGGATTTAGAAAATTTTGGGTTATTAGGGAAACAAGAATTGGTGATAAAGCATCAGTGGAGACACCTTTTTCCCATATTAACTCTTACAGGAGAGAATTTCCCTTCCTAGGGGTAGATATCCTCTCATTTCCAGTTGTCTCCCTCCGTTTGTAAGTAGGAGTCGGTTGTAAGTCGGATATTTGAAAGTAGGGGACCGCCTGTATATACTATACGGCCTGCCCTATATACTCTGCAGAAATTTGAGCCTAATGCCGCGTACACACGAGCGGACTTTACGGCAGACTTAGTCCTGCGGACTTTTCGATGGACTTTCTGAATGATCGGACTTGCCTACACACGATCAATCGACGGATTCATACGACCGGACTAAAACAAGGAAGTTCATAGCCAGTAGCCAATAGCTGCCCTAGCGTCGGTTTTTGTCCGTCGAACTAGCATACAGACGAGCGAACTTTTCGACCGGACTCAAGTCCGTCGAAAAGATTTGAAACAATGTTTAATTTCTAGGTCTGATCGAACTTTTGGGAAAAAAAAAGTCCGCTGGAGCCCACACACGATCGAATTGTCTGACGGACTCCGGTTCGCCGAACCAAGTATGCTGTAAAGTCTGGTCATGTGTACGTTAGGTGTTGGTGGTACCGGAACACTGTAAGCCCTCACAGTTACTCTTGGTGGGCGCTGGAACGGGCCCTGCTGTGAAATATTATATCAAGAATTGTAATTATATGCCCCTGTTGAACAGGGTCAGAAAAATTGGGTCTTTGGTGGTGGTGTGGTGGTGTTGCCACAACACTGTAAGCTCTCACAGTTACTCTTGGTGGGCGCAGGAACAGGCCCTGCTGTGAAATATTAGATCAAAAATTGTAATTACACGCCCCTGTTAAACAGGGGCAGAAAAATTGGGCCTTAGGCGGCGGTGGTGGTGACACAACACTGTAAAGCCTCACAGATACTCTTGTTGAGCACAGGAACGGGCCTGCTGCGAAATATTACAGCAAAAATTGTAATTACACGCCCCTGTTAAACAGGGGCAGAAAAAATGGGCTTTAGGTACTGGTGCCACAACACTACAACCCCTCACAGATACTCTAGTTAAGTGCAGGAATGAGCCCTGCTGCAAAATATTACAGCAAAAATTGTAATTACACGACCCTGTTAAACAGGGGCAGAAAAATTGGGCCTTAGGCACTGGTGCCACAACATTGCAACCCCTCACAGATGCTATAGTTGGAGCACAGGAATGAGCCCTGCTGCAAAGTATTGCATCAAAAATTGCAATTATACGCCCCTGTTAAACAGGGGCTGAAAATTTTGGCCTTGGGCACTGGTGCTGGTGCCACAACACTGCAACCCCTCACAGATACTCTAGTTGGAGCGCAGGAATGAGCCCTGCTGCAAAGTATTGAATCAAAAATTGTAATTACACACCCCTGGCTAACAGGGGCAGAAAAATTGGGCCTTAGGCACTGGTGCTGGTGCCACAACACTACAACCCCTCACAGATACTCTAGTTAAGTGCAGGAACGAGCCCTGCTGCAAAATATTACAGCAAAAATTGTAATTACACGCCCCTGTTAAACAGGGGCAGAAAAATTGGGCTTTAGGCACTGGTGCTGGTGCCCAGAACCAAAAATGTTCTTAGAAGCTATCAACATGAACATTGAGGAGGAATAGGATAGTCACTCAGCATAACAGGATAGTCACTCAGCATCAGCATAGGCAGTCTTCAAGGGATCTCACATTCATAAAAAAAATAATCGGTTACATCAGCATCAGGTACTTGGTAGCTTTTGATCCAAGATTGTTTCATTTTTATGAAGGTGAGCCAATCAACCGAGTCTGTGGACAGGCGCACTCGGTTACAAAGCCTCCAGCAGCACTGAATGTGCGTTCAGATAGAACGCTGGATGCAGGACAGGCTAGTAGCTCAACTGCATACTGTGCAAGCTCTGGCCAGTGATTCATCCTCAAGACCCAGTAATAAAGTGGATTTTCGATTGGAAAGGTCTCCAAGTCTGATCTTGCCCCAATGTATTCCTGCACCATGTAAATCAGACGCTGGCGATGGTTGCTGGAGCCTATCAGACCTTGGGGCTGTGGACTAAAAAATTGTCTGAACGCATCGGTCAGACGGTCACCTTCTCCACCGCTCCTTCTGTGACTGACCGAAGCCTCAGCAACACGTTGTCCAGGAGAACCAGGAAATTGTAACCTCCCATGCTCTAGAAACGCATTGCACAAACCTATCTGCAAGGCCTCCCGAAGATGTTTCATCCTCTGCGAAGGCTGGATAAGTTCCGCAACCTTACCCTTGTAACGTGGATCAAGAAGGGTTGCCAGCCAGTACTGATCCCTCTCCTTGATACCACGAATCCGAGGGTTCTTTCGCAGGCTTTGCAGTATCAGGGAGTTTATGCAGCGTAGGTTTGCTGAGGCATTCGGTCCGGAGTTCTCTGGCTCACTAAGGACGACTGTCATGGTTATGCAATAGAGTTTGTCTGTCAGCTTACCTGTCTCCATGCGTTCATCTCTAGAGACCAGCTGACCCTGACCTGACTGCTTTTATAATCTCTCCTCTAGCGTGGCTCCACCCCAGCTCCTATCAGGGAACCCTATATTAACCTGTGCACTGCAAGCCAGCAGTGCTGATCAACCATTGTGTGTTAGCTTTCATGTGTACTTGCTGTGTTTCCTATGTCTGATTCCAGTTACCGACTTTGGCCTGTTCTTGACTTTCCCTGTCTGCTTGTGACCCTGACCTTTGGCGTTATCCTTACTTTCCTTGTTGTTTCAGCCTGCTGCTTCCTTCCTCTTCTCCTGTAGTCTACTGTGAGCTGTGAGACCCTGGGGGCCGCGACCTGGAGCCAGACTGCAGCTCAGTCCATCCTCACCACTAGGGGCTCTGGTGAACACATGCTGGCTCTTAGACTCCACGCCCTGGGGAATCTATGCTCTAGCTCCCAGTGGGATCTGTGTTAGTGATCCAGTAGACCTGCTTCCTGAACCTCCCAGGGTTCAATCCGCAGCAGTCAGTCCTAGGGTCCACTACCTAGCGGTGCACTTCTGACTCCTACAGAGTGCATCTGTCATCTAGCCTCAAGGTGACCTGACAACGACATGATCCGCAGCTACCTCCTCCCAGCCAAGTACAAGTCCATGGGTTTATGGTGAATAAAAAACGAACCCTTGAAGACTGCTGCTGATACTAAGTGCCAGGCTCCACCTCCATGCTGACACAATCCTCCTCCTCCTCTTCCTGTGTGATAGGCGGGCCTGCAGGAATACTGTCTGGATAAAGGGGGCCTTGAGAGGAAAGGAAGTCCTCTTCTTCCTCCCTCTGTTCTGCCTCAAGTGCCCTGTCCATTATTCCACACAGCGTGTGCTCCAACAGGAAGACAAGAAGGACAGTATCACTGATGCATGCACTGTCACTGCTCACCATCCTTGTGGCCTCCTCAAATGGTAACAGGACAGTGCATGCATCCTTGATCATTAGCCACTGGCGTGGTGAAAAAAAACCCAAGCTCCCCTGACCCTGTCCTGGTGCCATACTCGCACAGGTACTCATTGATGGCCCTCTGCTGCATGTGCAGCCGCTGCAGCATTGCCAATGTTTAGTTCCACCTGGTGGGTATGTCACAGGTGAGGCGATTCTTGGGCAGGTTGCATTCCTTTTGAAGGTCAGCCAGCTGAGCACTGGCATTATATGACCGGCAGAAATGCCCACAGACTTTCCTGGCCTGCCTCAGAAGATCCTGTAAGTACCTGCACAAGAACTGCTGCACCACCAAATTAAGGACGTGAGCCAAACAGGGAACATGGGTCAAGTGTCCCTGTTAGAGGGGGGAGAGGAGGTTGGTGCTATTATGGCAAACCACCATTCCTAGCTGAAGCGTCAACCACCTGAACCTGCCCCTGCAGAGCTGCCAGAATCTCTGCCTCAGTGTGGCTCCTGTCCCCTAAGCAGACCAACTCAAGCACCGCATGGCATCTTTTTACCTGAGTCCTTGCGTAGCCCCTAGAACGTCTATGGAGCACCGCTGGTTCCGAGGACAAATCTGCACAGGAAGAGACCATAGAGGAAGAAGAAGAGGAGGGGGTGGAGGAGAGAGGTGTGGCAGAATCACCACTATCAGCATTTTGGAGGTGTGGTGGCAGAACAAGCTCCAACATTACTGCACCCTGTCCTGCATCCTTCCCAGCTGCCAGCAGGGTTACCCAGTGCGCCGTGAAAGAAAGGTAACATCCCTGTCCATGCCTGCTGGACCATGAGTCAGCGGTAATATGCACCTTACCACTGACCGCCCTGTCCAACGAGGCCAAGACATTGCCTTCCACATGCCGGTAGAGAGCCGGAATGACCTTCCGAGAAAGAAAAAAGGCTTTTGGGAACCTGCCACTGAGGTACCGCACATTCCACAAATTCTCAAAAGGGGGCAGAGTCTACCAGCTGAAAAGGCAGCAGTTGGAGTGCTAGCAATTTAGCCAAACTAGCATTCAGCCGCTGAGCATGTGGATGGCTGGGACCGAATTTCTTTTGATGGTTTAGCAACGGGGGTAGGGAAATTTGCCTGTAACAATCGGATTTAGGTGTACCACTAGCAGATTGCCTGCAAGTGCTTGGGACACCTAATTCTACACCTTCATTCCTCTCAGTGCAGGTCTCTGAGAGGACTGAAGGTATAGTGGGGTTGGAGATCCCAGCTGATGAGGAGCAAGGAGAGGTCTGCCTTGTTCTTTGGTGTGGGTCTTTTAAGTACTGTTGCCAATGGACTGCATGGGAGCTTGACATATTTCTGGTCAAGCATGTGGTGCCCAAGTGGCTGCTGTTTTGGCCACACTTGATACACTTCAGACATATGTTGCAAACAGCAATGGTGCGATCTGCTACACACGTCTCAAAAAAGACCCACACCAAAGAACTTTTGAAAAAATGCACTGAGTCAGCAGCGCCCTGCACATGCAGAGCTCTGCAGTGTGATGCAGTCGGTTGGCTGTCCTTAAGCTGGGCCCTGCAGGGCATCCTGCCTCGTTGGAGATGTGCCTCCTCCTCCTCCTCTATTCCAACAGGCACCCACGTAGAGTCAGTGACCTCATCATCCCCTCCCTCCTCGCCACTGGAGCCAACCTGGCAGTATGCTGCAGCTGGTGGAACATGACTGCCAGTTTCTTGTTCTTCTTGGGCACCCCCTCTCTCTGGGCTCACGTTACTGCCTTCATCCTCAACCTGGGTACCATAATCAGAGCCTTCAAAATGCTGCGCATCCTCCTGCAGCATGTACCCGACACTGTGGTCGAACAGTTCGGGGACTCTTCAGGACATGATGGTGGGGCTAGGGAAGGAGTGACTGATGCCATTGAGCCGATGGAATAGGCCGCTTTGACAGCTGCATTGGCAGCCAAACTTCTCTTAGCCTGGGTGACGGAGGATGAGGACAGCTTTGTGATCCACTCTACCAACTCTTCTGCATGTTGTGGCTCAACACGGCCAGCTGTCGAAAAAAAGCACAAGCGTGCCCCACGGCCACGTGCTGAGGATGCACCGTGTCCACGACCAGCCCTGTTGGCTGTAGACACAGAGCCTGCTTACCCTCTTTTAGTGGCCTGTGAGCGTCTACCTTTCCTTGCTGGCCTTCCAGACATGCTGTAAAATTGGATTAGCAAAACACCGCCTGAAGTTTACTAGAAAAATTACACCAGGAATGGCCTGCAGTCAGGTATAGGCTTGGCTAGACTAGAATGCAGTCGTTATATATGTAGGAGACTGTATATATATATTGTAATGACACCCCGAGTATGAAAGGAGTTAAAGTCGTTTAGGACATTCCATACCCAAACACAAAGTCAGCTACCGAACACTTCCATCAGTCGAACCAGGATCCCTGGAGTCTTTTCAACCACTGGTAAGAAGACAGGTTGACTGGGCTCACTCCGTCATGCTTTTGGGGATCTGGGCCGACCGCGCAGCATCCCTGGGGCATACAAGTGGAGACTGATGTCCCATCCACTTTTGGTAGGTGAAAACCCCAGTGCTTGCAAAGCATGGCTGACATCCTCCTGTCCAAGTGCCGCACCAATTTTTGGGGTTGTGTCAGTGAAGACCAAAGTCCCCTCAACTACCACAGGAACTCCCTCTTCTGTTAGGTGAGGGCAGAGGCTAGCAGCACTCGGCTCTGTTGCCAGCCCTTCTGCTGGGTTGCTTTGAGTGGAGACTGCAGTCCCATCCACCGATATCAGCTCAAGCTGCAGTTGTGAGGTGCAGATTGCATTCTCTCCTTGGGTCCTGATCTGCTGCTCAGGAGTGACCACCACCTCCTCACCCTGGGCCTCCAGAACTGCCACAGGTGTGGGGCAGAGGTCTTGAACCCTCTGTCCGGTGGCCATCGCTTCAGCTGGGGAAGTCTCTGGTAATTCCACAGATGCTGCTGTTGGTGCTGGGCAGAGCCCAGTGAAGTTTGGTCCTAATACCAGATCTTCTGCTGGAGGCTCACCAGGTTGTTCTTCTTCAGTAGAACAGTCTATAAAATCCCCAATCTCTATAACTGGTGTCTGGGGATAGAAGTTCACAATCTCATGTCCGTGGAACCCAGAAGATGCTATCAGTGCTGGGCAGAGGTTAGCAGAACTCTTCCCTGTTGTCAGCACTTCAGCTTTGGGAATGGCAATCTCCAGATTTTCCACTGCTGATTCTTCAGCCAGGATTTCAGAGTTGTCAACTGGTATTTCCTGGTAGTCCCAGGCAAAGGGAGCCCCACCCTGCTGCTGAGCAGAGTCTAGCAGCTGTCTGTATGCGATCTCCAGATCCCATTCCTGAACAGCCAGAAACCCCAAATCTTCCTGTGCCCTTCTGAGACATTCAGTCTTCGCTCTCTGTGCTCCATTATTTCCTCCAAACGCCACTCCCGATCACTCCCAAAGTCAGGGTCCCTGGACAGCCTCCAATACAACAATCCCAGGCCATCATAGTCAAAGCCTTCCGTGGGGCTGTCATCCGCTGACCATGGCCACTCTTGGGTTACATACCACCGGAGGGATCTGTAGCTGTCATCCAACCGCATCTCTGCCCGGATCAGCTTGCTTAACTCAGCTGTCCACTCCTGCTTAAGTTGTTCCCCCAATAACAACATTCGTACTTTTCCCTTTTGTCACTGCTCATGGGCTAGCGCTTCCTTCTAGAGTTTGCATCGGATAGAATCAGACCATCCCAGCAGGACCTGCTCTGATACTGGTCCTCTATGCTGTATCTGCATCTCTCGCAACCTCCTTCTGAATTCCTCTTCCATGGCGGCTGGTATCTGTACCTCTCCTCTCCTTTCAGTTGGTGCTGCTGTGACTTTTGCTACTGCAGCACCTCTTTGCTGTAGCCAATGTGCATCCACAGCAGCTATATCTAGATCTATGATCTCTGCTGTAGGGTTAGGAACATAATGTGCCAGTCTTATTTTAACAGCCCGATCAAACCATGCCTCTTCGGGTGTCCTGTCTGTTATGCTGGGCCTTTCAGTTTTGTTGGGTCTTTCTGCTCTATCCATTTCGACTAGTTCTGCGATAATGTCCCTCTTCTTACGGTTGTTGGCCGGTTGGCCCTGGTTCTCCAGTAAGTCCTTGAGCGAAAAGAGCTTTAGCCATTCATACTGTGCTTCCATTGTCCTGTGTCCTCTTGTAGCTGTCCTTCTGGGCTGTGGGAATGATCCCGCTGCTTGCCACCAGTTGTAATGACCCCCCGAGTACGAAAGGGGCTAAAGTCGTTTAGGAGATTCCATACCCAAACACAAAGTCAGCTACCGAACACTTCCATCAGCCGAACCAGGAACCCATACAAATAAATCTCCCCCAAATACGAGACAAGATGCTCTGTTTTGAGGTTCAAACAGGAATAACTCATTTATTATCACACGTGGACACAGATAAAATAACTCAGAGACTCTTTCCCCCCACCCTTGGAAAAGAGGGTGGGTTAAACCGTCCAATGACAATAGACACACAGGTCAGGTGTGCTCAAACTTCCCTTCAGTAAACAGTCTTATCAGCAGGGGGTTGCTGGAGGAATCCCCCCTCCCTCCATAGAGATACACATCCTGTGATCCAAGGCAGACAGACACAATAGAAAATTGGAATACAGCTCCACCCCAAACTAGCACAGCAAATAGTACACAACAGCATGAGACAACACACAATATATACACACAACATTGTGAAGCAGTCACTATTTCTAATATGGCACATACGGGGTTCCCAGAGTTTTTTGTTTTGGGGGGACATGGACTTGAATCCAAAGTAACATTACTTCCAGGGTCCCCAGGCCTACAGCTCACAACGAGCACCGTTCCCCCAAATCAGTCGGAAAGAGGCTGGCACTCAGTCTGCTCCAAAAGCCTCTGTCCCGACTAGGTCTGTCACATATATCTTTATGCACTGCAGATCACTAAATCACCAACCTGCCTGCCTGAAAGTGTCGTTGAAAACGTACACCAGGAATGGCCTGTAGTCAGGTATAGGCTTGACTAGACTATAATGCAGTGGATATATATGTAGGAGACTGTATATATATATATATATATATATATATATATATATATATATATATATATGTCTTTATGCACTGCAGATCACTGAATCACCTACCTGCCTGAAAGTGTTGTTGAAAACGTACACCAGGAATGGCCTGTAGTCAGGTATAGACTTGGCTAGACTAGAATGCAGTGGATATATATATGTTGGAGACTGTACATATATTTAATGCAATGCAGATCACTGAATCACTTGCCTGCCTGAAAGTGTACTTGAAAACGTACATCAGCAATGGCCTGTAGTCAGATATAGGCTTGGCTAGACTGTAATGCAGTGGATATATATATATGTTGGAGACTGTATATATCTTTAATGCTCTGCACATCACTGAATCACTTGCCTGCCTGAAAGTATATTTGAAAATGTACACCAGCAATGGCCTGCAGTCAGATATAGGCTTGGCTAGACTAGAATGCAGTGGATATATATATGTAGGAGACTGTATATATATTTTATGCACTGCAGATCACTGAATCACCTGCCTGCCTGAAAGTGTATTTGAAAACATACACCAGGAACTACCTGCAGTCAGATATAGGCTTGGCTACACTAGAATGCAGTGGATATATACAGTGGGGCAAAAAAGTATTTAGTCAGCCACCAATTGTGCAAGTTCTCCCACTTAAAAAGATGAGAGAGGCCTGTAATTGTCATCATAGGTATACCTCAACTATGAGAGACAAAATGTGGAAACAATTCCAGACAATAACATTGTCTGATTTTTTGAAAGAATTTATTTGCAAATTATGGTGGAAAATAAGTATTTTTGTCAATATCAAAAGTTCATCTCAATACTTTGTTATATATCCTTTGTTGGCAATGGCAGAGGTCAAATGTTTTCTGTAAGTCTTCACAAGGTTGTATAACACACTGTTGCTGGTATGTTGGCCCATTCCTCCATGCAGATCTCCTCTAGAGCAGTGATGTTTTGGGGCTGTCGCTGGGCAACACGGACTTTCAACTCCCTCCAAAGGTTTTCTATGGGGTTGAGATCTGGAGACTAGCTAGGCCACTCCAGGACCTTGAAATGCTTCTTACAAAGCCACTCCTTCGTTGCCGGGTGGTGTGTTTGGGATCATTGTCAAGCTGAAAGACCCAGCCACATTTCATCTTCAAATGCCCTTGCTGATGGGAGGAGGTTTGCACTCAAAATCTCACAATACATGGCTCCATTCATTCTTTCATGTACACGGATCAGTCGTCCTGTTCCCTTTGCAGAGAAACAGCCCCAGAGCATGATGTTGCCACCCCCATGCTTCACAGTAGGTATGGTGTTCTTTGGTTGCAACTCAGCATTCTCTCTCCTCCAAACACAAGTTGTGTTTCTACCAAACAGTTCTACTTTGGTTTCATCTGACCATGTGACATTCTCCCAATCCTCTTCTGGATCATCCAAATGCTCTCTAGTAGGGACGAGCCGAACACCCCCCGGTTCGGTTCGCACCAGAACCTGCGAACGGACCGAAAGTTCGCACGAACGTTAGAACCCCATTGACGTCTATGGGACTTGAACGTTCGAAATCAAAAGTGCTCATTTTAAAGGCTAATTTGCATGGTATTGTCCTAAAAAGGGTTTGGGGACCCGGGTCCTACCCCAGGGACATGTATCAATGCAAAAAAAACTTTTAAAAACGGCCGTTTTTTCGGGAGCAGTGATTTTAATGATGCTTAAAGTAAAAAAAAAAAAGTGAAATATTCCTTTAAATATCGTACCTGAGGGGTGTCTATAGTATGCCTGTAAAGTGACTCGTGTTTCCCGTGTTTAGAACAGTCCCTGCACCAAATGTCATTTTTAAAGGAAAAAATCTCATTTAAAACTGCTTGCGGGTTTAATGTAATGTCGGGTCCTGGCAATATGGATGAAAATCAGTGAGACAAACGGCATGGGTACCCCCCAGTCCATTACCAGGCCCTTTGGGTCTTGTATGGATATTAAGGGGAACCCCGCACCCAAATTAAAATAAGGAAAGGTGTGGGGCCACCAGGCCCTATATACTCTGAACAGCAGTATACAGGCTGTAGGTTTGTTGTTAAGTAGAATCTCTTTGTAATTTTGAACGGGTACATTTTTAACGTGTTTAGCTCCAGCCAAAAAATCTTTTTTAAGCTTTTTGGAAAACATAGGGAAGGGTTATCACCCCTGTGACATTTGTTTTGCTGTCTTTCCTCCTCTTCAGAAGATTTCACCTCACTTTTTGTCCCAATGGATTGGAAAGCATCAGTGGAAAGGAGAAATGTTTTTCCCATATTAACTCTTACAGGAGAGAATTTCCCTTCCTAGGGGTAGATTTCACTTCCTGTTGTCTCCTTCCGTTTGCAAGTAGGAGTCGTTTGTAAGTTAGTTGTTTGAAAGTAGGGTCCTGCCCTATATACTCAGCAGAAATTTGGGCCTTAGGTGTTGCTGTGGCCACAACACTGTAAGCCCTCACAGGGCTCTGCTGTGAAATATTAGATCAAGAATTGTAATTACATGCCCCTGTTGAACAGGATCTGAAAAATTAGGCCTTAGGCACTGGTGCTGGTGCCACAACACTGCAACCCCTCACAGACACTCTAGTTGGAATGCAGGAACGAGCCCTGCTGCAAAGTATTGCATCAAAAATTGTAATTACACGCCCCTGTTAAACAAGGGCTGAAAAATTGGGCCTTAGGCACTGGTGCTGGTGCCACAACACTGCAACCCCTCACAGACACTCTAGTTGGAATGCAGGAATGAGCCCTGCTGCAAAGTATTACATCAAAAATCGTAATTACACGCCCCTGTTAAACAGGGGCTGAAAAATTGTGCCTTAGGCACTGGTGGTGGCACCCAGAACCAAAAATGTTCTTACAAGCTATCAGCGTGATGATTGAGGAGGAAGAGGATAATTACTCAGGGATAGTCACTCAGCATCAGCATAGGCAGTCTTTGAAGGGATCTGAGATTTTAAAAAAAATTATTCGGTTACATCAGCATCAGGTGCTTGGTAGCTGGTGGTGATCCAAGACTCATTCGTTTTTATGAAGGTCAGTCGATCGACCGAGTCAGTGGACAGACGCACCTTGTGATCGGTTACCACGCCTCTAGCAGCACTGAATGTGCGTTCCGAAAGAATGCTGGATGCAGGACAGGCCAGTAGCTCAATTGCATACTGTGCAAGCTCTGGCCAGTGATCCATCCTCAAGACCCAGTAACCCAGAGGATTTTCGGTGGGAAAGGTGTCCAAGTCTGATCTTGCCCCTAGGTATTCCTGCACCATGTAAAACAGACGCTGGCGATGGTTGCTGGAACCGATCATACCTTGGGGCTGCGGACCAAAAAATTGTCTGAACGCATCGGTCAGACGGCCACCTTCTCCACCGCTCCTTCTTTGACTGACCGAAGCCTCAGCAACACGTTGTCCAGAAACAGGAGTTTGTAACCTCCCAGTCTCTGGGAACGCGTTGCACAGACCTTTCTGCAAGGCCTCCCGAAGATGTTTCATCCTCTGCTCCCTCTGCGATGGCAAGATAAGGTCCGCAACCTTACCCTTGTAACGTGGATCAAGGAGGGTTGCCAGCCAGTATTGGTCCTTCTCCTTGATACCACGAATACGAGGATCCTTACGCAGGCTTTGCAGGATCAGGGAGGCCATGCAGCATATGTTTGCTGAGGCATTCGGTCCGGAGTCCTCTGGGTCACTAAGGACGACATGGTCCGCAGCCACCTCCTCCCAGCCACGTACAAGTCCATGTGTTTCTTGGGACTGATCCCTTAAAGACTGCTGCTGATGCTGAGTGCCAGGCTCCACCTCCATACTGACACAATCTTCCTCCTCCTCCTCCTCCTCTTCCTCCTCGTCCTCTTCCTGTGTGATCGGCGGGCACGCAGGAACACTGTCTGGATAAAGGGGGCCTTGAGAGCTAAGGAAGTCCTCCTCTTCCTGCCTCTGTTCTGCCTCAAGTGCCCTGTCCATTATTCCACGCAGCGTGTGCTCCAACAGGTGGACAAGGGGGACAGTGTCACTGATGCATGCACTGTCACTGCTCACCATCCTCGTGGCCTCCTCAAATGGTGACAGGACAGTGCATGCATCCCTGATCATGGCCCACTGGCGTGGGGAAAAAAAACCAAGCTCCCCTTACCCTGTCCTGGTGCCATTGTCGCACAGGTACTCATTGATGGCCCTCTGCTGCGTGTGCAGCCGCTGCAGCATGGCCAACGTTGAGTTCCACCTGGTGGGCATGTCACAGATTAGGCGGTTCTTGGGCAGGTTAAACTCCTTTTGGAGGTCCGTCAGCCGAGCACTGGCATTATATGACCGGCGGAAATGCACACAGACTTTCCTGGCCTGCCTCAGGACATCCTGTAAGCCCGGGTACCTGCCCAAGAACCACTGCACCACCAAGTTAAGGACGTGAGCCAAACAGGGCACATGGGTCATTTGTCCCTGTCGGAGGGCAGAGAGGAGGTTGGTGCCATTGTCGCAAACCACCATTCCTGCCTTAAGTTGGCGTGGCGTCAACCACCTCTGAACCTGCCCCTGCAGAGCTGACAGAACCTCTGCCCCAGTGTGGCTCCTGTCCCCCAAGCACACCAGCTCAAGCACCGCATGGCATCTTTTGGCCTGCGTACTTGCGTAGCCCCTTGAACGACTACGGAGCACCGCTGGTTCCGAGGAAGAGGCCATGGAGGAAGAAGAAGAGGAGGGGGTGGAGGAGAGAGGTGTGTCACAATCATTAGCATTTTGGAGGCGTGGTGGCGGAACAACCTCCAACACTACTGCACCTTGTCCTGCATCCTTCCCAGCTGCCAGCAGAGTCACCCAATGCGCCGTGAAACTTAGGTAACGTCCCTGTCCATGCCTGCTGGACCATGAGTCAGCGGTAATATGCACCTTACCGCTGACCGCCCTGTCCAGCGAGGCATGGACATTGCCTTCCACATGCTGGTAGAGAGCCGGAATTGCCTTCCGTGAGAAAAAGTGGCGTTTGGGTACCTGCCACTGAGGAACCGCACATTCCACAAACTCACGGAAGGGGGCAGAGTCTACCAACTGAAAAGGCAGCAGTTGAAGTGCTAGCAATTTTGCCAAGCTAGCATTCAACCGTTGGGCATGTGGATGGCTGGGAGCAAACTTCTTTCGGCGGTGCAGCAGCTGGGGCAGGGAAATTTGCCTGGTACAATCTGACGTCGGTGTACCAAAATCAGATTGCCCACAAGTACGTGGCTGTGACACACCTAATTCTACACCTTCATTCCTCTCAGTGCAGGTCTCAGAGAGGATTGAAGGTCTAGTGGGGTTGGAAATCTCAGCTGATGAGGAGCAAGCAGAGGTCCTCTTTGTTCTTTGGTGTGGGTCTTTTAGATACTCTTGCCAACGAACTGCATGGCAGGTCAACATATGTCTGGTCAAGCATGTGGTACCCAAGCGGGAGATGTTTTGGCCACGCGAGATACGCTTGAGACATATGTTGCAAATAGCAGCGGTGCGATCTGATGCACTCGTCTCAAAAAAGGCCCACACCAAAGAACTTTTTGAATAACGCGCAGAGACTGCAGCGCCCTGCACATGTGGAGCTTTGGGGTGTGATGCAGTCAATGTGCTGCCCTTAGGCTGGCCCCTGGAGGGCATCCTGCCTCGTTGGTGATGTGCCGACTCCTCCTCCTCCTCCTCTCTCCTATCAGGCACCCACGTTGAGTCAGTGACCTCATCATCCCCTCCCTCCTCATCACTGGAGCAAACCTGGCAGTATGCTGCAGCAGGGGGAGCATGACTGCCAGATTGCTGTCCTTCTTGGGCACCCCCTCTGTCCGTGCTCGTGTTACTGCCTTCATCGAGCTCAGTATCATCATCAGAGCCTTCCAAACGCTGGGCATCCTCCTGGAGCATGTACCCAACACTGTGGTCAAACAGTTCGAGGGACTCCTCAGGAGGACATGGTGGGGCTAGGGAAGGAGTCACTGATGACATTGAGCCAAGGGAAGAGGCCGCTGCTTTGCCAGACAAAGTACCCTGGGCATGGGTGAGAGAGGATGAGGAGGATGAGGACGGCTTGGTCATCCACTCGACCAAGTCTTCCACATGTTGCGGCTCAACATGGCCAGCTGCCGAAAAAAAGGCCAAGCGTGTCCCATGGCCACGTGCTGATGAGGATGCACCGTCTCCACGACCAGCACTAGACACAGAGCCTGCTTGCCCTCTCTTATTGGCTTGTGACTGTCTGCCTCTCCTTCTTGGCCTTCCAGACATACTAATGGCCTGTAGCTGCACTAAGCTGGGATATATATATATATATATATATATATATATATATATGTACTGATACTGCAGCTAGCAAAATCAACTGCCTGCCTGTAGTATGAGAACACCACCAACCTTCTACAGGTAGCTTTAGCTGAACACTGTGAGGTGGACGCACCCCACTAACTTGTAGGTTTAGCAGAACACTGTGAGCAGGACGCACTGCACTAACTGTAAATAGTCTAGCTGCCTGACTGTGGTACTAATAGGATCAAAAGAACACCAGCAATTTTCTTTAAAATACTGTAACAAGACAAGCCTGCCTGTCAGTAAGAAGATAACAGGAACGGATCTAGCTGAACACTGTGAGCAGGACGCACCCCACTAGCTTGTAGGTTTAGCTGAACACTGTGAGGTGGACGCACCCCACTAACTTGTAGGTTTAGCTGAACACTGTGAGCAGGACGCACCCCACTAACTTGTAGGTTTAGCAGGACACTGTGAGCAGGACGCACTGCACTAACTGTAAATAGTCTAGCTGCCTGACTGTGGTACTAATAGGATCAAAAGAACACCAGCAATTTTCTTCAGGTAGCTGTATTTACTGTAACAAGACAAGCCTGCCTGTCAGTAAGAAGATAACAGGAACGGATCTAGCTGAACACTGTGAGCAGGACGCACCCCACTAGCTTGTAGGTTTAGCTGAACACTGTGAGGTGGACGCACCCCACTAACTTGTAGGTTTAGCTGAACACTGTGAGCAGGACGCACCCCACTAACTTGTAGGTTTAGCAGAACACTGTGAGCAGGACGCACTGCACTAACTGTAAATAGTCTAGCTGCCTGACTGTGGTACTAATAGGATCAAAAGAACACCAGCAATTTTCTTCAGGTAGCTGTATTTACTGTAACAAGACAAGCCTGCCTGTCAGTAAAAAGATAACAGAAACGGATCTAGCTGAACACTGTGAGCAGGACGCACCCCACTAGCTTGTAGGTTTAGCTGAACACTGTGAGGTGGACGCACCCCACTAACTTGTAGGTTTAGCTGAACACTGTGAGCAGGACGCACCCCACTAACTTGTAGGTTTAGCAGAACACTGTGAGCAGGACGCACTGCACTAACTGTAAATAGTCTAGCTGCCTGACTGTGGTACTAATAGGATCAAAAGAACACCAGCAATTTTCTTCAGGTAGCTGTATTTACTGTAACAAGACAAGCCTGCCTGTCAGTAAGAAGATAACAGAAACGGATCTAGCTGAACACTGTGAGCAGGACGCACCCCACTAGCTTGTAGGTTTAGCTGAACACTGTGAGGTGGACGCACCCTACTAACTTGTAGGTTTAGCTGAACACTGTGAGCAGGACGCACCCCACTAACTTGTAGGTTTAGCAGAACACTGTGAGCAGGACGCACTGCACTAACTGTAAATAGTCTAGCTGCCTGACTGTGGTACTAATAGGATCAAAAGAACACCAGCAATTTTCTTCAGGTAGCTGTATTTACTGTAACAAGACAAGCCTGCCTGTCAGTAAGAAGATAACAGAAACGGATCTAGCTGAACACTGTGAGCAGGACGCACCCCACTAGCTTGTAGGTTTAGCTGAACACTGTGAGGTGGACGCACCCCACTAACTTGTAGGTTTAGCTGAACACTGTGAGCAGGACGCACCCCACTAACTTGTAGGTTTAGCAGAACACTGTGAGCAGGACGCACTGCACTAACTGTAAATAGTCTAGCTGCCTGACTGTGGTACTAATAGGATCAAAAGAACACCAGCAATTTTCTTCAGGTAGCTGTATTTACTGTAACAAGACAAGCCTGCCTGTTAGTAAGAAGATAACAGAAACGGATCTAGCTGAACACTGTGAGCAGGACGCACCCCACTAGCTTGTAGGTTTAGCTGAACACTGTGAGGTGGACGCACCCCACTAACTTGTAGGTTTAGCTGAACACTGTGAGCAGGACGCACCCCACTTACTTGTAGGTTTAGCAGAACACTGTGGGCAGGATGCACTGCACTAACTGTAAATAGTCTAGCTGCCTGACTGTGGTACTAATAGGATCAAAAGAACACCAGTAATTTTCTTTAAAATACTGTAACAAGACAAGCCTGCCTGTCAGTAAGAAGATAACAGGAACGGATCTAGCTGAACACTGTGAGCAGGACGCACTGCACTAAATGTAAATAGTCTAGCTGCCTGACTGTGGTACTAATAGGATCAAAAGAACACCAGTAATTTTCTTCAAAATACTGTAACAAGACAAGCCTGCCTGTCAGTAGGAATATAACAGGAACGGATCTAGCTGAACACTGTGAGCAGGACGCACTGCACTAAATGTAAATAGTCTAGAAGATAACAGGAACGGATCTAGCTAAACTGAATACAGTGTATATATATATATATATATATATGCAACACCTGGGATGCATATATATACACAATACACTTTAAGTGCAGCTAACTGACTGACTGTCCTGCCTAATCTAGCTAACTTAAATGAAATGACACTGTCTCTCTCTCTCTCTAAGCACACCGGAGCACACTGCACAGGGCCGCCGTGCAGGCGGCCTTATATAGTGTGGGGCGTGTACTAAATCCCCTGAGCCATAATTGGCCAAAGCCTCCTTGGCTTTGGCCAATTATGGCTCTCTGTTAAGGCGGCGCTGTGATTGGCCAAGCATGCGGGTCATAGTGCATGCTTGGCCAATCATCAGCAAGCAATGCACTGCAATGCCGCAGTGAATTATGGGCCGTGACGCGCCACACGAATTTGGCGCGAACGGCCCATATCGTTCGCAATTCGGCGAACGATCGAACAGCCGATGTTCGAGTCGAACATGGGTTCGACTCGAACACGAAGCTCATCCCTACTCTCTAGCAAACCTCAGACGGGCTCGGACACGTACTGGCAGGGGGACATGTCTGGCACTGCAGCATCTGAGTCCCTGGTGGCGTAGTGTGCTACTGATAGAAGCCTTTGTTACGTTGGTCCAAGCTTTCTGCAGGTCATTCACTAGGTCCCCCCATGAGGTTCTGGGATTTTTGCTCACCGTTCTTGTGATCATTTTGACCCCACGGGGTGAGATCTTGCGTGGAGCCCCAGATCGAGGGAGATTATCACTGGCCTTGTATGTCTTCCATTTTCTAATTATTGCTCCCACAGTTGATTTCTTCACACCAAGCTGTTTGCATATTGCAGATTCAGTCTTCCCAGCCTGGTGCAGGTCTACAATTTTGTTTCTGGTGTCCTTCGACAGCTCTTTGGACTTCACCATAGTGGAGTTTGGAGTGTGACTGTTTGAGGTTGTGGACAGGTGTCTTTTAATACAGGTAATGAGTGGGGACAGAGGAGCCTCTTAAAGAAGAAAATAC
The DNA here is from genome assembly GCF_042186555.1 of Aquarana catesbeiana. Classification (NCBI taxonomy): domain Eukaryota; kingdom Metazoa; phylum Chordata; class Amphibia; order Anura; family Ranidae; genus Aquarana; species Aquarana catesbeiana. The sequence goes on from NC_133336.1 coordinate 177,657,484, forward strand.
AGGTCTGTGAGAGACAGAAATCTTGCTTGTTTGTAGGTGACCAAATACTTATTTTCCACCATAATTTGCAAATAAATTCTTTCAAAAATCAGACAGATCAGATGTGATTGTCTGGATTTGTTTCCAAATTTTGTCTCTCGTAGTTGAGGTATACCTATGATGACAATTACAGGCCTCTCTCATCTTTTTAAGTGGGAGAACTTGCACAATTGGTGGCTGACTAAATACTTTTTTGCCCCACTGTACATGTTGGAGACTGTATATATATTTATTGTACTGCAGATCACTGAATCACTTGCCTGCCTGCCTGAAAGTGTATTTGAAAATGTACACCAGCAATGGCCTGCAGTCAGACATAGGCTTGGCTAGACTAGAATGCAGTGGATATATATGTAGGAGACAGTATATATATTTTATGCACTGCAGATCACTGAATAACCTGCCTGGCCTGCCTGCCTGAAAGTGTATTTTACACCAGGAATGGCCTGCAGTCAGATCTAGCTACACAGGATACAGTATATATATATATATATATATATATATATATATATATATATACAAAAAGACGGGATGTAAGGCACTGAGGATGCCCTCCTACCCCTCCGCCCCAAGGTATCGAGGCACTGAGGAAGCCGTCCTACCCCTCCACCCCAAAGTATTGAGGAACTGAGGATGCCCTCCTAACTCTCCACCCCAAAGTAATAAGGCACTGAGGAAGCCCTCCTATCTCTCCACCCCAAAGTATTGAGGCACTGAGGATGCCCTCCTAACTCTCCACCCCAAAGTAATAAGGCACTGAGGAAGCCCTCCTACCCCTCCACCCCAAAGTATTGAGGCACTGAGAATGCCGTCCTACCTCTCCACCCCAAAGTATTGAGGCTCTGATGATGCTCTCCTACCCCTCCACCCCAAAATATCGAGGCACTGAGGATGCCCTCCTAACACTCCACCCAAGGTATTAAGGAACTGAGGATGTCCTCCTACCTCTCCACCGCAAGGTATCTAGGCACTGAGGATGCCCTCCTACCCCTCCACACCAAAGAATTGAGGCACTGAGGATGCCCTCCTAACTCTTCACCCCAAGGTATTAAGGAACCGAGGATGTCCTCCTACCTCTCCACCCCAAAGTAATAAGGCACTGAGGATGTCCTCCTACCCCTCCACCTCAAAGTATTGAGGCACTGAGGATGCCCTCCTACCCCTCCACCCCAAGATATCGAGGCACTGATGATGCCCTCCTAACTCTCCACCCAAGGTATTAGGGACTGAGGATGTCCTCCTACCTCTCCACCGCAAGGTATCGAGGCACTGAGGAAGCCCTCCTACTCCTCCACCTCGAAGTATCAGGGGACCGAGGATGCCCTCCAACCCCTCCACCCCAAAGTATTGAGGCACTGAGGATGCCCTACTAACTCTCCACCCCAAAGTAATAAGGCACTGAGGAAGCCATCCTACCCCTCCACCCCAAAGTATTGAGGCACTGAGGAAGCTGTCCTACCCCTCCACCCCAAAGTATTGAGGCACTGAGGATATCCTCCTAACTCTCCACCCCAAGGTGTTAAGGCACTGACGATGCCCTCCAACCATTCCACCCCAAAGTATTGAGGCACTGAGGATGCCCTCCTAACTCTCCTCCCCAAAGCAATAAAGCACTGAGGAAGCCGTCCTAACACTCCACCCCAAAGTACTGAGGCACTGAGGATATCCTTCTAACTCTCCACCTCAAGATATTAAGGAACTGAGGATGCCCTCCTACCTCTGCACCCAACGGTATCGAGGCACTGAGGAAGCCCTCCTACCCCTCCACCCCAAAGAATTGAGGCACTGAGGATGCCCTCCTAACTCTCCACCCAAAGGTATCAAGGCACTGAAGATGTCCTCCTACCCCTCCATCCCAAATTATTGAGGTACTGAGGATGCCATCTTAACTCTGCACCCCAGGGTATCGAGGCACTGAGGAATCCTATCTACTCCTCCACCCCAAAGTATTGAGGCACTCAGGATACCCTCCTAACTCTCCATCCCAAGGTATTAAGGAACGGAGGATGCCCTCCTACCACTGCACCTCAAGGTATCGAGTTACTGAGGAAGCCCTCCTACCCCTCCACCCAAAAGTATTGAGGCACTAAGGATGCCCTCCTAAAACTCCACCCAAAGGTATTAAGGAACTGTGGATGCCCTCCTACCTCTCCATCCGAAGGTATCAAGGCACTGAGGATGTCCTCCTACCCCTCCACCCCAAAGTATTGAGGCACTGAGGATGCACTCCTAACTCTGCACCTCAAGGTTTTAAGGAATTGAGGATGTCCTCCTAAATCTCCCCACCTAAAGTAATAAGGCACTGCGGATGCCCTACTACCCCTCCACCCCAAAGTATATTGAGGCAATGAGGATTCCCTCCTAAATCGCCACCCCAAGGTATTAAGGAACTGAGGATTTCTTCCTACCTCTCAACCCCAAGGTATCGAGGAACTGAGGATGCCATCCTACCCCTCCACCCTAAAGAATTGAGGCACTGAGGATGCCCTCCTAATGCTCCACCGCAAGGTTTTCAGGAACTGAGGATACCTCAAGGTATCGAGGCACTGGGAAAGACTTCCTAACCTTCCACCCCAAGGTATTGAAGCACTGAGGATGCCCTCCTAACTCTCCACCACAAGGTATCAAGGCACTAATGACATCCTCCTACCCTTCCACCCCAAAGTATTAAGGCACTGAGGATGTCCTCCTAACTTCCCACCCCAAGGTATTAAGGAACTGAAGATGTCCTCCATGGAAAAACCACCCGAGGTTGCACAACCCAAAAGTGTAATACAAAGAAAACAAAGCAAAGGTTCCCCTGGGGGGGTTTTAAGCAGCAATATATTAAATATTATTGTAACAATAAAATAGATCAAGTTCAAGATGTATTCAAATATGCAACAAATTTATTGTAAAATACAGACTCTGGTTCACGTATAACAAACAACAGCATAAAACATCACCTATGGCCAAAAGGTGATGGCTAAAAATGGCTAAATGGCATTATGAAAAAATGAATGTCCACATGAATACCCTGATGCATTTCGACCCATTGGTCTTCTTCAGGGGTATTTATATTCTAGGGAAATATATCACAGTTAGAGTTTGAACTTGAAATTTTTAATCAACATATGAATATATAGAACATTTACACAGTATTTTCCGTTAATAAATAAATAACTATATTTCATAATATCTATGGAGGTTTATTTACCATTAAGTGGATGATATGGTGAAGATGCACCACACGAACCAGATTGTTTAAAAGCATGAAGGCTCAAAGATCCCAGAGACCACACATATCCCTCCGTGCCCCACAGGCGCATCCACAATCCATCGGACTTACAAGGGGCCACACATTTAGGCGGGGGAGAGGACGGGGAGCAAGGCACCTGCCATTGTATGTAAGAGGACTTTATTAGTAACCTTAATAGTAAATGTTCCAAACGTATCTAGTGCCGTAGGGCAATAGCCAATTAGCCCTCACTGAGGTAGTTGTTTGTACATATCTATATATTGATAAGACCTACTGGAGTATATCATTTATTAATAATGTGATAAATATAAAATGTGGATAGATGAAAATGTGTCTGAGTCGGGTATGATAAATAATAGAATTATATCGGAAGGAGTATTAAATCCAATTTAGTCATGGAGAGAGGACGTGAGTGTGCTGGTGGTGCCATGGTGATGATAAAGGATGTGAAATAGTCGTGTAGGAGTGCAATGTGAAGTGTAAAATGGGAAAACAAAAAAGTGTAGAAAACAGCAGAAATAAATAAAAAAATAAACCAAACAGTGATAGAGACTAAAAGTGTATATTAGTTGTCCATGACCAAGGAAAGCCATGTCTCAATTATTTGGTTAAATAAAATGAGTGCACAAGTGGGTGTAAAAAATATATAAATATGGACTAGGACATGTGTGTGAATAGTGATGGCAAAAAGTGAAAAATGGAAAAAGGTTACAGGGAAGAGCTTGTGACTTTTCACAATTTTATTGTCTGATTTATTGTCTGTGAATTGTAGTGGCATGCTGTAGAGTACACTAAATGATGCTTTCAACCTTTTAAAGATTGTGTTCAACCAAAATGAATATATATTTTGAATGGTAGAGGACAGTGTTTTATTTTTATGTCTACCTGGAAGGTGATTGCTGCTGTCCATAAATTAAATGCTGTTGCTCTACAGGTTAAATTATGCCCAGTATCATATATTTTGAGCCCAGGTCTTGGGTAAAAAAGTAAGACTCTGACCAGGTTTTTTTGGGCTGGAGCACTCCACCCCCCTCCTCATTACCTCATATTAGTGGCCACCAGTGCATAGGAGGAATCCCTTCAGTTCTCCCACATAGAGGAGTTTGGCTCCCATGGTTGAGACGCAGGATCTTTCATTCATTTACTAGGGTAGGACCCACTAATCGGGGTACTTTGACGCAGTAAGTGGGCTTAGCACTATATGACCATATAGTGTGACCAAACTCCCGTATTTTTTCGAATATGTTCAGGTGTTTTTAACTAGCCTTGCAGGATAAATGTCATTCCTGAATGTGTGCACTGTAATCTGTTTTGTACTAGGTGAAAAAGTAAAGCTGCTTTTTTAGGTGCTACAATTTATTCTTCCATTAATGATAGATTTAGTCATGTGCTTGGAAGTTTTTTTAAATGGTTTCCGGTAAAATATAGTCATGAAAAAATAAGAAAAATAACACAATCAAACAAGAAAGGAGGAAATGAAAGAAAGAAGGGGCAATAAGTATATTGCTTTTAAGACAAAAGTCTGTACCATCATATGATAAGAAGATGAGCATCCAAATTAGGAGGTAAGTAATATTTAACCCTGGGTTCCTATATTTTCAAAAATGTAGGCATTGTATTTAAAGCGGAAAGGTATAACTATTTTTGCATAGTTGCATTGGTCCATCTTAGATCAATGTAAGTATGTACAGGTATGTGTCATACCTTGTCGATCCCCCATGAAAACTGTAGATCACTGTAGTAGGTACTGTTACTGCATTGATTGTTGGTCGATTCCAGGTCCTGAGTGGATCTTCTGCTGCATAGTGAATACAGGAAGTCGCTCACTTGGTACAGATTCCATTCAGAGAACATTTTGCATTTTCTTGAAGGATAAGTTCACCTCTTGGAACATTTTACACCCGTATTTAGGGTGCAACATGTAACATGTTCCTGCTTCCACTGCTCTCCCACATTCTGTAACATCAGGCGGGGGACCTTCTCCCCACACCAGCTGTCACATTTTGAAACAAAGGTGGCCGTTCAGTTTCCTGTGAACAAATGAATTACAACTACCGTCAGCCATTGCGTCTGACGGCTTGTAGTTCTCATTAAACTGCAGTGGTGATTGTGAGCACCTTCGTAGTTCATTGATTCTACCTGCTCTCAAGTAACTGCCTGCCCGTAGGAGGTACGGTCAGACAGCTATCTTGAGAGTCTGCAAGAGCCCTGCATCGCACCCATGATCTGCTGATTATGGGTCCAATGCTCTGCAGACTCTCCAGGAATTTTTTTTTTTTTTGTATGAAAAGGTGATCTTATCTATAAATGAATATTCTTTCCTTGGATAAGGTGGAGATCACCCACCCTACCTATCCACCTTGTCCAATCAGAGAACAATTTGCATTCATTAAAAAGTGTTCTCTGCTTCCGCGAGGGGGATAGCCAGGTATGACATGTGCATAATTACATTGGTCCTTTGGAGCAACGGATCGTCAGCGGATCTGTTGAGTGTGCGCATTTAAAACATAACCTAACCAACAAGGTGAGAGGGGATTGGACAAAAAACAAATGGGGTGAAGGTTTTTCTTTAAGTTTAAAGGACTTAAAACAATGTCAATTTACAATCACTGGCCACTTTATTAGGTGCACCTTGCTAGTACCTGGTTGAACCCCCTTTTGCCTTCAGAACTGCCTTAATCCTTCGTGGCATAGATTCAACAAGGTGTAGGCAACATTCCTCAGAGATTTTGGTCCATATTGACATGATGGCATTACGCAGCTGCTAAAGATTTGTCAGCTGCACATCCATGATGCAACTCTTCAACCACAACCCAAAGGTGCTCTTATGGATTGAGATCTGGTGACTGTGGAGGCCATTGGAGTACAGTGACCTCATTGTCATGTTCAAGAAACCAGTGGTGAGATGATTTGAGCTTTATGACATGGTGCATTATCCTGCTGGAAATAGCCATCAGAAGATGTATACACTGTAGTCATAAATAGATCGACATGGTCGGCAATAATACTCAGGTAGGCTGAGGTGTTTAAACAATACTCATTTGGTACTAGGGGGCCCAAAGTGTGCCAAGAAAATATCCCCGACACCATTACACCACCACCACCACCAGCCTGAACCATTGATACAAGGCAGGATGGATCCATGCTTTCATGTTGTGTACTTCAAATTTTGACCCTACCATCTGAATGTCACAGCTGAACTTGAGATTCATTCAAAAATGGGGGAAGGTGGGACTTTGAATGAGGCGTGTATGGCGAGACCAAGGAAACACACATGGGTATAAAAGGCAATATTTATTTACTAAACAGCAAAAAACATGACATGTAGCAATATATGTAACTATGTATCGTAGAATATAGCACCATATACATGTAAAATATGATGGCAGCATGGCACAATTGCAGTTAATAGAACATGACTAGGGATGAGCTTTGTGTTCGAGTCGAACTCATGTTCGACTCGAACATCGGCTGTTCGGTCGTTCGTCGAATTCCGAACGTTATGGGCCGTTCGCGCCAAATTCGTGTGGCGCGTCACGACCCATAATTCACTGCAGCATCGCAGTGCATTGCTGGCTGATGATTGGCCAAGCATGCACTATGACCCGCATGTTTGGCCAATCACAGCATCGTCGGTAGAGAGAGCTGTAATTGGCCAAAGCTAGGGTGGCTTTGGCCAATTATGGCTCAGGGGGTTTAGAACACGCCCCACACTATATAAGGCCGCCTGCACGGCGGCCCTGTGTAGTGTGTTCCGGCGTGCTTAGATAGAGAGAGAGAGACAGTGTCATTTCATTTGAGTTAGCTAGATTAGGCAGGACAGTCAGTGAGTTAGCTGCACTTACAGTGTATTGTGTATATATATGCATCCCAGGTGTTGCATATATATATATATACACTGTATTCAGTTTAGCTAGATCCATTCCTGTTATCTTCCCACTGACAGGCAGGCTTGTCTTGTTACAGTATTTACAGCTACCTGAAGAAAATTGCTGGTGTTCTTTTAACTGTAGTACCACAGTCAGGCAGCTAGACTATTTACAGTTAGTGTAGTGCGTCCTGCTCACAGTGTTCAGCTAAAACTACAAGTTAGTGTAGTGAGACCTCTGCACCGTGTTCATCTAAAGCTACAAGTTAGTGTAGTGCGTCCTGCTCACAGTGTTCAGCTAAAACTACAAGTTGTTTTTTTTTTTTTTTTTTTTTTTTATTAATCAAGTTTTTATTGGTTTTCATCAAACAAAAATTAACATGTACAGAAGAACAATAAGAAATTGCTTATAAATGCAGTAGTGCGGACGCAGCCGCTTTGGTAACAAGAATAAACCGTAATGTTACATAAATGTTTATGTTTTGAGTAGCGTAAAAAAGGTGCGACATTTAGTTCAATTAACATGGGGACATCAATGAGTGTTCTAATTGTCGACAGGTGTATAATTGTGTAAGGTTAAAGATATAAGCAGATCTTTATAACTCTGTGGGTATTGTATTGTGGTTAGAGGAGGATGTTGTCAGCACCTTCGATAGCTTATGCAGGCATGGCGTCCGGTGCAGGGGGTAACGGATAGAAATGGGATGTTTTGTATAAGAGGCTAGAGAGGTATGTAGAGGGGGGGAGTCTGATATGGTGGGTTATCGTGATAGTATGGGGTTTAGTATTCAGGTTCATGGTTATGGGTGATTAGTGAGTTTGATTGGGGTGGGGAGGTAAAAAGGGAAAAAAAAGGAAATTTGTAATGAGAGGGGGGGTGGAAGCATGAATGGAGAGGATATGGTATATAGTGGGATGAGGAAACAGGGAGGTACCTTGGTCCTGCCACAGCCCTGTGAGGGTAATCATGTTATGTATTGTTTGTATACATTCGTAGTGGTGAAGTGTATCCAAGATGTCCATGTTTTGGTGAACTTTGGTTGGGTGTCATTGGACTGGTGTATGAGGTCTTCCATTACTTGTGTTTGATGTATACGATGGAGCCACTCCTTTATGGTAGGTGGTTCAGGGGAGCGCCATTTGGGTGGTATGCACATTCTTGCTGCGTTCACCAAATGCATGGCCAGAGAACGATGATATGCTGGTATATGAGAAGAGGAATGGTGTAGTAGGAACATTGCGGGGTCGAAGTCTAGTGCATAAGTGGTGATTTGTGTGATTAGGGTGTGGACTTCTTTCCAGAAAGGTTGGATTTTGGAGCAAGTCCACCAGACATGTAGTAGTGAACCTGTGTCTGCTTTACATCTCCAGCATGTTTGGGGTATGGTTGGATTGAAGCGATGCAATAAGAGTGGCGTTCTATACCATCTGGAGAGTAGTTTGTATGCAGTTTCTTGGACTTGCACATTCATCGAACCTTTGTGGATTAAAGTATAAATGTTAGCCCATTCTTGATCAGTCAGTTGTATTGAGAGATCTCGTTCCCACTGTCTATTGGTCCAGTGTGTTGTCAGGTTGTGTTCTTTGAATAGGAGGGTGTATATTTGCGAGATCAGGTGCGTTTGGATGTTGTTGCTTAGACATAAATTTTCAAAGAGGGTTGTGGTTCTGGACCATTTCGGGTTGGGTTTTGGTTTGTTGAGGAAATTACATATTTGGACGTATGTCCAAAAAGGAAAGGAGTCTATATTTAATTTTGCTGCTAAAGCGGTTTGTGATAAGAGGTGGTCTCCCTCATAGAAGTGTTCGGCTCTGACCGTCTGGTGGGGCCATATGTCTGTTAGAAAGGAAGCATGCATTCCCGGGGGGGAAGTCAGGGTTCTGTTGTAGAGGTGTCATCGGTCCATTGACTGATGAGATTTTGAGTTTACTACAGGTGTTTCTGAATGAGATCAGTGTGGGGTTGATGAGTGGGTGTTGAGAGCATTCAGGGGGCGTAGAGGGGGGAGTAATCCATGGGAGGTTGTGGATGGGTACCGTTGAGAACGATTGTGCTAAGTGAACCCATTCTTTGTGCTCGGAATGTACATTCCAATCAACGATTCTAGCCAGGTGGCATGCTTGTTGGTATTTACGAATGTCTGGGATGCCTATGCCTCCTAAGGGTTTGGGTTCGGTCAGTCTTAAGAAGCTCAGTCTTGGGCGCGTTTTGCCCCATATGAATGTCGTGCAGGCTTTTTGGTAGGCAGTGAAGAATTTGGGTGGTATTTTGATCGGGATAGTTTGTAGGAGGTATAGAATTCTGAGTAATATATTCATTTTGATGATAGCTGCCCTGCCGAACCAGGAGAAGTAACCTGAGGACCATTTCTTCAAATCAACTTGTATTTTTTGGAGGAGTGTGGCATGGTTCAGGGCGTATAGATTTGTTAGAGAGGATGGCACCTGAATGCCTAAGTACGGAAGAGCATGTTTATTCCAGGTAAACGGGAAGTTAAGTTGGCATTGGTGACAAATTTCTGGGGATAGGGAGATGTTCAGGGCGGTGGATTTCGAAAAGTTGATTTGGAGATTAGAGAGGGTATGCCTTTGGATTGGAGTTGAGTCGTCAGAGGAGAGGTTCAAGAGAGAGAATAAAGATTAAGGGGGAGAGTGGGCAGCCTTGGCGCGTTCCGTTCAAAACGGAGAAGGCATCCGACAGGTGACCGTTAACTTTAACTTTTGCAGTGGGACTAGAGTATAGTGCTGATATGAAATTTAGCATCGTTTGAGGGAGGCCTATGGTTTTGAGGGTTTCTTTCATGTAGTCCCAAGCCACCCTGTCGAACGCCTTCTCCGCATCGAGGGAAAGCATAAATCCTTTGTTTTTGGTGGATGTAAGCCAGTGGTGGATGTAGAGCGTTTTGAGGGTATTATCCCGCGCTTCCCTTCCGGGGACAAAACCCACATGTTCAAGGCTGACTAGTTGGAGGATCAGAGGCAGGATTCGATTTGCTAGGGTTTTTGCGTACCATTTGAGGTCAACGTTGAGTAGGGAGATAGGTCTGTAGTTGATGACTAATTAATGGTCTTTGTCGGGTTTGGGAATTACAGCTATGTGGGCTGAAAGGAGGTCTCTTGGGGGGTCGATTGGTTGTGCGAAAGAGTTGAATGCTTTTAAGAAGGCGGGTGTAAGTAGTCCTGCGTATGTTTTGTAGTAACCCGCAGTGAGGCCGTCTGGGCCTGGGCTTTTGCCCCTCTTCATCTGTTTTAGAGCAGTGTCAGCTTCTGTGCGGGAGAGTGGGGCATTCAATTCTTGAGCTATGGATTCTGAGATAGGGGTTGGGCTGTATTTTTTTAAAAAGTCGGATATCATTTGAGCGCGGGTGGTGTCGTCCTTGGGGGGGGATGGGCCGGTTAGGTTGTATAGTTTACTGTAGTATTGTACAAATTGTCGAGCAATGTCTGGGGTTTTGTTTAATTTATTTCCTGAGGGGTCGATGATATGGTGAATTGTCGCGTTGGATTTAGATATTTGTAGGGCTCTGGCTAACATTTTGCTTGCTTTGTTGCCAAATTCATAAAATTTTCTTTTAGATAGGATGTATTTTCGTTGTATTTGTTTGTCTAGCAAGTCTAGACAAACAAGATCCTTCCTAGCCTGTATCAAGTCATTTAAGGTGTTAAATGCTTGAGATTGTTTATGTGCCCCTTCAAGTCTACGAATCCTTTCTATCAGGTCTGAGTGTTGTTTCCTTTTTTCCTTGTTTCTTTTTGCTGCCGCTGCGAGGAAAGCGCCCCTAATCACGCTTTTATGGGTTTCCCAATTGTTTATTAGGGAGGTGTCTTCTGGGTTGTTTTCTAGGAAAAAAATGTTGTAAGTTGGATTCTAATGCCGTTGTGATAGAGGGATCGGTAAGTAAAGAGGGATCTAGCCTCCATATTCGTGAGCCTGGTGTTGTTTCGGGGAGTGGAAGCGATAAAGAGATGGGGTGGTGATCCGAGATAGTCATGGGTTCAATGGAGGTGTGATGGATTTGAGGTAAATCGTTTTGTGTCAGGAAAATGTAGTCTAATCTGGAGTATCTGTTATGTGGCGTTGAATAGAAGGTGTAGTCTTTAACATCTGGGTTCATGGTGCGCCATGTGTCATGAAGTAGTAACTTTTTGAGTAGGGATTTGATCTCTCTGAGGGCCGTATATGGAAGTGTTGAGGCGCCCGATGATGTGTCTTGGATGGGGTTTAGAGGGACATTGAAGTCGCCACCCAATATAAGGGTACCCTCTTTGAAGGTTGTGAGGGCATTTGTAACAGACCTAAAGAAAGGGACTTGGTGTTTGTTTGGTGCGTATATGTTCGCCAGTGTGATTGTTTTGTTGTGTAGTGAGCCTTTTATGAAGAGGTATCTGCCGTCTGTGTCCATAAGCGAGTCTTTGATCTGAAAGGGGCAGTTTTTTGCGATGAGAATCGAGACCCCTTTTGTTTTGTGTAGGGGGTTTGTGGCATGTAACACAGTTGGGTACTGAGCATTACTTAATTTCGGAGTGTTATTGGAACGGAAGTGTGTTTCTTGTAAAAATATAACATTAGCTTTTAGTCTGTGCATGGTAAGGAGGAGTTTGGAACGTTTTTCTGGTGTATTAAGGCCTTGTACGTTAAGGGATACTATTTTAAGCACGGATTTGTCGGTTATATTGGTTTTCGGTACCATGGTAATGTTTGTTTGTAGATGTTTATTTATAGATATTTTTGCAACGGGGTGTGGGCTGTGGCAGGAGGGTTGGAGTGGGGAGGGGTAGGACCTGGGTGGTAGGGCGAGTAAAAGTTTTCAGAGGGGACAGGTAAAGGGGGCCGGCACTATGTGGCGTTCTGGTCACCTAAACGGTGTCCCGAGCCACAGATATATATTCACCGGAAAAATTCAGTGGTTTTAATCTTATATTAATGAGTATATGGGTTAGGTGTAGTATATTTATCCACTGTGTGGGAGTTGGCTTGTCAGTTGAGAGATATGGAAGATGATGAAGATAGAAAAAAATATGTAAAAATGGTTGACCGACGTGGTCCGTCTCACCAGCAGCCTTATGACTTAGGGCTGGGGGTATGTGTGAGGTGATGGGTTTTAGTGACGTGGTTGTGTGAGGAACGATCACAAGGAGGTGTTGGCTCGTGTGTGGCGAGCAGGTACGATGAGTGTGGCGGGTTGGTGTTTTTTTTTTTTTTTTTTTCTTTCTTTCCTCCTCCCCTTTCTTCCTTCCCCTTTTTTTTTTTTTTTTTTTTTTTTTTAGTAGTTAGTTATGATAATGGTAATACAGGGTGGAACCTTGTGTGGGGCAGCCGTGTGTAGGTAAGTTGGTGGATAAGGTATAAATAAGAACATATGCATAGAGGATAGCAAATAACATTCATCATTATTGACCTGAACGGAGACAATGGATGAGTGTTTTGTCTGCTATAATGAAGTATTTTCAACTGAGCGCACGAAAAGGTCGCATGCTCTCAACCTTATATAACAATTTTTAAACAAGCAAAATACATTCAGTTCAAAGCAAAACAAAAGCAATTTAATTGAAAATAGCATATCTATTGTGATGTCTGTATCCTAGCTTTCGTCTGTCTGAGAGGAGTGTCAGAATGAGGGTTATGTGTGTGCACAACATTGCGTCTATGTGCCTGGGCACTATTGTTTGATGGGGGTGCTGCGGTGGGAGCCAGTTATGGAGGGATCGTAAAATCTATGTCTCTAGGTACAATCTACCATGTGTAATGTAGTGGTGTGAGCAATGTATGAATGATGGGTGCCTACATGTTTCTATTGCTAGTGGTCTGTGAGGGGTGTTGTGTGTTTGACAGTAGAAGAAGTGCAATAGATTATTTAGGTTGTTGATGATCCCCTTGGAGGGGGTAGTGTGGGAAGTAGTGTAAGGAACTAGTAAGATTTCCGCGTCTCTGTCTCTAGCCGTTTGTGGAATGCTTAGCTGCGGAAACAGTGTAGAGGTATATGAGAGTTGTTAATTTTTCGGTTTTGGTAAGTATGGGGGTTAATGTGAAGTGAGGGGTAACAGGTCTCCTTGGGTCTTCTGTGTGTTTAGCCCTATCTGTCTGTGGGCGATGTTATGGTGGTAACAGTATGGGTGTATCATTAAATAGAATAGTTATTGATACTAGGTGCACTGAAAGGGTGTGCTGAGAAAAGAGTGCATTAGGCCGGGAGAGGCAATGATCATGTATTCTCAATAAACATCGGAAGGCAAGTCTGGGCACATGACCTCTGTGTGCAATGTGAGGCCTAATCCTTTTCCCTTATGGTAAGTGCAACCTTTTGTAAAGCGTCCTATAACAGGGAGGTATAGCAGGTAATACATACGTCTCTGTTAGTAGGTCATGGTTGTTGGAGGGCTGACTTCTCGTCCAATGGAGGGGATAAAAGGAGTGGAGCAGGTAAGTGGAGCGTTGAGTTGATGGCCGTTGAAGTTAAAAAAAAATAAAAAATAAAACAGAAATAATAATAATAATAATAAAAAAAATAGAGAGGATTGCCCTAGTGCTGTGCTGAAGTCTGTGTTCGGAATTGTCCGTCTGTTCTTCTTTGATGTTATCTGTATAGGAGTCGGGGGTCTGTTGGTAGGCATTCAGAGAAGCAGTGTGGGCAGTCTGCGTAGTTGTTCATGGAGTAGGCGATTGATCCGGTGGTGATCGTTAGTTGTGTGCATGTAGTAGAGACATGAGCCTGGGTTCCCAAAAAGGATAGAGGCAGATGTTTTACGTCTGTCGGTTTGGGGGTTTCTGGTCGATGAGTGCACCGAGGTGAAGCTTCTTTGTCGTTGCGGAAGCAGGCGTGCAGGGCAGAGCAGAGCTGGGCGTTGAAAGCACGAGAGGTATTCAGCACCAGTTACTGAGGTTGGGATGCGGGGTGAAAGAGTTAGGTTCTTCCATGTGTTGTCTTGATCTGCAGGAGTGTCAGGAGGTGGCCGACGAGTAAGCAAGGTGTCTTTGTCTACGGTGCTTAGTAACAGGAAGGGATCCGTCAGGGGTCTGTGGTGGTCCTCAGAGAAAAGGTGCAGACACGGGAGGGTCTGAAGCAAAAGGGTCCGTGACTGTAAGGTGACATTTCACGTTTGGATCCGGGCTGTCAGCGGTCTCGGCGTGCTCTGCGGGGAAGGGGAGCTGCGGAAACTGGTGTTGTGGGCGTCCATCGGTTCCTCCGGTTGAGGACAGCGATTGGGGGGTTGTATGTTGAATTCCGCGTACCAGTTTGGTACTGGGGTGTAGGGTATATCCAGTGTGCGGCAGAAGGTGTCCAGGTCTTCCGGTACTCGTAGGAGCGCTGAGCGGCCCTGGTATGAGGCGGATAGGCCGAAGGGGAACTTCCATCGATACCGGATTCCTCTTGTTCTTAAGACATCCAGTAGGGGGCGCAGGTCTTTGCGGTGGCATAGTGTAATGGCAGAGAGGTCTTGATAAATGTGGACGGGGCCGCCATTGTATTCCAGGATAGATTTTTTGCGGGCTTTTTGGAGTATTTCTTCTTTGATGGAGAAGTCATTTACATAGCAAATAATGTCCCGAGGGGGGTCAGTGTCTCTGCCTTTGGGGCGAAGCGCTCTGTGGATTCATTCCATGAGGATCGGTGTTTGTTCTGGGCGGTCCAGTACGTGGTTAAAAAGTCCTGTCACCACTGATAATATTCCGTCCTGTTCCACCGATTCGGGTATTCCCTTATCCGCAAGTTGTGTCTGCGACCACGGTTGTCGAGATCTTCAACATGACGTTGAAGATCTCTTAATTGCATAGTGTGGCAGTCGACTTTGTGATGGATGTTCTTCACTGTCGACTGTTGGAGCATAGCGTTGTCCTCCACACGCTGTATGCGGCCTGCTATGGCCTGCAGTTACATAGTTACATAGTTACATAGTAGGTGAGGTTGAAAAAAGACACAAGTCCATCAATCAGTTCATGGCGCAGGTTAGTGATGGCAGAGAACAGTGTGTCCTTGATATCCGCCGCTACCGCTTGTAAATCCTGCAGGCTGGGCTGGCGGTGAGAGGGCAGAGTAGTTGCCTGTAGGGCATTGCTGGTGTCAGTGGGGGTGAGGATGATCTCAGTGTGAGACTGAGAGGAGGTTGAGGCAGGCGGGGAAGTCGCCATTGTAGTGCGTTGTGTCCAGAAGATTTCCGGAATCGTGTAACTTATGCAGCCGGCGATTTCTCTCGGGGATCGGGATCTGCTTTGTGATGATCCGCGGGAGGATGTTCCCATTATTAGGGGGGTGGATGGCAGTTGTGGACCCCGATAAATGCAGATTGTAGGCTGTGGTGAGAGGGAGCCGAGTGATCAAGCAGCCATCTTCTCTCAAGGCAAGCCAAAACTACAAGTTAGTGTAGTGAGACCTCTGCACCGTGTTCATCTAAAGCAGGGGTCTCAAACTGGTGGCCCTCCAGCTGTTGCAAAACTACAAGTCCCATCATTCCTCTGCCTGTGGGAGTCAAGCTTGTATCTGTCAGCCTTGCAATGCCTCATGGGACTTGTAGTTTCGCAACAGCTGGAGGGCCGCCAGTTTGAGACCCCTGATCTAAAGCTACAAGTTAGTGTAGTGCGTCCTGCTCACAGTGTTCAGCTAAAACTACAAGTTAGTGTAGTGAGACCTCTGCACAGTGTTCATCTAAAGCTACAAGTTAGTGTAGTGCGTCCTGCTCACAGTGTTCAGCTAAAACTACAAGTTAGTGTAGTGAGACCTCTGCACCGTGTTCATCTAAAGCTACAAGTTAGTGTAGTGCGTCCTGCTCACAGTGTTCAGCTAAAACTACAAGTTAGTGTAGTGAGACCTCTGCACAGTGTTCATCTAAAGCTACAAGTTAGTGTAGTGCGTCCTGCTCACAGTGTTCAGCTAAAACTACAAGTTAGTGTAGTGAGACCTCTGCACCGTGTTCATCTAAAGCTACAAGTTAGTGTAGTGCGTCCTGCTCACAGTGTTCAGCTAAAACTACAAGTTAGTGTAGTGAGACCTCTGCACAGTGTTCATCTAAAGCTACAAGTTAGTGTAGTGCGTCCTGCTCACAGTGTTCAGCTAAAACTACAAGTTAGTGTAGTGAGACCTCTGCACAGTGTTCATCTAAAGCTACAAGTTAGTGTAGTGCGTCCTGCTCACAGTGTTCAGCTAAAACTACAAGTTAGTGTAGTGAGACCTCTGCACAGTGTTCATCTAAAGCTACAAGTTAGTGTAGTGCGTCCTGCTCACAGTGTTCAGCTAAAACTACAAGTTAGTGTAGTGAGACCTCTGCACCGTGTTCATCTAAAGCTGCAAGTTAGTGTAGTGCATACAGCCCACAGTGTTCAGCTAAAACTATAAGTTAGTGCAGTGAGACCTCTGCACCGTGTTCATCTAAAACTACAAGTTAGTGTAGTGCGTCCTGCTCACAGTGTTCAGCTAAAACTACAAGTTAGTGTAGTGAGACCTCTGCACCGTGTTCATCTAAAGCTACAAGTTAGTGTAGTGCGTCCTGCTCACAGTGTTCAGCTAAAACTACAAGTTAGTGTGGTGCGTCCTCCTCACAGAGTTCAGCTAAACCTACAAGTTATTTTTTTGCGAGCTCTGCACAGTGTTCAGCTAAAGCTACCTGTAGAAGGTTGGTGGTGTTTTCCTGATGCTATCACTACCGCAGGCAGCTAAATAAGCTGCAAGTTATTTTTTTGCGAGCTCTGCACAGTGTTCACCTAAAGCTACCTGTAGAAGGTTGGTGGTGTTCTCATACTACAGGCAGGCAGTTGATTTTGCTAGCTGCAGTATCAGTGCATATATATATATATCCCAGCTTAGTGCAGCTACAGGCCATTAGTATGTCTGGAAAGCCAACAAGGAGAGGCAGACAGTCACAAGCCAATAAAAGAGGGCAAGCAGGCTCTGTGTCTAGTGCTGGTCGTGGAGACGGTGCATCCTCATCAGCACGTGGCCATGGGACACGCTTGGCCTTTTTTTCGGGAGCTGGCCGTGCTGAGCCGCAACATGCAGAAGACTTGGTCGAGTGAAAGACCAAGCCGTCCTCATCCTCCTCATCCTCTCTCAACCATGCTCAGGGTACTTTGTCTGGCAAAGCAGCGGCCTCTTCCCTCGGCTCAATGTCATCAGTGACTCCTTCCCTAGCCCCACCATGTCCTCCTGAGGACAGTGTTGGGTACATGCTCCAGGAGGATGCCCAGCGTTTGGAAGGCTCTGATGATGATACTGAGCTAGATGAAGGCAGTAACGTGAGCAAGGACAGAGGGGGTGCCCAAGAAGGACAGCAATCTGGCAGTCATGCTCCCCCTGCTGCAGCATACTGCCAGTTTTGCTCCAGTGATGAGGAGGGAGGGGGTGATGAGGTCACTGACTCAACGTAGGTGCCTGATAGGAGAGAGGAGGAGGAGGCGGCACATCACCAACGAGGCAGGATGCCCTCCAGGGGCCAGCCTAAGGGCAGCACACTGACTGCATCACACCCCAAAGCTCCACATGTGCAGGGCGCTGCAGTCTCTGCGCGTTATTCAAAAAGTTCTTTTTTGAGACAAGTGCATCAGATCGCACCGCTGCTATTTGCAACATATGTCTCAAGCGTATCTCGCGTGGCCAAAACATCTCCCGCTTGGGCACCACATGCTTGACCAGACATATGTTGACCTGCCATGCAGTTCGTTGGCAAGCACATCTAAAAGACCCACACCAAAGAACAAAGAGGACCTCTCCTTGCTCCTCATCAGCTGAGATCTCCAACCCCACTATACCTTCAGTCCTCTCTGAGACCTGCACTGAGAGGAATGAAGGTGTAGAATTAGGTGTGTCACAGCCAAGTACTTGTGGGCAATCTGCTTTCGGTACACTGACGTCAGATTGTACCAAGCAAATTTCCCTGCCCCAGCTGCTGCACCACCGAAAGAAGTTTGCTCCCAGCCATCCACATGCCCAGCGGTTGAATGCTAGCTTGGCAAAATTGCTAGCACTTCAACTGCTGCCTTTTCAGTTGGTAGACTCTGCCCCCTTCCGTGAGTTTGTGGAATGTGCGGTTCCTCAGTGGCAGGTACCCAAACGCCACTTTTTCTCACGGAAGGTGATTCCGGCTCTCTACCGGCATGTGGAAGGCAATGTCCATGCCTCGCTGGACAGGGCGGTCAGCGGTAAGGTGCATATTACCGCTGACTCATGGTCCAGCAGGCATGGACAGAGACGTTACCTAAGTTTCACGGCGCACTGGGTGACTCTGCTGGCAGCTGGGAAGGATGCAGGACAAGGTGCAGTAGTGTTGGAGGTTGTTCCGCCACCACGCCTCCAAAATGCCACTACTAATGATTGTGACACACCTCTCTCCTCTACCCCCTCCTCTTCTTCTTCCTCCATGGCCTCTTCCTGTGCTTTATCCACGGAACCAGCGGTGCTCCGTAGGCGTTCAAGGGGCTACGCAAGTATGCTGGCCAAAAGATGCCATGCGGTGCTTGAGCTGGTGTGCTTGGGGGACAGGAGCCACACTGGGGCAGAGTTTCTGTCAGCTCTGCAGGGGCAGGTTCAGAGGTGGTTGATGCCACACCAACTTAAGGCAGGAATGGTGGTTTGCGACAATGGCACCAACCTCCTCTCTGCAACCTACGCTGCATGGCCTCCCTGATCCTGCAAAGCCTGCGTGAGGATCCTTGTATTTGTGGTATCAAGGAGAAGGACCAATACTGGCTGGCAACCCTCCTTGATCCACGTTACAAGGGTAAGGTTGCGGACCTTATCTTGCCATCGCAGAGGGAGCAGAGGATGAAACATCTTCGGGGGGCCTTGCAGAAAGGTCTGTGCCACGCGTTCCCAGAGACTGGGAGGTTACAAACTCCTGTTTCCGGACAACGTGTTGCTGAGGCTTCGGTCAGTTAAAGAAGGAGCGGTGGAGAAGGTGGCCGTCTGACCGATGCGTTCAGACAATTTTTTGGTCCGCAGCCCCAAGGTATGATCGGTTCCAGCAACCATCGCCAGCGGCGTCTGTTTTACATGGTGCAGGAATACCTAGGGGCAAGATCTCACTTGGACACCTTTCCCACCGAAAATCCTCTGGGTTACTGGGTCTTGAGGATGGATCACTGGCCAGAGCTTGCACAGTATGCAATTGAGCTACTGGCCTGTCCTGCATCCAGCGTTCTTTCAGAACGCACATTCAGTGCTGCTGGAGGCTTTATAACCAATCACAGGGTGCGTCTGTCCACCGACTCGGTCGATCGACTGACCTTCATAAAAATGAATCAGTCTTGGATCACCACCAGCTACCAAGCACCTGATGCTGATGTAACCAAATAATTTTTTTTGAAATCTCAGATCCCTTCAAAGACTGCCTATGCTGATGCTGATTGACTATCCTGAGTAATTATCCTCTTCCTCCTCAATGATCACGCTGATAGCTTGTAAGAACATTTTTGGTTCTGGGCACCACCACCAGTGCCTAAGGCACAATTTTTCAGCCCCTGTTTAACAGGGGCGTGTAATTACAATTTTTGATGCAATACTTTGCAGCAGGGCTCGTTCCTGCGTTCCAGCTAGAGTATCTCTGAGGGGTTGCAGTGTTGTGGCACCAGCACCAGTGCCTAAGGCCTTATTTTTCAGCCCCTGTTTAACAGGGGCATGTAATTACAATTCTTGATCTAATATTTGACAGCAGGGTCCTGTGAGGGCTTACAGTGTTGTGGCCACAACAACACCTAAGGCCCAAATTTCTGCTGAGTATATAGGGCAGGCCCCTACTTTCAAACATCTAACTTACAAACGACTCCTACTTGCAAACGGAAGGAGACAACAAGAAGTGAGATGAAATCTACCCCTAGGAACGGAAATTCTCTCCTGTAAGAGTTAATATGGGAAAAACTTTTCTCCTTTCCACTGATGCTTTATAACCAATCCTTGTTTCACAAAAAAACCCAAATTTTCAAAAAACATTTGTCATTGGGAGTTGAAATCTTCTGAAGAGGAGCACAGAGAGCAAAACAAATGTCACAGGGGTGATAACCCTTCCCTATGTTTTCCAAAAAGCTTAAAATAGATTTTTTTGGCTGGAGCTAAACACGTTAAAAATGTACCAGTTCAAAATTACAAACAGATTCTACTTAACAACAAACCTACAGTCCCTGTCTTGTTTGCACCGCCTGTATACTGCTGTTCAGAGTACAGAGCCTGTATACTGCTGTTTCCTTTTTTAATTTGGGTGCGGGGTTCCCCTTAATATCCATACAAGACCCAAAGGGCCTGGTAATGGACTGGGGGGGTACCCATGCCGTTTGTCTCACTGATTTTCATCCATATTGCCAGGACCCGACATTACATTAAAGCCGCAAGCAGTTTTAAATGACTTTTATTCCTTTAAAAATGACATTTGGTGCAGGGACTGTTCTAAGCATGGGAAACACGTGCCACTTTACAGGTATACTATAGACACCCCCCAGGTACGAAATTTAAAGGAATATTTCACTTTTTTTTTTTTTTACTTTAAGCATCATTAAAATCACTTCTCCCGAAAAAAACGTCCGTTTTTAAAAGTTTTTTTTGCATTGATACCCCTGGGACAGGACTCGGGTTCCCAAACCCTTTTTAGGACAATACCATTCAAATTAGCCTTTAAAATGAGCACTTTTGATTTCGAATGTTCGAGTCCCATAGACGTCAATGGGGTTCTAACGTTTGTGCGAATTTTCGGTCCGTTCGCAGGTTCTGGTGCGAACCGAACCGGGGGGTGTTCGGCTCATCCCTAAACATGACCATCCCCCATGTGGAGAGGTCAATAAGGACACATAATGGAAATATGGTCTGGTAAAGATGAAATAAGTAATTGATGCATCTAGTGAGCTTTACATGTTTCGTGGACCAACCACTTCATCAGAGGTTATCATCTGTGCTTATTGTCTTTCCATTGGGTCCCTCCCTCAGCTCCTGTGACAGACATTCATGGTCAGCCCTGGTTTGCGGCAATACATGGCTCTGATTCCAGGAATTAAAATTTTGATGCATCCGCTCTCAATGAAGTGGTTGGTCCACGAAACGTGTAAAGCTCACTAGATGCATCATAATTACTTATTTCATCTTTACCTGACTATATTTCCATTATGTGTCCTTATTGACCTCTCCACATGGGGGATGGTCATGTTCTACTTACTGTATTTGTGCCATGCTGCCATCATATTTTACATGTATATGGTGCTATATTCTCCAATATCTACATACCGTATTTATCGGCGCATAACACACGGCGGAGTATAACACGCACCCCAATTTAAGAGGGAAGTTTCAGGAAAGAAAATACTTTTTTTTTTAAATTACGCACTTTGAAGCAAAATAATGGTCTGTGAGCATCAATGCAGCCTGATTAGTACTCATCCGCAGCTTCAGTGCAGCCTGATCTGTGCCCATCTGCAGCATTGCTCCTCACTGCAGCTTGATCAGTGTCCATCTGCAACCTTGCCAAAATATAGGCTGCCACCGAGGGGAAGGAGGGAACGAGCGCTGCTGAAATAGAGCCGATCTCCTGTGTACTCGGCTCGGCGTTATGCCCAGTCCCGCCCCTTGGCCCAGATCCTGTGATGGACTTAACGCCGGTCCAATGCCAGGACGTCAATGCTAGGAGATGTCCAGGGGGCGGGACTAAGCATGACTGCAAGCCGAGCCGAGTACACAGGAGATCCGGCTCTATTTCGGCAGCGCTCGTCCCCTCCTTCCCCTCGGTGGCAGCCTATATCGGCCTATAACACACACACACACAATCTTTTTGGAAGAAAACACAAAGCATGTTAGCTTAATAAATATATATATAATATATATATGTGTGTGTGTGTGTGTGTGTGTGTGTGTGTGTGTGTGTGTGTGTGTGTGTGTGTGTATGTATGGTTATACACCCTATTTAAAGAAAACGAAAAAAACAAAGACACTAATGGATTGAGTTCTAACAGCGAAAAGGGGTTTGTGGCACCTCGTCCCTAAAACCACGCATGCTGTCGATATGGCTCTCCCACTTAAAGGCCCTGGTGGATGAGAGACCTCTAGTGGACGGTTTGTGATGTGGGGAGAGATTCTGTGGCTTGTGATATCCCTCTGCACTGTGGAGAGTCTGTTCTGCAGACAATGCACTATTTCCAATGACAAGAGAAGCCCCTTGCATCTGCACAGTGGGCTTCCTCCTTTGTTTTTTTTTTCTGTATAAATATGTATGTATGTGCATTATTTTATTTTGTATATAGTTTTTTTTTTCCGCCCTCTCTTCTGACTTGTAATAAAATAGGCTTTTTACCACTGCTGTTTTTTTATCAAGTCAAAATACATAAAAAAAATATGTATTGTGTACAGTCTGAAATGAAACTAATATGTACTTCTCATATGTATGAGTTTTTTTCAATATTGTGGAGGTTACCTAAAATATAAATATATATTTTTTATTATTATTATTATTATTATTATTATTATTATTATTTTTGTCTTGGACAAAGCAGGGAAGCCTAAGACCCCCTGTAAGGTTTACAATACTGAAATGTAGGAAACAGTTGTGGGTCTCAACAATGGTGATCAAGTCCAGATTGATATTTTGAATTATCAATTAAATAAAAGAACCAACGTGTTTCAAGGGTCACGTGCATTGTGTTTTATCCTATTATGTATTATTATATGAGATTACGACAATTCAATCATGGTTATATACACTTCATTTATTATCATTATTTTCACTGATATGCTTCATGTAAAGTCCCATCTCTTCTTCTATCAATATATCCAGGGATGGAGGCATGCCATTGTTAAATCTAAGGTTTTGACAGGTCCCGTTGACCTTTAGTTGTCAATGAAATAAAATAACTAACGCCTTTCGAGGGTAAAGCCCTAAAGTCAAGACCTGATGCTGCACTACCCACAGATATTAATAGTTGATAGGCGATCTGTATACACTTTCAGATCTTGTTGAGTCCAAACTTTCCTGAAGGTATTACTCAAGCCTTGATGAAGGGAGAGTGTGTGAACACCAACATGTGTTTGCTCTTATCATCACTCTGCTTTGTTACCTCTACTAGCTTTCACATATCTGGATTCTTTTAGGACCCCATTTTATGAATCCTGTGCTCTGGAGCGCCTCACCATGGTAATTTTAGCTTGATGGATAACAATGGACATTCATTCATAATTTCACATTTTGAGGTTTGTTGCTTCTAATCCATATACCCCAGGTTTATATTGCTGTGTCTCCAATGGGGTGATTTACCCCTTTATTTGTCCTAGTTACCATTGTCACCAAGACAGAATGTAAGGGGAGATCCAAAGAGGGGATTTCTCTCTCTTTGTAGAGATCTTCTCATCTTCTTGTTGTGTCTCTGGGACAGGAAGAGAAGGAAAATCTCCCTGACAAGACACAGCAAGCAATAACCCGACCAAGGTTTTACCCTTCCCTACTCTATCCAAAACTGAAAGGAGAGGATTTGGCTGTACAGTATAATGTATACTTTTGAAATTTTTGAAAAAAAAATTTTTTTTGAAAATTCCCTTCACTGACGGGCACTGATGAGGCTTCACTAATGGGCACTGATAAGGAATGACTAATATGTAGAATTGATGAACACTGATATGCAGCACAGAGGGGCCACGATAGGCTACACTGATATTCAGCACTGATGGTCACTAATAGATGGCACTAATAGGCAGCACTGACGGGCATTACTGATGCCCTTCTTTGAAGAGCACTGACAGGCGTTACTGATTGGCGATTTGTGAGGGCACTGACTGGCATGGTGGTGGCATCTCTGATGGGGGCTGCGCTGATAATCAATGTGCTGATTATCTGTACACACCCCTCCCCCTGACAGGAGAGCTGCCAATCGGCTCTCCCTGTCAGCACGAACCAAGGAAAGCCGATTACCGCCACTTTCTGGTTCATGCTGTGATTGGTCACAGCTGATCATGTGCTAAAGTTTACCACGATCGGAGATGCAGTGTGTCAGGGTGACGCACCACACCACTGATCACCGCATTGCATGCCCCCGCGGGCGCACACTGGCTTGTTACCCTGCTGGATCTCATATGACGCCCAGTCGGGATAACTGAACCACTTGCCGGCCGTCATTTTGCTATAGGCTGGGCAGGAAGTGGTTAAAGGTTTTGCAAAGTTTCAAGATTTTTCATCTTAATGCATTATGAAAAACCTTCTGTGCTGCACCTGCACCCCAGAACCCCCCCCTCTTTTCTTACCTAAACCCGTTCGTTCCAGCAACGAGCACGAGCCCAGCAACTCCACCCACTGTCTCTGTCCTGATTGGTAGAAGGAGCCATTGGCTCCCGCTGCTGTCAATCTAATCTAGTGACACGAGAGTTGGGGGTGGGGCCGAGTCCTGCTGTCTGTGTCAGTGGACGCCAGGAGTGCTGCCGGAGCACCCCAGAGAACCCCAGAGAACCCTTGCACAGAGCATGTAAGTATAACATGTCATTTAAAAAAAAACAAAAAAAACAAACCTTTACAATCACTTTAAGAGTAAACATACTGCATGAAAGCATTCAAAGCCAGGAGTCCTATATTGGTCCAAGAAGGGTCTTCTGTGCCCTCTAATCAATTACTGGCCGCCCCATTACAGATTTACTGCTACAGGGTGGCTCTCCTGCAGAATCACATATATAGCAGGCTGCTGCTGTGATCATTCACAATGGAAGCCGATCTGCGGGTGTGCCGGCACCCACCAATCCCCAGGCAGAGACACACAACGGGGCTCTACTAAACAAGGCAGAGCTCTATTATGATGGGGGAAGAGATGGATTTTGTGTCCCTGCAAAGCAAGGAAAAAAAAACAAACATGTCTTCCCCTAGTAATAACACCGAACACGGTACCCAAAAACACTGGCTAGGCACGTAGTTAACCATTTGTTCGCCCTAGATGTTTAACGCCTTCCCAGCCAGTGTCATTAGTACAGTGCATATTTTTAGCACTGACCACTGTATTAGTGTCACTGGTTCCCAGAAAGTGTCAGCTAGTGTCCGACTATCCGCCGCAATATCGCAATCCCACTAAAAGTCGCTGATCACCACCATTACTGGTGTAAAATATTAAAATTCCAGTATACATATACCATAGGTTGTAGACACTATAACTTTTGCGAAACCAATAAATATACGCTTTTTTAGATTGTTTTTACTAAAAAAATTTGTAGCAGAATACATATTGGCCTAAATTTATGAAGAAATTGCATTTTTAATTCATTTTAAAGGGGCCTTCCTCCGCTCCAATAATGCCCAAAAAGAAGCCCATGTACCAAATTTAGGCACTGAGCCAGGCACATTTGACGCTGAGTTTGCCCCGATTTTCATGTGTTTTGTTACGATAACCGTGGCAAAATCACACCACATTTTGGGTGCCATTAAGAACTAATGGCACCACCGCAAACATGACTTGCATTTTGCTGCGATTCTGAAATAGCAGGCAGAATCATGCAATGCCTGAGATTCCAGTACGCTTGGGTGTGAACGGGGCCTTAGGACTACAGAGCACCTCCCTACCTCCTCGTCCCTGTAAACATTTGTAGGAGGTGCTCTGTGAGATAAACCGGACGGGGCTAATAGCACTGCACACTGCAGCGTGCAAAGGCCACAGGACAACACTGGATTATTGGCAGAATCAACTGGTTATTTTTGCGCTTATAGAAGAGATTTAGCAGAATGCTTTAAATGATATTATCCGAGCAAATAAAGGAAGTTTATTGTTGGAGGTAAATTGTTTGACCTTGTCGTGACCAAAGACTTTTGATGCTCAGATGAAGTTTAGCAGCATTGGTATAAAATGGTCAAAGGGATGAGACCCCAAAATGGAAGCAATGTGTAGTTAGCAGAGGCACCCCTTAAATAAAAAGGTTTTAAAAAGAATAGATGCTGATCATTGTAAGCAACCCTGTCAGTGCTGAATGGTTAGTCCCAGCCCTGTAAACTGATGCATCTGGAAGAGAGCTTGTTCTTTAGTAAACAACACACTTGCTGGCTAAATCCCCAGATGAAAGATGATGAAGATGAAGAAAGAAAGCCTAAAAAGAAAACGAATGCAGCCATCACAGCTATGAATTGGTAAGCTGCAATATAATAAATGTTTGCTTTTGTGTGTTAAAACTGTGTGAAGAACCTGATATATGTAAAATCGATCGGTTCCGTACTTGCTGATATTATCAGTCAGTATGAGAGCTCCGGCCTGTCCACATTATCAGTCCTCCTTCCACTCTAATCTGGAAGGAAGAGACCCGGCTGGGGAACAGAGCAAGGCCTGCGGGTTGTTTGGGTCTCGGACGTGTTTATATCCAACACTGAGAGGTACGGGGTGGGGGAGGGGAGGGAGGACCGGGCCCTGTGCAGATAAGGAGAAGGCAAATGTATCCGGTCCTCACCACAGGAAATAAGAATGACAATGAAAGAAAACAATGACTATGAACGAGGATATGGCTGTATGTCACATGGATATGTTTTTATTGAAGGCTCATAGGAAAAAGGTCCCTTGTTACCAATACACACTGTTTTCTAAAACAGATATTAGCACCCCCTCTAATTAAATACCCAAATGCCCATTTTATTGATCTAATGCCACAGTCACATGACCATCCTTCTCTCTCCTTCTGTTTACTTCCTGGGGTCCTTCTTTGGGTGCCCACATCACTGCCTGCATGGTGTCCACACCTCCTGTTGGCGGGGTGACACTTCCATTGGTCGGATCGTCTCTCCATAGACAGGAGAACTCACGGGGGAGGTGAGGAGAGCGGTGCCCAAGAAGATAATGAGCGGGACAAATGTCTGGAGCACAGGGTGGGAAATGCGCTTGGCTCATAGAGGAAGCTGTGACTTTGATCCGTTATTCTGCAGGACGGCTTAGGAAGAGATGTTCAGAATCCAGGCTGAGGAGTAAAGTAACTGAGGCCCAATGTACTATTTACACTTGATTTCTGCCCCGAGTTGGGCTTTAGTTAACCACTTCAATACCGGACACTTTTACCCCCTTCCTGCCCAGGCCAATTTTCAGATTTCAGCGTTGTCACAATTTGAATGACAATTGCGCGGTCATACAACATTGTACCCATATGACATTTTTATTATTTTTTCACACAACTAGAGCTTTCTCTTGGTGGTATTTAATTTTATTTGTTGCTAAATAAACAAAAATCGACTTTTTATAAAAAAAAAAAAAATTTGAAAAAAAGTGTTTTTCTTTGTTTCTGTTTATAAAATTTAGCAAACAAATAATCTTCATAAATTTAGGTCAAAATGTATTCTGCTGCATTTCTTTGGTGAAAATAACCCAAATCAGTGTATATAATTTAGTCTGTAGGAAAGTTATAGAGTCTACAAACTACGGTATATATCAGAAAATTGATCAGTCCTGATGTACTGACGACCTTTCTCATTTGTTGAGGCCGGAAAATGATCCCTTTTTGGAAAGTAGACAGTCCAAGAAATTTAGTAAGAGGCATGGTGAGTTTTTTTGAAGTTGTCATTTTTTTGTCACAATTATTTCGAAAATTAAATAAATTTAAAAAATGCACAATTTGTTTTTTGCATTCTGTCACCAGTGCAGTACAGTGTCATCATATGACTGGTTTGGCAGTGGTCAGGGACACTGACTGGTGACAGTATAAAAAAAAAAATACTAATAATTTTTTTTTTTATTTTATTACATTTTTTTCCACAATTATTTTTTTTTACAAATAATTATTGCATATACCAATGAATTTCATTCTGATAAGCAACCATTTTTACTGAATGACGCTAGTTAGCTGTGATTGGTCAAAGCTAATCACATGGTACAGCTGGGTTGTGATTGACCTGTCTGTACCATGTGTTCACTGTGACCAATCACAGTTAGCAACACAATTGTATACGATGGATGACATGAAAGGAAGCAATCCATTGTTTACAACCATCATGTGATCTGCTGTGATTGGTCACAGCGATCACATGACAATGGCAGCAGGCCGGTGCGGGGATCACTCACTGGACACAGTCGCAGATGCATTCTCAGGAAGACGTCATATGACGTTTTCCCAGAACTACAGTGCTCTCGCCCTGCCATCATTTTGCTATAGGCCGGGCGGGAAGGTGTTAAAGGGATAATTCACCTTTACCAAAAAACTGCCTTTGCAGATGAAGGGCCCCTGTAGATAAAAAACAATTGTGCAGCTTTGGCCAAAGTTGAATATGGCCATTGCTATAGGTGTAAACAATTTACGTACCCCCTGAAGCCTGACTGAACAACTCCAAGAAATGGCATCATCCTGTCCTGTCTTGTTTCTACGACGTTGCTAAGAGAATCCAATCCCTTACTGTTCACCTCCATCATCACAGGAGTGAGCTCCTCATATCATTCAAACCCCTTCATATGCTCTTTGTCTCCCCTGATGCAGTAACATCTGAGCTCAGCATTTGGGAGCTCGCTCCTGTGATGATGGAAGTGAACAATAACAACTGGGGGGATATCTCCTTTTTTCAGAGGTTGAATGTGAAGGACATAGGCCTTGTTTTAGGGTGTAAGTCAGATCCCCATATCATTGTTCTAATAGGTTGATAGAGATACCTTAAAAATACACCACTAATAAACCCTTGAATTTTATTTTATTTATCAATCCCTTGTCACCCCCATGTTTAGCTGCGCTGTAATAAAAACCTTAAATGCTATTTAGCGCATCTTTATTATCTCCATATTTTGTCAAAGAGCATTATGCAATGCCGCAAGCAACGTATATTTAATTAAAAATTCTTTTTACCAACAAGATTACATAAAAAAATATTCAGATAAACAAAATCTTGACTCCATTTTATTTGGCCTTTATGAATTTTCAATTATTGTTATGATTACTACTGAAAATACTTTTGACTCATAGAGGAATTTGGGGTGTTACAATATAATCCGGTTCGGGTGTCACCTACACTAGATATACCTCAGGGTCAGATTTGGGTGACTCCTGGAGACAAGCAGAAAATGTAACATTTCTGTACACAGTGCTCAACATTCATTATAAATCTTACATTGAAGCAAACTGGTTCCACATTACATTCTGGAAAGAATTATTTAGCAAGATGCAGAAAAAACATATTTCTAATACAATAATGGAAATTCCCTCCCAACGTTCTTTAGGCTCCAAAGCAGAACATGGGCTCAGCAGATAACTACCTCCTTGGATCTGATCTCTGGGGCCTATGAGATATTTCTGGGTTGGTACTACCCTATCAGTGGTTACACTGGGGCTGTGATTAATGTGTAGGCAGGTGCAGGTCCTCCTCTGTTCTATAGGTGGCCCTGTGCCATTATTACAGATGGAGTGGAGTCTGTTAGGGGAATTGTCCCCTAAGGGACACTATGAGTTTCTCAGCTGTCTGACTGGACGCTGCAACCTCTTGTGAGCTCTGGTAGCTATTAGGGTGTGGGACCTTATATAATAGGGTACCTGCACCATTTGGGGGTTCCTGGACAAGTGGTAGGTCAGGGACTGAGACCCTACTGGTGACAGAAAGTGCATAGTGTTGGGGAAGTTTCCTGGTGAGTAGGGTCAGCTCAGAGACAACGCCTGTCTTGAGGAAACATCTCGGTATTCGGACCAGTAATGTGAGGTCCTTCCCAGCAGTATTATAGTGTTGTTCCAGTACACTGCAAACCACCATTCCTCCAGTGGAAGCCATCCTCCAA
This sequence comes from Aquarana catesbeiana, assembly GCF_042186555.1. Lineage (NCBI taxonomy): Eukaryota > Metazoa > Chordata > Amphibia > Anura > Ranidae > Aquarana > Aquarana catesbeiana. The sequence goes on from NC_133336.1 coordinate 177,687,271, forward strand.
TAATACAGGCCCAAGCCTGGTGACATTGATAAATAACAACTGCTACATTGCCTTATATCAATGCCTACAAAGAAAGTCTTTATTCATTACCAGTAACCTGTATACATTATACAAGATAAATTATAACATTAAGAAGTGTGTATGTGGTCTCTCCATGATTGGGTACCCTGGGCCTAGGCCCCGCGTACAAGTGCAGTGCAGTTCTGATATACAGTATCTCACAAAACCCCTCACATTTTTGTAAATATTTTACTATACCTTTTCATGTGATAACACTGAAGAAATGACACTTTGCTACAATGTAAAGTAGTGAGTGTACAGCTTGTATAACAGTGTACATTTGCATCCAATGCATTAAGGTGAAAAAACACCAGGCAGTGACCGGCCCCCCAGCCCCCCCCCCCCCGTTTTACTTACCTGAGCCCTAGGAGTTGACCCACGGGGACTCGCTGTCTCTCTGCCCGGTGTTCTCGGCTCTTGATTGGATAGATTGATAGCAGCGCAGCCATTGGCTCCCGCCGTTGTCAATCAAATCCAATGACGGGGCCGAGTCCTGCATTCGGCCTCTATGGATGCCAAATGGTGGTCTCGGGAGCACGCCTGCAAGGTAACCCTGTCTCCCAGGGGGTTATCTGATGTGGGGAGGAGCCACGAGAGCTGCCGAGGGACCCAGAAGAGCAGGTTCTGGGCCACTTTGTGCAAAACGAGCTGCACAGTGGAGATAAGTATAATATGTTTTTTATTAAAAAAAAAAACCCTTACAATCACTTTAATGTTTAAACCGCTGGTAACAAAAGTGAGTACACCCCTAAGTGAAAATGTCCAAATTGGGCCCAATTAACCATTTTCCCTCCTCTGTGTCATGTGACTCGTTAGTGTTACAAGGTCTCAGGTGTGAATGGGGAGCAGGTGAGTTAAATTTGATGTTATCGCTCTAACTCTCTCATACTGGTCACTGGAAGTTTAACATCGCACCTCATGGCAATGAGCTCTCTGAGGCTCTGAAAAAAGAATTGTCGTTCTACATAAAGATGCCCTAGGCTATAAGAAGATTGCAAAGACCCTGAAACTGAGTTGCAGCACGGTGGTCAAGACCATACAGCAGTTTAACAGGACAAGTTCCACTCAGAACAGGCCTTTCCATAGTCGACCAAAGAAGTTGAGTGCACGTGCTCAGCGTCATATCCAGAGGTTGTGTTTGGGAAATAGACGTATGAGTGCAGCCAGCATTGTTGCTAAGGTTGAAGGAGTGGGGGGTCAGCCTGTCAGTGCTCAGACCATTCACCACACACTGTATCAAATTGGTCTGCATGGCTGTCTTTCCAGAAGGAAGACTCTTCTAAAGATGATGGACAAGAAAGCCCGCAAACAGTTTGCTAAAAACAAGCAGACTAAGGACATGGATTACTAGAACCATGTCCTGTGGTCTGATGAGACCAAGATATACTTATTTGGTTCAGATGGTGTCAAGCGTATGTGGTGAGGGGTACAAAGACAAGTGTGTCTTGCCTACAGTCAAGCATGGTGGTGGGAGTGTCATGGTCTGGGGCTGCATGAGTGCTGCCAGCTCTGGGGAGCTACAGTTCATTGAGGGAACCATGAATGCCAACATGTACTGTGACATACTGAAGCAGAGCATGGTCCCCTCCCTTCGGAGACTGGGCAACAGGGCAGTATTCCAACATGATAAAGACCCCAAACACACCTCTAAGATGACCACTGCCTTGCCTTGCTGAGGGTAAAGGTGATGTACTGGCCAAGCATGTCTTCAGACCTAAACCCTATTAAGCATCAGTGGGGCATCCTCAAACGGAAGGTGGGGGGAGTGCAAGGTCTCTAACATCCACCAGATCTGTGATGTCATCATGGAGAATTGGAAGAGGACTCCAGTGGCAAAATGTAAAGCTCTGGTGAACTCCATATCCAAGAGGGTTAGGGCAGTGCTGGAAAATAATGGTGGCCAAACAAAATATTGACACTTTGAGCCCAATTTGGACATTTTCACTTAGGGGTGTACTCACTTTTGTTGCCAGCGGTTTAGACATTAAAGGTTGTGTGTTGAGTTATTTTGAGGGGACAGCAAATTTACACTGTTATACAAGCTGTACACTCACTACTTTACATTGTAACAAAGTGTAATTTCTTCAGTGTTGTCACATGAAAAGATATAATAAAATATTTACAAAAATGTGAGGGGTGTACTTACTTTTGTGAGATACTGTATTTAATACTTCTAATGTGAGGGTTTAAAGAGAACCTGTACTTGGTGTAAAGGGTAACACCAGATCTGTGGAGTTTAAGGCCTCCATCACACGGCATGTTATGTGCATTCTGAAGATTCCAGCGGCAGATTCCTGTCAGTGGAATGACCGGGTCATGCAAATAGCAGCGGCCGGTCAGTATCTTTAAACGAATGAAGGACTGAAAATGGCTGCCGCTATTCACATTTAGCCGCGGGCATATATACCTGCGGACGTTCAAATCTTGATGCAGTCAGCTACGTCCAGGCTTGGACATCCACAGGTAAACGTGCGGTGTGTGAATATCTGCATGGTAGTTCACAGAGTTGTTCTGTGATTGGAGGAGAGCTGGTCATGTGTGTTTGATAGGTCAGTTAACCAGGCTGTCCCCTAGGTTTTATTTTTTCACAACCCCATTGTAATAAATGGTCAATTTAATTTTTGACCATTTATTGGAATAATATACATTCTCTGTAGAACAGAAATAGAAATATGTCTTTGTTCAAATCCAAACAGGCTGGGATGCGGCGTAATTTCGCAGCATGTGATAGAAGGGTGTCACGTCTAATATTATCACTTGCTTGTCGGATAGGGATAAATCCTGCTTGGTCTTTATGTATAATTTTACCAATAAAGGAATTAAGTCTAGTAGCAAGAATTTTTGGCTAATATTTTATTATCTACATTTAGTAAAGAGATAGGACGATAGTTCTAAAGCCGCGTACACACGAGTGGAATGTCCGACAGAAAAAGTCCGATGGAAGCTTTTCATCGTCTATTCCGATCGTGTGTAGGCCTCATAGGACTTTTTTTTCGAAAATTCTGACAGACCTAGAAATGGAACATGTTCTAAATATTTCCGACGGAACCAATTCCTATTGGGAAAATCGATTGTCTGTATGCTGCTCCGACAGACCAAAAACGACGCATGCTCTGAAGCAAGTATGAGACAGAAGCTTTTGGCTACTGGCTAGTGAACTTCCTTTTTCTAGTCCCGTCGTAAGTGTTGTACGTCCTCGCGTTCTTGATGGTCGGACTTTGGTTGGACTTTGGGTTGACCGTGTGTAGGCAAGACCGCTTGAATGGAATTCCGTCGGAGTTCTGTCGGAGAAACCTTCGGAGTTTATTCCGACGGCAAAACCAGTTGTGTGCACAGGGCATAACAGATGCTATTGTCCGAGTTTGGTTTGGGAAGCATACAAATAATTGCTGTTAATGTTTCCTGTCTAAATGAGTGACCTGATAGTATAGAGTTGAAGGCATCAGTTAAGGTGGGTGATAATGTTTCAATATATGTACGATAATATAGTGCAGAAAATCCATCAGGGCCAGGTCTTTTGTTTATTTTCAGTGTGGACACCTCTTCAACCAATACAGGTTTCTCTAGTAGCTCTAACTGTGTTGTGGATAATGAGGGGGAGGGAAATGTGGGAAAATAATCTGCTTTGGATGTATCCAGCTCAGTGCCAGAAGAATATAAAGTGTTTATTGTGTTTTAAACTTTAGAAGTACCGTATTTATCGGCGTATAACACGCACCGGCGTATAACACGCACCCCAATTTAGGAGGGAATTTTAAGGAAAAAAAACTTTTAGGAGGGAAGTTGAAGGGAAAAAAACTTACATTTAAATGCCCATCATTGCAGCCTTCTCAGTGCAGCCTTGCCCAGTGCAGCCTTATCAGTGCAGCCTTGTCAGTGCAGCCATGTCAGTGCAGCCTTATCAGTGCAGCCATGTCACATGTTAGTGCAGCCTTATCAGTGCAGCCATGTCAGTGCAGCCATGTCAGTGCAGCCTTGTCAGTGCAGCCATGTCAGTGCAGCCTTCCCCAGTGCAGCCTTCCCCAGTGCAGCCTTGCCCAGTGCAGCCTTCCCCAGTGCAGCCTTCGATCCCCTGTCTTCAAAATCGCCGACCGTGATTTGAAAATGGCGCCGCCGGCGCCGAAATACACAGAGCCGGTCCTCGGCTCTTTCCGGCGGCTCTCGTTCACTTTCGGCTCCACTCGTAGTCCCGAACGGAGCTATCCGAACCTAGCCGAGTAGGTTCGGATAGCTCCGCTCAGGACTACGAGTGGAGCCGAAAGTGAACGAGAGCCGCCGGAAAGAGCCGAGGACCGGCTCTGTGTATTTCGGCGCCGGCGGCACCATTTTCAAATCGCGGTCGGCGATTTTTAAGTTTTGACAGCTCGGGATCGCAGGGTATCGGCGTATAACACGCACCTGCGACTTTCCCCTGATTTTAAGGGGAAAAAAGTGCGTGTTATACGCCGATAAATACAGTATTTTCCTTGGGTTATTGGAGTATACATCTTTAGATATTCTGAGGCGAACAGGTTTAGTGGAGGTTGTGAGATTTGAGTGTGTGGGCTAATAGAGTTTCTGGTTTATTAGCTTTCATGTAAAAAAATTGTGGAGTGATTGATTGATAGTTTTATCTGCTGATTCTGTGAGAAACAGGTCAAATTCAAGTTTAGCCTTATCCGATTACAATTGTAACTAGAAAAGGTACAATTTCTGGGGAAATTGTGAAAGTGTTCTTGCCTCTACAACTGGAGTGGGCAGAGTAACTGGGTGGGGTGGAGTGGCTTGAGTAACTGTGAAAAGTGTTAAAAAGCTTAATATTTTAAAAAGTATAAATAGTAGTAAAAAAGTTCCATCATTCGCTGAAAGAGCTGAACATTTTTTTCAAAAGTAATTTTTTTTTTCAAAAATGAATTTTTTTTAATCAAAAATGATTTTTTTTTCTTCAAAAATGATTTTTTTTTTCAAAAGTAATTTTTTTTTTCAAAGGTAATTTTTTTTTTCAAAAATGAATTTTTTTATTTCAAAAATAATTTTTTTTTCGAAATTATTATTTTTTTTAAAGTAATTTTTTTTTCAAAAGTAATTTTTTTTTTCAAAAATATTTTTTTTTTCAAATATATTTTTTTTTCAAAAATAATTTTTTTTTTAAAAGAAATTTTTTTTTCAAAAATATTTTTTTTTTTTCAAAAATAATTTTTTTTTTCAAAAATATTTTTTTTTCAAAAATATATATTTTTTTTTCAAAAATGATTTTTTTTTTTCAAAAATTATTTTTTTACTTTTTTCAAAAATATTTTTTTTTTTCAAAAATATTTTTTTTTTTACATGGGCGGTCATAATGTTTTGGCTGATCATGGGGTGGTCATAATGTTTTGGCTGATCATGGGGTTGTCAGCTTTTGTCACTTCCCACTCTAGTTTTGAACATTTCGCCATTCATTCCTATGGGACCAATTTCGCCGCAAAAACGTCATTTCGTGGACCATTCGGCAAAACATTCCACAAAGTAATAACACACCAATCGGGAACAATCCGCTCGTTTTGGTATATTACTTGTCTCTGTAGTGTGAAAACTGTGGGAGGAGTCTACAAGCATTATCAAGTCTAGCAGATGAAGTCACATGCATTTGGAGTGTCTCAGCATCTTGTGTTTACAACCACTGTTTCCTAGCAACGCTCATGCCCTGTTTATGCTTCCCAAATACTGCTTCATCAAAACTGCCCCATCAGAATTACCCCATCAAAACTGCCCCATCATATTCCTCTATTATAAATCAGTACATGGTGTGTCTGTCCCCTCCCCCGGGCTCTGTAATCAGAGCTGAGATGCTCCAGCCACCTCCCCCCCTGTGTATAACAGAAGCTTTGGTAACCATGGCAACAAAACAAACACTAACAGTACACTCTGATTAATGGCTAAAATTTCCTGAAATGACCTCTAAACAAATGGCCGTATTTTAAAAACTATACATCCTACAGCGAAGATCTTTATATTGTGAGAATCACAAGGCCCAGACCTAGATTTTGATGTATAGTATGTCTCTGAAATATTAAAAATGAAGGCACAGTCGCAGTTTAGAAATTGCCCTTCAAATTTGGAGGGGGCTAGAGTGTAGTTTCAATGAATGTCAATGGACGGCGTGAGTTGCAAACAAATGGTCATATTGTGAAAACTATCAGGACTATGGCTTAGCCGTGGACATGTTTAGTGGCAACAGGGATAGCTGAACGTTTTGATATAAGATTTGTGTAGGTGGGCTTGAAAATGAGGGAGTGGCGGCAGTTTAGAAATCATGTTCTGATTTTCCAGCTTTTGTCATCTCCCACTCTAGTTTCCCCATTCATTCCTATGGGACCAATTTCGCCGCAAAAACGACGATATTTCGTGAACCATTCGGCGAAACGTTCCACAAAGTAATAGCACACCATTCGGGAACAATCCGCACGTTTCGGTATATTACTTGTCTATGTAGTGTAAAAACTGTGGGAGGAGTTAGGGTGGTAAATTTGGCTATAATAATAAGAACTAGAAAAGGTACAATTTCTGGGGAAATTGTGAAAGTGTTCTTGCCTCTACAACTGGAGTGGGCGGAGTAACTGGGTGGGGTGGAGTGGCTTGAGTAACTGTGAAAAGTGTTAAAAAGCTTAATATTTTAAAAAGTATAAATAGTAGTAAAAAAGTTCCATCATTCGCTGAAAGAGCTGAACATTTTTTTCAAAAGTAATTTTTTTTTTCAAAAATGAATTTTTTTTCTTCAAAAATGATTGTTTTTTCTTCAAAAATGATTTTTTTTTTCTTCAAAAATGAATTTTTTTTTTCAAAAGTAATTTTTTTTTTCAAAGGTAATTTTTTTTTCAAAAATGAATTTTTTTATTTCAAAAATAATTTTTTTTTCGAAATTATTTTTTTTTTTAAAGTAATTTTTTTTTCAAAAATAATTTTTTTTTTCAAAAATATTTTTTTTTCAAATATATATTTTTTTTTCATAAATAATTTTTTTTTTTTTAAAGTAATTTTTTTTTCAAAAATATTTTTTTTTTTTCAAAAATAATTTTTTTTTTTCAAAAATAATTTTTTTTTTTCAAAAATATTTTTTTTTTTTCAAAAATAATTTTTTTTTTTCAAAAATAATTTTTTTTTTTTCAAAAATAATTTTTTTTTTTTCAAAAATATTTTTTTTTTTTTCAAAAATATTTTTTTTTTTTACATGGGGCGGTCATAATGTTTTGGCTGATCATGGGGTTGTCAGCTTTTGTCACCTCCCACTCTAGTTTTGAACATTTGTCCATTCATTCCTATGGGACCAATTTCGCCGCAAAAACGTCATTTCGTGGACCATTCGGCGAAACATTCCACAAAGTAATAACACACCAATCGGGAACAATCCGCTCGTTTCGGTATATTATTTGTCTCTGTAGTGTAAAAACTGTGGGAGGAGTCTACAAGCATTATCAAGTCTAGCAGATGAAGTCACATGCATTTGGGGTGTCTCAGCATCTTGTGTTTACAACCACTGTTTCCTAGCAACGCTCATGCCCTGTTTATGCTTCCCAAATACTACTTCATCAAAACTGCCCCATCATATTCCTCTATTATAAATCAGTACATGGTGTGTCTGTCCCCTCCCCCGGGCTCTGTAATCAGAGCTGAGATGCTCCAGCCACCTCCCCCCTGTGTATAACAGAAGCTTTGGTAACCATGGCAACAAAACAAACACAGTACACGCTGATTAATGGCTAAAATTTCCTGAAATGACCTCTAAACAAATGGCCGTATTTTAAAAACTATACATCCTACAGCGAAGATCTTTATATTGTGAGAATCACAAGACCCAGACCTAGATTTTGATACATAGTATGTCTCTGAAATATTAAAATTGAAGGCACGGTCGCAGTTTAGAAATTGCCCTTCAAATTTGAAGGGGCTAGAGTGTAGTTTCAATGAATGTCAATGGACGGCGTGAGTTGCAAACAAATGGTCATATTGTGAAAACTATCAGGACTATGGCTTAGCCGTGGACATGTTTAGTGGCAGCAGGGATAGCTGAACGTTTTGATATAAGATTTGTGTAGGTGGGCTTGAAAATGAGGGAGTGGCGGCAGTTTAGAAATCATGTTCTGATTTTCCAGCTTTTGTCATCTCCCACTCTAGTTTCCCCATTCATTCCTATGGGACCAATTTCGCCGCAAAAATGACGATATTTCGTGAACCATTCGGCGAAACGTTCCACAAAGTAATAGCACACCATTCGGGAACAATCCGCACGTTTCGGTATATTACTTGTCTATGTAGTGTAAAAACTGTGGGAGGAGTTAGGGTGGTAAATTTGGCTATAATAATAATAAGAACTAGAAAAGCTACAATTTCTGGGGAAATTGTGAAAGTGTTCTTGCCTCTACAACTGGAGTGGGCGGAGTAACTGGGTGGGGTGGAGTGGCTTGAGTAACTGTGAAAAGTGTTAAAAAGCTTAATATTTTAAAACGTATAAATAGTAGTAAAAAAGTTCCATCATTCACTGAAAGAGCTGAACATTTTTTTCAAAAGTAATTTTTTTTTTCAAAAATGATTTTTTTTTCTTCAAAAATGATTTTTTTTTTCAAAAGTAATTTTTTTTTTCAAAGGTAATTTTTTTTTTCAAAAATGAATTTTTTTATTTGAAAAATAATTTTTTTTTCGAAATTATTATTTTTTTTAAAGTAATTTTTTTTTCAAAAATAATTTTTTTTTTTCAAAAATATTTTTTTTTTCAAATATATTTTTTTTTCAAAAATATTTTTTTTTTTAAAAGTAATTTTTTTTTCAAAAATATTTTTTTTTTTCAAAAAAATTTTTTTTTTTTAAAAATATTTTTTTTTTTTTCAAAAATGATTTTTTTTTTTCAAAAATTATTTTTTTACTTTTTTCAAAAATTATTTTTTTTTTTCAAAAATATATTTTTTTTTACATGGGGCGGTCATAATGTTTTGGCTGATCATGGGGTGGTCATAATGTTTTGGCTGATCATGGGGTTGTCAGCTTTTGTCACTTCCCACTCTAGTTTTGAACATTTCGCCATTCATTCCTATGGGACCAATTTCGCCGCAAAAACGTCATTTCGTGGACCATTCGGCAAAACATTCCACAAAGTAATAACACACCAATCGGGAACAATCCGCTCGTTTCGGTATATTATTTGTCTCTGTAGTGTGAAAACTGTGGGAGGAGTCTACAAGCATTATCAAGTCTAGCAGATGAAGTCACATGCATTTGGAGTGTCTCAGCATCTTGTGTTTACAACCACTGTTTCCTAGCAACGCTCATGCCCTGTTTATGCTTCCCAAATACTGCTTCATCAAAACTGCCCCATCAGAATTACCCCATCAAAACTGCCCCATCATATTCCTCTATTATAAATCAGTACATGGTGTGTCTGTCCCCTCCCCCGGGCTCTGTAATCAGCTGAGATGCTCCAGCCACCTTCCCCCCTGTGTATAACAGAAGCTTTGGTAACCATGGCAACAAAACAAACACTAACAGTACACGCTGATTAATGGCTAAAATTTCCTGAAATGACCTCTAAACAAATGGCCATATTTTAAAAACTATACATCCTACAGTGAAGATCTTTATATTGTGAGAATCACAAGACCCAGACCTAGATTTTGATGTATAGTATGTCTCTGAAATATTAAAAATGAAGGCACGGTCGCAGTTTAGAAATTGCCCTTCAAATTTGGAGGGGGCTAGAGTGTAGTTTCAATGAATGTCAATGGACGGCGTGAGTTGCAAACAAATGGTCATATTGTGAAAACTATCAGGACTATGGCTTAGCCGTGGACATGATTAGTGGCAGCAGGGATAGCTGAACGTTTTGATATAAGATTTGTGTAGGTGGGCTTGAAAATGAGGGAGTGGCGGCAGTTTAGAAATCATGTTCTGATTTTCCAGCTTTTGTCATCTCCCACTCTAGTTTCCCCATTCATTCCTATGGGACCAATTTCACCGCAAAAACGACGATATTACGTGAACCATTCGGCGAAACGTTCCACAAAGTAATAGCACACCATTCGGGAACAATCCGCACGTTTTGGTATATTACTTGTCTATGTAGTGTAAAAACTGTGGGAGGAGTTAGGGTGGTAAATTTGGCTATAATAATAAGAATAATATATATGTGAGATAACAGTAAGTGGTCTTGCTATGCAAGAACACTTAACTAGAAAAGCTACAATTTCTGGGGAAATTGTGAAAGTGTTCTTGCCTCTACAACTGGAGTGGGCGGAGTAACTGGGTGGGGTGGAGTGGCTTGAGTAACTGTGAAAAGTGTTAAAAAGCTTAATATTTTAAAAAGTATAAATAGTAGTAAAAAAGTTCCATCATTAGCTGAAAGAGCTGAACATTTTTTTCAAAAGTAATTTTTTTTTTCAAAAATAAATTTTTTTTTTTCAAAAATGAATTTTTTTTTATTCAAAAATGATTTTTTTTCTTCAAAAATGATTTTTTTTTTTCAAAAATGATTTTTTTTTAAAAGTAATTTTTTTTCTGAAAAATAATTTTTTTTTTCGAAATTATTTTTTTTTAAGTAATTTTTTTTCCAAAAATAATTTTTTTTTTTTTCGAAATTATTTTTTTTTTAAAGTCATTTTTTTTTCAAAAATATTTTTTTTTTTTCAAAAATAATTTTTTTTTTTTCAAAAATATTTTTTTTTTTTTCAAAAATATATATATATTTTTTTTTTTGAGAAATATTTTTTTTTTTTTCATGGGTCGGTCATAATGTTTCAGCTGATCATGGGATTGTCAGCTTTTGTCACCTCCCGCTCTAGCTTTGAACATTTCACCATTCATTCCTATGGGACCAATTTCATCACAAAAACGATGATATTTCGTGAACCATTCGGCGAAACGTTCCACAAAGTAATAGCACACCAATTAAATGACATTGAGGCCGGATTCACACTGGTATTTTTCAGCTTTTCACAAAGTTCCACAAGGTAATAGGACACCAATTAAATGACATTGAACATTTCGCAATTCATTCCTATGGGACCAATATTGCCGCAAAAAACTACGATATTTCGTGGACCATTCGGCGAAATATTCCACAAAGTAATAACACACCAATCGGGAACAATCCGCTCGTTTCGGTATATTACTTGTCTCTGTAGTGTAAAAACTGTGGGAGGAGTCTACAAGCATTATCAAGTCTAGCAGATGAAGTCACATGCATTTGGGGTGTCTCAGCATCTTGTGTTTACAACCACTGTTTCCTAGCAACGCTCATGCCCTGTTTATGCTTCCCAAATACTACTTCATCAAAACTGCCCCATCAGAATTACCCCATCAAAACTGCCCCATCATATTCCTCTATTATAAATCAGTACATGGTGTGTCTGTCCCCTCCCCCGGGCTCTGTAATCAGCTGAGATGCTCCAGCCACCTTCCCCCCTGTGTATAACAGAAGCTTTGGTAACCATGGCAACAAAACAAACACTAACAGTACACTCTGATTAATGGCTAAAATTTCCTGAAATGACCTCTAAACAAATGGCCGTATTTTAAAAATTATACATCCTACAGCGAAGATCTTTATATTGTGAGAATCACAAGACCCAGACCTAGATTTTGATGTATAGTATGTCTCTGAAATATTAAAAATGAAGGCACAGTCGCAGTTTAGAAATTGCCCTTCAAATTTGGAGGGGGCTAGAGTGTAGTTTCAATGAATGTCAATGGACGGCGTGAGTTGCAAACAAATGGTCATATTGTGAAAACTATCAGGACTATGGCTTAGCCGTGGACATGTTTAGTGGCAGCAGGGATAGCTGAACGTTTTGATATAAGATTTGTGTAGGTAGGCTTGAAAATGAGGGAGTGGCGGCAGTTTAGAAATCATGTTCTGATTTTCCAGCTTTTGTCATCTCCCACTCTAGTTTCCCCATTCATTCCTATGGGACCAATTTCGCCGCAAAAACGACGATATTTCGTGAACCATTCGGCGAAACGTTCCACAAAGTAATAGCACACCATTCGGGAACAATCCGCACGTTTCGGTATATTACTTGTCTATGTAGTGTAAAAACTGTGGGAGGAGTTAGGGTGGTAAATTTGGCTATAATAATAAGAATAATATATATGTGAGATAACAGTAAGTGGTCTTGCTATGCAAGAACACTTAACTAGAAAAGGTACAATTTCTGGGGAAATTGTGAAAGTGTTCTTGCCTCTACAACTGGAGTGGGCGGAGTAACTGGGTGGGGTGGAGTGGCTTGAGTAACTGTGAAAAGTGTTAAAAAGCTTAATATTTTAAAAAGTATAAATAGTAGTAAAAAAGTTCCATCATTCGCTGAAAGAGCTGAACATTTTTTTCAAAAGTAATTTTTTTTTTCAAAAATGAATTTTTTTTAATCAAAAATGATTTTTTTTTCTTCAAAAATGATTTTTTTTTTCAAAAGTAATTTTTTTTTTCAAAGGTAATTTTTTTTTTCAAAAATGAATTTTTTTATTTCAAAAATAATTTTTTTTCGAAATTATTATTTTTTTTAAAGTAATTTTTTTTTCAAAAATAATTTTTTTTTTCAAAAATATTTTTTTTTTCAAATATATTTTTTTTTCAAAAATATATTTTTTTTTAAAAGAAATTTTATTTTCAAAAATATTTTTTTTTTCAAAAATATTTTTTTTTTCAAAAATATATTTTTTTTTTCAAAAATGATTTTTTTTTTTCAAAAATTATTTTTTTACTTTTTTCAAAATTTGTTTTTTTTTTTTCAAAAATATTTTTTTTTTTACATGGGGTGGTCATAATGTTTTGGCTGATCATGGGGTGGTCAGCTTTTGTCACTTCCCACTCTAGTTTTGAACATTTCGCCATTCATTCCTATGGGACCAATTTCGCCGCAAAAACGTCATTTCGTGGACCATTCGGCAAAACATTCCACAAAGTAATAACACACCAATCGGGAACAATCCGCTCGTTTCGGTATATTATTTGTCTCTGTAGTGTGAAAACTGTGGGAGGAGTCTACAAGCATTATCAAGTCTAGCAGATGAAGTCACATGCATTTGGGGTGGCTCAGCATCTTGTGTTTACAACCACTGTTTCCTAGCAACGCTCATGCCCTGTTTATGCTTCCCAAATACTGCTTCATCAAAACTGCCCCATCAGAATTACCCCATCAAAACTGCCCCATCATAATTGCCCCATCAAAACTGCCCCATCAGAATTGCCCTATCAAAACTGCCCCATCATATTCCTCTATTATAAATCAGTACATGGTGTGTCTGTCCCCTCCCCCGGGCTCTGTAATCAGCTGAGATGCTCCAGCCACCTTCCCCCCTGTGTATAACAGAAGCTTTGGTAACCATGGCAACAAAACAAACACTAACAGTACACTCTGATTAATGGCTAAAATTTCCTGAAATGACCTCTAAACAAATGGCCGTATTTTAAAAACTATACATCCTACAGCGAAGATCTTTATATTGTGAGAATCACAAGACCCAGACCTAGATTTTGATGTATAGTATGTCTCTGAAATATTAAAAATGAAGGCACAGTCGCAGTTTAGAAATTGCCCTTCAAATTTGGAGGGGGCTAGAGTGTAGTTTCAATGAATGTCAATGGACGGCGTGAGTTGCAAACAAATGGTCATATTGTGAAAACTATCAGGACTATGGCTTAGCCGTGGACATGTTTAGTGGCAGCAGGGATAGCTGAACGTTTTGATATAAGATTTGTGTAGGTAGGCTTGAAAATGAGGGAGTGGCGGCAGTTTAGAAATCATGTTCTGATTTTCCAGCTTTTGTCATCTCCCACTCTAGTTTCCCCATTCATTCCTATGGGACCAATTTCGCCGCAAAAACGACGATATTTCGTGAACCATTCGGCGAAACGTTCCACAAAGTAATAGCACACCATTCGGGAACAATCCGCACGTTTCGGTATATTACTTGTCTATGTAGTGTAAAAACTGTGGGAGGAGTTAGGGTGGTAAATTTGGCTATAATAATAAGAATAATATATATGTGAGATAACAGTAAGTGGTCTTGCTATGCAAGAACACTTAACTAGAAAAGGTACAATTTCTGGGGAAATTGTGAAAGTGTTCTTGCCTCTACAACTGGAGTGGGCGGAGTAACTGGGTGGGGTGGAGTGGCTTGAGTAACTGTGAAAAGTGTTAAAAAGCTTAATATTTTAAAAAGTATAAATAGTAGTAAAAAAGTTCCATCATTCGCTGAAAGAGCTGAACATTTTTTTCAAAAGTAATTTTTTTTTTCAAAAATGAATTTTTTTTAATCAAAAATGATTTTTTTTTCTTCAAAAATGATTTTTTTTTTCAAAAGTAATTTTTTTTTTCAAAGGTAATTTTTTTTTTCAAAAATGAATTTTTTTATTTCAAAAATAATTTTTTTTCGAAATTATTATTTTTTTTAAAGTAATTTTTTTTTCAAAAATAATTTTTTTTTTCAAAAATATTTTTTTTTTCAAATATATTTTTTTTTCAAAAATATATTTTTTTTTAAAAGAAATTTTATTTTCAAAAATATTTTTTTTTTCAAAAATATTTTTTTTTTCAAAAATATATTTTTTTTTTCAAAAATGATTTTTTTTTTTCAAAAATTATTTTTTTACTTTTTTCAAAATTTGTTTTTTTTTTTTCAAAAATATTTTTTTTTTTACATGGGGTGGTCATAATGTTTTGGCTGATCATGGGGTGGTCAGCTTTTGTCACTTCCCACTCTAGTTTTGAACATTTCGCCATTCATTCCTATGGGACCAATTTCGCCGCAAAAACGTCATTTCGTGGACCATTCGGCAAAACATTCCACAAAGTAATAACACACCAATCGGGAACAATCCGCTCGTTTCGGTATATTATTTGTCTCTGTAGTGTGAAAACTGTGGGAGGAGTCTACAAGCATTATCAAGTCTAGCAGATGAAGTCACATGCATTTGGGGTGGCTCAGCATCTTGTGTTTACAACCACTGTTTCCTAGCAACGCTCATGCCCTGTTTATGCTTCCCAAATACTGCTTCATCAAAACTGCCCCATCAGAATTACCCCATCAAAACTGCCCCATCATAATTGCCCCATCAAAACTGCCCCATCAGAATTGCCCTATCAAAACTGCCCCATCATATTCCTCTATTATAAATCAGTACATGGTGTGTCTGTCCCCTCCCCCGGGCTCTGTAATCAGCTGAGATGCTCCAGCCACCTTCCCCCCTGTGTATAACAGAAGCTTTGGTAACCATGGCAACAAAACAAACACTAACAGTACACTCTGATTAATGGCTAAAATTTCCTGAAATGACCTCTAAACAAATGGCCGTATTTTAAAAACTATACATCCTACAGCGAAGATCTTTATATTGTGAGAATCACAAGACCCAGACCTAGATTTTGATGTATAGTATGTCTCTGAAATATTAAAAATGAAGGCACAGTCGCAGTTTAGAAATTGCCCTTCAAATTTGGAGGGGGCTAGAGTGTAGTTTCAATGAATGTCAATGGACGGCGTGAGTTGCAAACAAATGGTCATATTGTGAAAACTATCAGGACTATGGCTTAGCCGTGGACATGTTTAGTGGCAGCAGGGATAGCTGAACGTTTTGATATAAGATTTGTGTAGGTAGGCTTGAAAATGAGGGAGTGGCGGCAGTTTAGAAATCATGTTCTGATTTTCCAGCTTTTGTCATCTCCCACTCTAGTTTCCCCATTCATTCCTATGGGACCAATTTCGCCGCAAAAACGACGATATTTCGTGAACCATTCGGCGAAACGTTCCACAAAGTAATAGCACACCATTCGGGAACAATCCGCACGTTTCGGTATATTACTTGTCTATGTAGTGTAAAAACTGTGGGAGGAGTTAGGGTGGTAAATTTGGCTATAATAATAAGAATAATATATATGTGAGATAACAGTAAGTGGTCTTGCTATGCAAGAACACTTAACTAGAAAAGGTACAATTTCTGGGGAAATTGTGAAAGTGTTCTTGCCTCTACAACTGGAGTGGGCGGAGTAACTGGGTGGGGTGGAGTGGCTTGAGTAACTGTGAAAAGTGTTAAAAAGCTTAATATTTTAAAAAGTATAAATAGTAGTAAAAAAGTTCCATCATTCGCTGAAAGAGCTGAACATTTTTTTCAAAAGTAATTTTTTTTTTCAAAAATGAATTTTTTTTAATCAAAAATGATTTTTTTTTCTTCAAAAATGATTTTTTTTTTCAAAAGTAATTTTTTTTTTCAAAGGTAATTTTTTTTTTCAAAAATGAATTTTTTTATTTCAAAAATAATTTTTTTTCGAAATTATTATTTTTTTTAAAGTAATTTTTTTTTCAAAAATAATTTTTTTTTTCAAAAATATTTTTTTTTTCAAATATATTTTTTTTTCAAAAATATATTTTTTTTTAAAAGAAATTTTATTTTCAAAAATATTTTTTTTTTCAAAAATATTTTTTTTTTCAAAAATATATTTTTTTTTTCAAAAATGATTTTTTTTTTTCAAAAATTATTTTTTTACTTTTTTCAAAATTTGTTTTTTTTTTTTCAAAAATATTTTTTTTTTTACATGGGGTGGTCATAATGTTTTGGCTGATCATGGGGTGGTCAGCTTTTGTCACTTCCCACTCTAGTTTTGAACATTTCGCCATTCATTCCTATGGGACCAATTTCGCCGCAAAAACGTCATTTCGTGGACCATTCGGCAAAACATTCCACAAAGTAATAACACACCAATCGGGAACAATCCGCTCGTTTCGGTATATTATTTGTCTCTGTAGTGTGAAAACTGTGGGAGGAGTCTACAAGCATTATCAAGTCTAGCAGATGAAGTCACATGCATTTGGGGTGGCTCAGCATCTTGTGTTTACAACCACTGTTTCCTAGCAACGCTCATGCCCTGTTTATGCTTCCCAAATACTGCTTCATCAAAACTGCCCCATCAGAATTACCCCATCAAAACTGCCCCATCATAATTGCCCCATCAAAACTGCCCCATCAGAATTGCCCTATCAAAACTGCCCCATCATATTCCTCTATTATAAATCAGTACATGGTGTGTCTGTCCCCTCCCCCGGGCTCTGTAATCAGCTGAGATGCTCCAGCCACCTTCCCCCCTGTGTATAACAGAAGCTTTGGTAACCATGGCAACAAAACAAACACTAACAGTACACTCTGATTAATGGCTAAAATTTCCTGAAATGACCTCTAAACAAATGGCCGTATTTTAAAAACTATACATCCTACAGCGAAGATCTTTATATTGTGAGAATCACAAGACCCAGACCTAGATTTTGATGTATAGTATGTCTCTGAAATATTAAAAATGAAGGCACAGTCGCAGTTTAGAAATTGCCCTTCAAATTTGGAGGGGGCTAGAGTGTAGTTTCAATGAATGTCAATGGACGGCGTGAGTTGCAAACAAATGGTCATATTGTGAAAACTATCAGGACTATGGCTTAGCCGTGGACATGTTTAGTGGCAGCAGGGATAGCTGAACGTTTTGATATAAGATTTGTGTAGGTAGGCTTGAAAATGAGGGAGTGGCGGCAGTTTAGAAATCATGTTCTGATTTTCCAGCTTTTGTCATCTCCCACTCTAGTTTCCCCATTCATTCCTATGGGACCAATTTCGCCGCAAAAACGACGATATTTCGTGAACCATTCGGCGAAACGTTCCACAAAGTAATAGCACACCATTCGGGAACAATCCGCACGTTTCGGTATATTACTTGTCTATGTAGTGTAAAAACTGTGGGAGGAGTTAGGGTGGTAAATTTGGCTATAATAATAAGAATAATATATATGTGAGATAACAGTAAGTGGTCTTGCTATGCAAGAACACTTAACTAGAAAAGGTACAATTTCTGGGGAAATTGTGAAAGTGTTCTTGCCTCTACAACTGGAGTGGGCGGAGTAACTGGGTGGGGTGGAGTGGCTTGAGTAACTGTGAAAAGTGTTAAAAAGCTTAATATTTTAAAAAGTATAAATAGTAGTAAAAAAGTTCCATCATTCGCTGAAAGAGCTGAACATTTTTTTCAAAAGTAATTTTTTTTTTCAAAAATGAATTTTTTTTAATCAAAAATGATTTTTTTTTCTTCAAAAATGATTTTTTTTTTCAAAAGTAATTTTTTTTTTCAAAGGTAATTTTTTTTTTCAAAAATGAATTTTTTTATTTCAAAAATAATTTTTTTTCGAAATTATTATTTTTTTTAAAGTAATTTTTTTTTCAAAAATAATTTTTTTTTTCAAAAATATTTTTTTTTTCAAATATATTTTTTTTTCAAAAATATATTTTTTTTTAAAAGAAATTTTATTTTCAAAAATATTTTTTTTTTCAAAAATATTTTTTTTTTCAAAAATATATTTTTTTTTTCAAAAATGATTTTTTTTTTTCAAAAATTATTTTTTTACTTTTTTCAAAATTTGTTTTTTTTTTTTCAAAAATATTTTTTTTTTTACATGGGGTGGTCATAATGTTTTGGCTGATCATGGGGTGGTCAGCTTTTGTCACTTCCCACTCTAGTTTTGAACATTTCGCCATTCATTCCTATGGGACCAATTTCGCCGCAAAAACGTCATTTCGTGGACCATTCGGCAAAACATTCCACAAAGTAATAACACACCAATCGGGAACAATCCGCTCGTTTCGGTATATTATTTGTCTCTGTAGTGTGAAAACTGTGGGAGGAGTCTACAAGCATTATCAAGTCTAGCAGATGAAGTCACATGCATTTGGGGTGGCTCAGCATCTTGTGTTTACAACCACTGTTTCCTAGCAACGCTCATGCCCTGTTTATGCTTCCCAAATACTGCTTCATCAAAACTGCCCCATCAGAATTACCCCATCAAAACTGCCCCATCATAATTGCCCCATCAAAACTGCCCCATCAGAATTGCCCTATCAAAACTGCCCCATCATATTCCTCTATTATAAATCAGTACATGGTGTGTCTGTCCCCTCCCCCGGGCTCTGTAATCAGCTGAGATGCTCCAGCCACCTTCCCCCCTGTGTATAACAGAAGCTTTGGTAACCATGGCAACAAAACAAACACTAACAGTACACTCTGATTAATGGCTAAAATTTCCTGAAATGACCTCTAAACAAATGGCCGTATTTTAAAAACTATACATCCTACAGCGAAGATCTTTATATTGTGAGAATCACAAGACCCAGACCTAGATTTTGATGTATAGTATGTCTCTGAAATATTAAAAATGAAGGCACAGTCGCAGTTTAGAAATTGCCCTTCAAATTTGGAGGGGGCTAGAGTGTAGTTTCAATGAATGTCAATGGACGGCGTGAGTTGCAAACAAATGGTCATATTGTGAAAACTATCAGGACTATGGCTTAGCCGTGGACATGTTTAGTGGCAGCAGGGATAGCTGAACATTTTGATATAAGATTTGTGTAGGTGGGCTTGAAAATGAGGGAGTGGCGGCAGTTTAGAAATCATGTTCTGATTTTCCAGCTTTTGTCATCTCCCACTCTAGTTTCCCCATTCATTCCTATGGGACCAATTTCGCCGCAAAAACGACGATATTTCGTGAACCATTCGGCGAAACGTTCCACAAAGTAATAGCACACCATTCGGGAACAATCCGCACGTTTCGGTATATTACTTGTCTATGTAGTGTAAAAACTGTGGGAGGAGTTAGGGTGGTAAATTTGGCTATAATAATAAGAATAATATATATGTGAGATAACAGTAAGTGGTCTTGCTATGCAAGAACACTTAACAAAGGGGAAGGATTGGATTGAAATGCCATGTAGCAAGTGTTAAAGTTTGTTTCTAATTTGTTATATCAAGCTCTATGTCCTCGATTAAATAGAGCCTCTTGTCTCATACATATACCATGTAAAACTGGTTTGAGAGCTTCCCACAGAGTGAGCGGGGATATATCAGGGGTATAGTTGTCTGCAATGTATTCTTTCAGTGCAAGTTCAATATTAGGTTTATTGGGTTGGTTGGGTTTTTAAGTAAGTCATCTCTAAGAAGCCAAGTCGGATCATGTGCTTTTGCCATGGTAGAGGCTATAGTGGTAAGTATTGCACTATGATCCGACCATGGGATTGGTAACATTTTGGATGTTAGGATTTCAGGCACCATACCTGTAGTTAGGAATATGTGGTCTATTTGTGAGAATGAGCGATGGGGATGTGAACCATGGGCAAATATCCTGTTAGAATCAGATATCGCCCTTCTGGGTCTTTAATCTCATTTAACCCCTTCCCACCGAGCGTACGCAGATGTGCATACTCGGCTTTCCGCGGTTATACAGGAATGATGCCCGCAGCTGCAGGCATCATCCCGGTACCGTTTTTTACAGCGGGCGATCGGCTTTCCGGGTATAACAACCGATGTGGCTAAAAGCCGGTCGGCTGTTATACCGGAGCAGCGGGAGGGGACGTCCCCCCCTCCCGCCGCCTCCCAATGGCGCCGATTTTTTAAAAATACACAGTATTCAGAATCGCCGTTTTCAGCGATCTGAATACTGTGAAGTGCAAAGGAGGGATCGGGGGTCTTTTAGACCCCCGATCCCTCCATAAAGAGTACCTGTCACCACTTATTACTGTCACAAGGGATGTTTACATTCCTTGTGACAGCAATATAAGTCATCAAAATTTTTTTTTTTTTTTAACATAATTTATAAATATAAACATTAATAAAATAAATAAGAATTTTTTTTTTTTAAAGCGCCCCCGTCCCCGCGACCTTGCACAGCAAAGAAAACGCATACGGAAGTCGCGCCCGCATATGTAAACGGTGTTCAAATCACACATGTGAGGTATCGCCGCGATCGTCAGAGCGAGAGCAATAATTCTAGCACTAGACCTCCTCTGTAACTCTAACCTGGTAACCGTAAAAAAAATTTAAAGCATCGCCTATGGAAATTCTTAGGTACCGTAGTTTGTCTCCATTCCACAAATGCGTGCAATTATAAAGTGTGACATGTTTGGTATCTATTTACTCGGGGTAACATCATCTTTCACATTATAGAAAAAAATTGGGGTAACTTTACTGTTTGTTTTTTTTTTAAATTCATGAAAGTGTCCCTTTTCCCAAAAATTTGCGTTTAAAACACCGCAGCACAAATACCGTGTGATATAAAATATTGCAACAATCTCCATTTTATAGTCTAGATTCTTTGCTAAAAAAATATACATAATGTTTGGGGGTTCTAAGTAATTTTCTAGCAAAATTTCAAAAATAGGCTTAGTCATGAAAGGGTTAATAATGTAAATGGGTTATTGCGGTGAAATGCAATAAGTACGCCTCGCTGTTTAGTTGAAGCTGAGGCTGTGTAGACCTGTGAGTACATTTTGCTGAAAAATTTAGGAGTGGACCGTGGTGTGAAGTGGGTTTCTTGAAGGCACAAGATATGTGCTTTTCTAGTGGCAAAGGAGTGAAAGGCTTTGGTGCGTTTTTGTGGGATGTTCAGGCCCTGAACATTCAGGGATAGTATATTTAATGGAGCCATAGGGTTATGAATGCATGAGGAAAGATATTATGTTTTCCAAAACATTGTGTAGATAGACCTGCCTCTGGAAGGAGGGGGGGGGGGTAGGGAAGGATAGAAAAGGAAAGGGTAGAGGATTTAATAATAAAACATAAATATTCTTCATTTTGAATAGTAAATAAAACATATAATCTCATAACACTTCCGTTGGGGGGGTAAAAAACTCCCCCCAAGGGTACATTGGCCACTGTCGATTGTTCACTATATTAATGAACTAACCAAGAGTAACAAAAAGGGGGAGCAAGAAACATTCCTGAAAGAACAACAAAGCCTACTAGTAGCAAGTTTCCATAAGTATATAAGTAACGAGAATATTTTAGCACTAGCGGGAACTGGGGGACAAATAATGGAAAAGAAACATGGATATTGAAAATTTATCCATTTTGACCATTAAGCCATTTATCTTGCGCAGCCCTCACTGGCATACCTAAACCTGGCTCACAGGGGTACCATCCGACTCTTTTCAGTCTTCTGGTCAGAGAAAAAAAACAAACGTTTCGCTGTTGGAGAAACACAATCAGTACTGAGGGACAAGGTGTAAGGTGGGGCCTTTAAAACAGCTGTGAACTGATTGTGTTTCCTGTAGCATGGAGCTTTTCATCTCTCATGTGTTGCTGTCCTGGAAGGTGAGGTGAGAAATATCTGTATATAGGTGGTTAGGTCATGGACCACAAACCTGCATATAGAATACTGCTCAGGACCCCTCCCTTTCTCTACTTAGGGGAAAGTGACACATATAGATAGAAATCTAAGAACTCCATATCCTGTCCTGTTTATGTCTCATTTATGTAAGGTTGCAAAATCCACACTTAATAATATCTCAGCACACAGTATCTATGGTGTCTGTTTTTGTCTAATTTTGTGTGGCTAAGTCAAAGCAAGGTAAATACACTCTATGGTCAAAAGTTTGCAGACACTTGGCCACCACATCTTGATAGGCTTGTTGAAAACCACAAGTATTTATATGGAGTTGGACCTCTTTGTGGTTATAATTGCCTCAGCTCTCCTGGGAAGGCTTTCAACAAGATTTTGGAGTGTGTGTGTGTGTGTATGTGCGCATGCTCAAGTACAAATTTGTGCCCATTCAACCAAAGGAGCATTTGTAAGGTCAGGTACTGATTTTGGATGAAAAGACCTGTCTCACAATCAGCATTCCAATTGATCCCAAAGGTTTTCAATAGGGTTGAGTTTAGGGCTCTTTGCAGGCCACTTCCTCCACACCAAACTGGTCTTTAAGGAACTTGCTTGATGCACCCAACTTCAGGAATTTGACCCTTTAATGCCAGTAGGAGCCAGCTCTTTTAATGGACAGAGAGTCACGGAGCTAAGTGAGACACTAGGCGCAGGGACGGCATGACAGTGCTGGACAGCACAGTTGCCGACTTAAGAGGAGAAGATTTCCCTTTTTAGAGAAGGGGAGGGGCTGGCAGAGAAGAGTAAGGAGATGTGTGAGAAGGGGAAGTGACGTCAGTCGAAGGAAGAGATTA
Organism: Aquarana catesbeiana; assembly: GCF_042186555.1. Lineage (NCBI taxonomy): Eukaryota > Metazoa > Chordata > Amphibia > Anura > Ranidae > Aquarana > Aquarana catesbeiana. The sequence continues at coordinate 177,710,304 of NC_133336.1, forward strand.
GCTGCACACCTCACCGCTCTTCGTTCCCCTTGCTTTTCACACATAATGGCAGCGATGGAGGGCTTTCTGGACCAGCTGAGAGCGGCGGTTGCCGCTAACGGCGCGAACTGGCTCCAACAACAGCTGAGGGCGATGGCGGTCGGCAGAACACCGGTGAGCGCGGGGGCCGGCAACACCTCGTGCGCGGTGGTCACGGCCGCCAGAGAGATACAGCCCTGAGTCAGGGCTGGGAACGTCCCGCTCAGAACAGCGTTTGACGCCTGTGGGAGATGCACAGACACCCAGCACGCAGGGAAGGAAGAGGAGATGTCCGGCGCAAGGTCGGTGTGACTGGGGGAAGGGTGCCCAGCAATACACGCGGCTCTTCCCCCACGGTGTACATGCATGGACGGCCAGAGGGGTCTGCAAGAGAGGGGCGGAGGGGTCGGGACGCACAGGAAAGCACCGCAGCTAGTGATGCAGTGGCACAGGCGACTGAGATGGCCAGTAGTCCACCGCGAGGCGGGAGAGGGTCAGCCAGAGTCACTAGAGCCAGTGGGAGTGGAGGTCCTGGACGGTCAACACGCACCCCGCGAAATAGTAGGGCCAGGAGTCCATCACCAGGGGCATCCAACGGGTCTGGCGGTAATCAAGGGAGAGGTGGTCGTGCACAGCACCGCAGGCCCTCGGCAACCACTGCGACCGCAGCTGGGGTGCAACAGGAGGTCAGCAGGACGGAACACAACGACGATCGGTCAGAAGGAGAGCTGTCTGGGTCTGACAGAGGCGACGACCAAGGACATCAGGCAACGGTGGTTCCAGGAGTGGCGGCTGTTGGGCCCAGTCCTGGGCAGCCTGCTGAGTGCAATATCCTGTTACTATTTTACTGCATAACTTGTTGGGGCGGAACGAGCAGAGGGGACGTTCAGGGTTGGGGGGTGCAGCCAGGTCGGGGGGGCTGAGAACGGGTCGGCTCCACCGCCAGCAGTGGTGCCACAGATTAGGAATGAGGGTTTACAGGAGTTGTTAACAGGTCTTAAGGAGCTAGTAGCACGAGTGGAACCAGGGTCAGGTTGCGGTCCGGCTATGGCATGGACAACAGAGAGGACTCCCCCGCAGACGGGGGCCGCCCCACCAATTGCGGGCGACTTACCAGTTCCGCCTTTGGCGGCTGTTGCAGCGGTTGGGGTGTCCCCCAGTACGTCAGCAGTGGCTACGACTTCGGGGGATCAGGTGAAGACAACGGAAAAAAAGGCAGATTCAGTTAGATTGGCAGACGCGGCGAGGAGGGAGGTATATGTCTGCTTTGAAGGCCCATTGGGGGCTCATTTAAAAGCGGAGATAAAGGAAAAAATATGGAAGGGCGAATACGTGGAAATTTTCACGTTGCTGCCTTTAGAAAAATTTAATCTAGATAGGTTAAAACCGGTCGAAGGAAAAAAGGAGGATGAGGAGAAGCGGAGGTATCGCTTAATTCCGCGCACATTTTCCAATTGGCTGCAAGCGTTTGCCATTTTGGCGAGTGTGGTAGGCGAGAAGGCACCGGAGAATTGTTCAGCGCTGTTCGTGTACCTGGAGGCCATTAGTGAGGCCCATAGGACGTATGGGGGCATGGCGTGGCTGCGCTATGATGAACAATTTTGTCAGAGGATGGCTGTGAGACCGAATCTGCACTGGGATCACAAGGACATCAGCTTATGGATGAGGTTGATAAAGGCAGCGAGGGCCCCTAGTCAGTTTTTTCAGGCAGGGGTCGGAGGTTCAGCAGCTCCAGGACAACCGACCGAGAAGATATGGGGTTAATGCTGGCAATTCAATAAAGGAACCTGCAGATTTGGATCCAACTGTCGCTTCAAGCACTTGTGCTCCGGCTGCGCGGGATCCCATGCATTGGCAAAATGTTTTAAGAAAGGAAAAGGACGTGCCGGAGATACTTCGGGTAAGAGGGAGGACTCCGGTGCGGGTGGAAAGGATGCTGCCTTTCCTCAATAGATACCCCGACCGGGCAGCGGCCACCACGTTGGAAGTAGGCTTTAGGAACGGTTTTCATATCCCTTGTTCGTGCCGCCCCGAGGCCAAGAATCTGCGGTCGGCCTTGCTGCATTCAACGGTTGTTACGGAAAAATTGGGGAAGGAGGTTTCACTGGGACGCATGGCGGGCCCTTTTCAGGAAGTACCACTACAGGGGTTGGTGGTCTCCCCTTTGGGTGTGGTACCCAAAAGAGAGCCAAACAAGTTTAGACTCATACACCACCTCTCTTTTCCAAAGGCAGGGTCGGTGAATGACGCAATTGCACCTGAAGATTGTGCGGTTACGTACACATCTTTTGACGCAGCGGTGGCATGGGTTAGAAAATATGGGCAGGGGTCCTTAATGGCTAAGTCCGATATCGAATCAGCTTTCCGGCTCTTGCCAGTACATCCCGACAGTTTTAGATGGCTAGGCTGTAAATGGGAAGGGGCCTACTACGTAGACCGGTGTCTCCCAATGGGATGCTCTATATCCTGTGCTCTTTTTGAGACGTTCAGCTCCTTCTTGGAATGGGCTGTTCGGGATGTGGCAGGTATCAATTCGGTCATCCATTATTTGGATGACTTCTTATGTGTTGGCCCGGCGGGTTCCAACATATGTGCAGTGCTTTTGGGGACAATATCTATTTGCAATATCTAGCGGAAAGATTTGGGGTGCCGCTAGCCCCGGAAAAAACGGAGGGTCCAGCAGTGACTATCACATTTCTCGGAATTGAGATAGATTAGATGATGCTGGAATGCAGGATTCCGCAGGACAAATTGGTGAAGTTGAAAGAGGAAGTTTGCGGGACTATTGGAGTTAGGAAATTGCAGCTTCGCCAACTCCAATCTCTGCTGGGTAAGTTAAATTTCGCTTGCCAAATTATCCCTATGGGCTGGATTTTTTGCAGGCGGCTTTCGGCCGCTACTGCAGGTGTCCGGGCACCAACACATTTCGTGAGTCTTACTAGAGAGCATAGGGAGGACTTACGGGTGTGGCAGGTATTCTTGGAGTCGTTTAATGGAAGGGCTCTTTGGATGTCTGGGCCCATCAGCAACTGTGATTTGGAATTATTCACGGATGCGGCTGGTTCAACTGGGTTTGGCGCCTTCTTTAAGGGTCAATGGTGCGCTGCCAGGTGGCCTATGGCATGGCAGGAGGCGGGGTTCTTGAAGAACCTGGTACTATTGGAGCTGTTCCCAAATGTCGTGCTCATGGAACTGTGGGGTGAGTCATTCAAGAACCTGAAGGTCCGATTCAATTGTGACAATCTGGGGGTGGTGCATGTGGTTAATCGGCTGACCGCGGCATCCGTGGCGGTGGTCAGGCTTTTGCGTCATCTAGTACTTCGCTGTTTACAAGTGAATGCATTCGTATATGCTGTGCATCTACCAGGGACTGAGAACACCTTGGCTGACGCTTTGTCTCGTTTTCAGTGGGACAGGTTTCGGAAGTTGGCACCAGATGAGGATCAACAAGGGGTCGCCTGTCCCAGCTGGATATGGAACATTGCCTTGGAACCGCAGCAAAATGGATTCAGCAATCCGTGAGTATGGCTACATGGAATGCTTACTCTAAGGTATGGAAGGATTGGTTCGCCCTTTTGAATGACTTGGGCATGGGATCGGATGACCTGGAAGTGGACAAGGCGGTACTGTATTTTATCATTAGGGATTTTGAAAAAGGTATCTCGGCAGCTGCCATCAATCGCGAATTGGCAGGTTTGGCCTTCCTCTTTAAATGGCAGGGGTGTCGGGACCACACAAAGGATTTCTGGTTACGACAGGCAGTCAAGGGGTATAGGAAGACGTACAAACAGAGGGATGGGAGGCGCCCTGTCTCATTTGAAATGCTAAAACAATTGATGCTGAGTTTGCAAAAGGTCTGTAGATCCACTTACGAATGTGTACTATTCAAAGCAGCGTTCGCGCTGGCCTTCTTTTGGGGCGCTGAGGGTAAGTGAGCTGGTCAGCCCTTCTAAAGCAGCTCCGGAAGGGCTTATGCACGGTGAGGTAGAATTATGGGTGGATAGGGTTAGGATATGGATCAGTAGGTCCAAGACTGATCAAGCAGGGAGAGGTAGGTATTTGGACTTTGGTAAGATTGCGGAGTGTAGTATATGCCCGGTTAGGATTGTAGGATCCTTCAAGGAGGTTAGACCGGCATTAACAGGCCCCTTTTTGATACATGAGGATGGTGCGTGTCTTTCCAAATACCAGTTTGTAACGTTTTTTTAAAAATGTGTGGTTATGGTGGGATGTGACCCTTTACAGTTCTCTTCGCATTCTTTCAGGATTGGGGCGGCCACAGAGGCTGCCAGGGCTGGTCTGAGTCAGGAGGTATTAGACGTATTGGTAGATGGGACTCGGATAGATTTAAACTGTATGTCCGCCCGCACATGGTTCAATTGTACTGTCAGGTTTGGTGATGTTTAAGATTATGATTTGGGTATTAAGCAGGGCTGTGTTTTGGCCTAGGCCGACTAGGCCTAGGCCTAGGGCGGCACTTTGCGGGGGGCGGCAAAAAGGGCCGCCCCCCGCGCATGAGAGAAAGTCCCCCCACCCGTCTTGCTGATTCCCGGCTCCCGCTGCCACCTCCCGCACACATGCAGCGCACGGCGGCCGGCTTTCTGTAGCGGCGCCGTGGTGTATGGGCGTGCTTGTCAGAGTAGGGGGGCGTGAGATACACGCCTCCACCCTCTGACAAGCACGCCCATACACCACGGCGCCGCTACAGAAAGTCGGCCGCCGTGCGCTGCATGTGTGCGGGAGGTGGCAGCGGGAGCCGGGAATCAGCAAGACGGGTGGGGGGGGCTTCCTCTCATGCGGGGGGGCGCCGTGTGTCAATCGCGCCCCCATAACCAACAGGTGACAGGTGGAGCCTTAAGCTCCGCCTACCCTCCCCTGCACTGCTTTGCTGCAGTGAATCTTCTCCTCGGCCCTGGGGCTGTGAGGTCAGGAGAGAGAGGAGCATGAGGGAAACCCCCAGGACAGCAGGTACAATGATTTTAAAAAGTATATCAGTGTTATGGGCACTGGCAGCATTTGATGGGCACAGTGGCAGAATTTGATGGGCACAGTGGCAGAATTTGATGGGCACAGTGGCAGAATTTGATGGGCACAGTGGCTGCATTTGATGGCGCGGTGGCTGCGTTTGATGGCGCGGTGGCTGCATTTGATGGCGCGGTGGCTGCGTTTGATGGGCACAGTGGCTGCGTTTGAGGGCACAGTGGCTGCGTTTGAGGGCACAGTGGCTGTGTTTGATGGGCACAGTGGCTGCGTTTGATGGGCACAGTGGCTGCGTTTGAGGGCACAGTGGCTGCGTTTGAGGGCACAGTGGCTGCGTTTGAGGGCACAGTGGCTGCAATTGATGGGGCACAGTGGCTGCAATTGATGGGGCACAGTGGCTGCAATTGATGGGCACAGTGGCTACGTTTGATGGGCACAGTGGCTGCAATTGATGGGCACAGTGGCTACGTTTGATGGGCACAGTGGCTACGTTTGATGGGGCACAGTGGCTGCGTTTGATGGGCACAGTGGCTGCAATTGATGGGCACAGTGGCTGCAATTGATGGGCACAGTGGCTGCGATTGATGGGCACAGTGGCAGCATTTGATGGCGCGGTGGCTGCATTTGATGGGCGCGGTGGCTGCATTTGATGGGCACGGTGGCTGCATTTGATGGGCACAGTGGCTACGTTTGATGGCACAATGGCTACGTTTGATGGGGCACAGTGGCTGCGTTTGATGGGGCACAGTGGCTGCGTTTGATGGGGCACAGTGGCTGCGTTTGATGGGGCACAGTGGCTGCGTTTGATGGGGCACAGTGGCTGCAATTGATGGGCACAGTGGCTGCGTTTGATGGCACAGTGGCTACGTTTGATAGCACAGTGGCAGCATTTGATGGGCACAGTGGCTGCGTTTGATGGGTACAGTGGCTGCGTTTGATGGGCACAGTAGCTGCATTTGATAGCACAGTGGCAGCATTTGATGGGCACAGTGGCTGCGTTTGATAGCACAGTGGCAGCGTTTGATGGGTACAGTGGCTGCATTTGATGGGCACAGTGGCTGCATTTGATGGGCACAGTGACTGCGTTTGATGGGCACAGTGAGACCCCCCCCCCCCCCGTGATAGCATTAAAACTCAGCAGCTAAAAATACTGTAGCTACTGACTTTTAATATTAGGACACTTACCTGTCCAGGGATTCAGCGATGTCGACACCTCAGCCGATTTTCGGATTGGCTCTCGTTTTTTGCCACTATCATTCATGGTAAGGGAAACCGACCGGTTCCCTACTGCACATGTGCGAAGCGCGTTGCACTTTCTGAATGGCCCAGTGGAGGAAGGAGGAGGGGGGGCAAACTTCAGAGGGGACAGCGCAGTTTTCCAGAAGTGGGGAAGGGTACCTGTCAGAAACAGGTACCCGTTCCCCCCTGAAAGGTGTGAAATGAGCCTAAAGAGGAAGGGGTGTTGTTTACAGATGATAAGGTGGGTCTTAAACAGGAAGGGGTGTGGCCTCGGCAGGATGGGGTGGGTCGTATTTAAATTAGGGGGGTGCATGCGTTTAGTCAGGCCTAGGGCAGCACAAAACCTAAATACACCACTGGTATTAAGTGTTTATGTGGTTTTTTGTATTGTTTCTTTCGACAACAGGTCAAGAAGTGGGTCTTGTATGGATACTCGGGCACTTCTATGTGTTTTGGGGGGCCAAGAGAGCTGACGTTCGGCCGAATGGCAGGCAGCTAAGGATTCCCAGACAAGAGGCGCTCATCAGGTGGATTGGGGTCCGGGGCATGCAGTGGAATAGGGTGCTGGGGGGAATTCATAGATTCTCTCGCCTTGACAGGTCCCCTGATGTCTTGTTATTACATTGTTATGGAAATGATTAAGAGCTCCAATCGAGCCCAAGGTTATCTGCTGCTGTCTCTAATTTGAAAGTGTTGATATGCATGCATATAAAAGTAAACACTCTGAGACACGCTCAGCTCCGTTACTTCTTACACTTCTAATTTATTCAAGGCGGTGCTAATGTTTTATACACACAAATACGTCATTGCTATGTTAGTCTAATAGGTACATCTCATTGGTTAAGATAGAAAAAGAAAATGGAGAATCTTCATAACGAGGTCTGGCTGATCTTGGTTTTATCTTCAGTTCCGCGTTCTTCTGATGTGTGGGATGTAGGGGGTACCCGCCATCTTGAGAAAATATAGGAACAGGGCAAACCTGTATACTTATATAATGAGTAAGGAGAAAAATATGTATGCACATAAGAAAATAGACATTTTCAGATTACTATTATTATTATTTACATCACATTCCTTCACAATCCCCCCTAAAATGACTATTTTCTCTTTTCTGTCCCTAATACTAAAGGTCCCACTTTGGCCTGGCCCTTCTCCTCAGCAACTCTTTTAGGCTGTATATAGAATTTGGCAGCAACTGTTCACTTCCCTCCTCGATACAGCTGGAGAGGTGCAGTCAGGCGCTATCTATCCCTATAACCCTATAGGATTGTGAGGTTATGGACAGGGAGTGACTCTAGAGGAGTGAAGGGTTTGTCATCTTCCATCATAAGGGGGTCCTCTTCTTCTTGGTGGAGAAATGTAGGTGTGCTATTGTCTACAGCCTTGTTCATTAACTTTTTTACAAAAGGTAGAATACAGCATACAATCAGGGCTAAAAGAACCAGGATTATTAATACCGTTACCCGTATCTGGGCGAGCACCTTCTGCCACCCACTCATCCAGCTAAAGTATTGGTCCCATGGGTCTGTGATACCTGAGTCCTTCTTCAACTCCAGTGACAGATCTTCTAATTTCTTTATAGCTAAAGTAACCTTACCATTTGGGCCAGTATTATCAGGAATGTATGTACAACAGGTTCCCGTTTTTTCCTATGATTTTACAAAACACCTCCTTTCCCAGCTAGTACCATGTCTAAGGCCATCAGGTCCTGGAATGTCATGTAGGAAGTGGGGGCTAACTGGTCAGCAATTCGCTGGAGGGCATCTTTAGAGTAATTTACAAATCTCTGTTGGTTATAATATGTGTAGTGTCAGGTCACCTAGAGGCTGGGTGACAGATGCACACCGTTGGGATCAGGAGTGCACCGCAAGGTAGTGGACCCTACGGCTGACTGCTGCTGATTGAACCCTGGGAGGTTCAGGAAGCAGGTCTACTGGATCACTGACACAGATCCCACTGGGAGCTAGAGCATAGATTCCCCAGGGCGCGGAGTCTAAGAGCCAGCAGGTGTTCACCAGAGCCTTTAATGGTAAGGATGGACTGCGCTGCAGTCTGGCTCCAGGTCGCGGCCCCCAGGGTCTCACAGCTCACGCTCACGGTAGACTACAGGAGAAGAGGAAGGAGGCAGCAGGCTGGAACAACAAGGAAAGTAAGGTACAAGCCAAGGTCGGTAACAGGAATCAGATGTAGGAAACACAGCAAGTACACACAGAGGCTAACACACAGTGGTTGATCAGCACTGCTGGCTTGCAGTGCACAGGTTAATATAGGGTTCCCTGATAGGGCCTGGGGTGGGGCCATGCTTAGAGGAGAGGTTACAAAAGCAGTCAGGTGAGGGTCAGCTGGTCTCTAGAGATGAACACATGGAGACAGGTATGTTGATCGACAAACTCTATTGCATAACCATGACATGTAGTTAATCCAATCTACATTCTTGCTGACAATTGTTATGGGGATCAAAGACTCAAAACCAGCTTTTACCTGGTCCCTGGCTTTAAATTCATCAGGTACCCCCCTTGGGACCCCTATGGCATCTATGTATACATGAGGGTCAAAGCTTCCGGAGAGAGCTGCTCGCTTCCTCCTCTGACTGTGTGCTGGGTCAGTGTATGTATCAGGGGTATCTTTGGTTAGGATATGGGGGCTTTCTATTTTCATCTTTTTTGTCTAATGCACTCTGTGGTCGCCCAGTCTGGCCCTGTGTTCCAACCCACTGGCCCCCACAGAAACCACAACTCTGTCCCCAGTAACTGTCTGTGTGGCATACATATATGTCCTTACCGTCAGGGATATCACTGTACCAATGGCATCACCATGAAGGGTCAAACGGACAAGGTACTATGTCACAGTAATCTAAGGTAAAGGTGGTCACATGTGTACCTGAAGAGTTACACTAAAACGTAATTATGTTATCATTTTTGTGATGGCCACCTCCTGGGCCCCTCCCCCCTAGATCAAACAGATCCTGCAGTGATAAGCGTGCATTCAGGTGTTCTTCCTGGTCAACTTGACTGAGGTGGCTGTGGTCAGCAAAACTTGGAATGGACCATCATATCTTGGCTCAAGGATCTCCAGACAGTAGTTGGTGTGTTCCTGTATCTAATTCAGGATCTGGAATAGAAGAAAACACCTGGACATGCATTCAGGTTAATTCTCGTGATAATGTGGTTACATAATTAGTCAACACATCAGACTGCAACTGTAATGCCGCGTACACACGGTCGGACTTTTCATCTACAAAAGTCCAACGGACGCCGACGGACTAAAGCTGGCTGGTAATCCGATCGTGTGTGGGCTTCTCCGGACTTTCAGCAGACTTTTTCAGCCTCAAATCCGACGGACTTTAGATTTGAAACATGCTTCAAATCTTTACGTCGTAACTACGACGGACCCCGAAATCCGCTCGTCTGTGTGCTAGTCCGACGGACAAAAACCCATGCTAGGGCAGCTATTGGCTACTGGCTATGAACTTCCTTATTTTAGTCCGGTGTACGTCATCACGTACGAATCCGTCGGACTTTTGTGTGGTCGTGTGTAGGCAAGTCCGTTCGTTAGAAAGTCTGCTGCAAGTCCGCCGAAAGTCCGCCGGAAGTCCGCCGGAAGTCTGTCGGACAGGCTGTCGGACTTTTGTAGACGAAAAGTCCGACCGTGTGTACGCGGCATAACTGTTGTGGAAAGTAACAACCAAGTCTGGGAGCTGAACCAAACAAAATTTCATAAGGGGATAGGGCATGTTTCCCCTGGGGGTGTGTCTGACACTGAACAGGGCAATGGGCTAACTGTCTGGCCAACTCATGTTAGTCTCTTGGGCCATCTTTAACATCCTGTTTTTAGTGTCCCATTCATCCTTTCTACCTTCCCGCTACTTTGAGGGTGGTATGGGGTGTGTAGTGCCAACTGAACCCCCAGTGCTGCCCAAATCTCTTTTGTAAGGGTTGCTGTTAGGGCTGGTCCCTGATCTCTCAATATCACCTAGGGGACCCCAAATCTACATACTATCTCACTTAGTAGTTTCTTAGCTGTGGTCCTGGTAGTCGTGACCACTTCCACTAGGGCGTTTTCGAATCTGCCACTTCTTGGCACTTGAGAATGATCAATTTGCATCCTCTGGAATGGGGTATAGGGCTTTTGCCAGGTGCTTCTTCTGTGTTTTTTCTGTGCGTCCTGGGTTACATTTGGTGCAGATAATGCATTATCTGCAGAAGTTGTCGGTCAGTGGAGTAACTCTTGGTGCAACACTTGTTCATAAGAGAGTTCATAAAAGTCTTTGTCAAGTGGGCAGTTCCATGTGCCCATTGCACCACGGCTGGGAACATACTCCTGGGTAGACAAGGCTTCCTGTTGCACTCGAATAGTCCATTTCTGAGAGTTGCTCCTCTCCGTTTCCAGCTTTCCTTCTTATCCGGACTTGTTGTTTCCTGTAGTTCTTTTAGATAAACTCTGTCCACTGGGAAAGTCTGTAAGGTAAGCACAGGGTGGTCTTCTTCTACCACCCTGCTGTCCACTTCCCGTGGACCACCAGCTGTCTGTTTGGCAGCTGAATTGGCTAGATGATTGCCTCAAGCTTTCTTTGAGTTCATTTTGTCGTGTGCTTTACTCAGAATAGTCACTTGGGTTGGGAGAAGCAAGGCATCAATTTTTCACAGGTGTTCCTGCAGCCGTCAGGAATCCTCTGTCCTAGATAACACCATTATCATGGGCAATGCTGAAAGCATATCTTGAGTCCATATGAATGTTAGCTCTTTTTCCCTCTGCCCATTTACATGCTGTAGTAAGTGCTTACAGCTCTGCCTCCTGTGCAGACATCACCGGTGGTAAGGCTTCAGCTTGTAGAACAGTGTTTTCAGTGGTGACCGCGTGTCCTGTGTGGTCATGGGGTGACAAGTCAAGACTCTACTCCTCCTCCTCCTTCCCCCCCCTCGAGAAGTGGAAGAAGGGTGGTAGGGTTCAGTGTTTGACAACTTAATAGAGTAAAGCTGTCCAGTAGGAGGGAACACAGGAGTCTCAAGTGTCTGGTAGTGGACAAGTGTTTCGGCTGGATCTTGGTTGAATATGGCAACAACGTCATGGGGGGCAAGCACAACGAGGCAGTGTCCGAGGACCAAGTTCAAAGTTTTGTCAAGCAAGGCTTGTGTAGCAAATCCAGCTCGCAGACACAATAGGCCTCCTCTTGCTACCGCATCCAGCCGACAGGAATAATATCCTATGGGGCGTAGGCTGATGCCGTGTGATTGGGGGAGTACACCTGCAGCATGTCCCAGACGTTCGGATACAAAGAACTTGAGCGTTTTGTCGTAGGCTGGGAGCCCTAGCGCCGGGGGTAGCACACTTAAAGGCTTCAAACTTTAGATATTTCTTCAGGAGACATCTGGAAGGGGTCTGATTGCAGAGCATCAGTAGGAAGGCTTCTGGAATCCATGCTCTGCACTAGGAAATTAGTCCAAAGAAAATGACAGGTGTTGAGCACCACTGCAATTTGGGCTTTGAGGCTCTGCAGCCCTGCTTGGCAAGATAGCACAACAGGCTTTCTGAGGTGACTTCAACAGGGGGTAAGCCAGCTGCACAAAGGAGAAGGTCATCAACATGTTGGAAGAGAATCACTTCCGGGTGTTCCTCCTGTCATGTGTCAAGGATGATAGCCATAGCTTTTGCAAACTGGCTTGGAAAGTTCTGTGCCCCTTGTGGCACAACTATTTAGGTATGTTGCCGTTTCTTTCTGTGGATGAATGCAAAAAGGTACCAGCAGGAGGGGTGAGGGTGGACACTGAAGAAAACGTTTGTAAGGTCCACCTCTGTGAGGTACTTTGCAGTCAAAGGCATCCACAGCAGGTACCTGGTTCTCCTTTAGGATTCTCTTCTTGGGGTTATTGTGGTTTCCGGGGCAATGAAGCGCCCTCTTTTAGCTTGACTGAAACTGGTGGCACCTTTAAGTGACCGTTGTTTTCCGGTCCTGTGGACCATAGGCACGCAAGGATTCTGTCAAGTACTTCCTGCAGTATTGACCTTGAAGTTTTTGCTTCATTAAGTGTCATCAGGAGAGGCAGAGAACACAAAGCAGATGAGTCTTCTAAAGATAGGGGAGTATGTAACTTCATCCCCCCTTCAGGCGTGTCCTGATTGAGGCCTGTAGTCTGGACAACACATCAGCTCCTAGTAGATTCAAGGGACATGTAGAGGACACCACATATCTGGCAAGCAAATCAGGAAATGTCCCCACTTGGAGTGGCTCTACAAATGGACTGGAGCGGAGCACCCCATCCACTCCCACGCAGGAAACGTGTGTCTCTTTTCATAGAGGGAGAAACTCAGATCATCAAAGGCCTGTACGAGTTTAGTATGATACTTCTTCAGACTCCCCTTTATCTTGGGTAATATCTTGGATTGTGGTCTTCTGATCCGTTAACTTCTCCTTTTGCCCAGTCGTGGAGTTGTGCACAGAACTCCACGCCTGAGGTGTAGGAAGTGGCACTTGTCAGGCTGGCATCATTGAAGGCCGTCTGCATGACCAGCCGAAAGACATGTCCTGCTTTGATTCGGCATAGGCTGATCAAGTCTCTCCAGGCAGCTGAGTAAGTTTCTTGTATCTGCACTATCCTGTGGTAGAAGGGAATTGGCTGCTTCTCTGGGTTAGGCAGACTTGTCACTAAGGCCTCTGCTTGTGATGGAGTAAAAGCGACATACATCACTGGTGCCCCTTCTGGTAACCGAGACTGTTGTTGGGGCGGGGGCTGGCAAGAGGCACTGTTCCTTACGGTTGCCAGCATGTGTTTGAGATCCTCTCGGAACTGAGAGTCTGGAGCCGGATTGGGGGTTAAATCAGTGAGTGGTTTTGCTGCCTGCTGTTGGGCTTCCCACTCAGATGCTTCTTCATCATTAACATATCCAGCCTGGGAATGTGATACTCCCGTATTGGGGAAGACAGGTGTGTGGTATGAACCATCTTGGTTTAAAACAGGGAGGGCTGGGTACAGGCTGTTTAAGCTTACTGGGTGTACCAAGATGGCCGCCGGCAGGCAGTGCACTGGACTGGGTAGAAAGTGAAGGCATGGGTGCACTAAGATGGCCGCCGGGCTTAGTTGTCACAGTGGGTTGTGCTTGGGTGGTGAGAAAGGAGTGGTTGTTAGACGGAGGGCAGTGCCGTCCCTCCCCTCCTTTTGTTTCAAATTCCAACATAGCGTGGTAATTTCACATACTGTATCATCAACTCTGTGATACACATACATAATACAATCGCCATCTTTCTTAACTTCCTTTATCCAATTTTCTTTTTCACACAGGATTTTTCTCCCTGTTTCTTTAGCAACATAACTTTCGCCACTTCTTTCAACTTTGTTAACTATTTCAACATCTTCTTCTCTCCTTCTTTACAATATCACTTTCTTTACAATCTCACTTTCTTTACAATATCACTTTCTGTTTCTCGGCTAACGGCTTGAGAGGAGAATACATACAACCAAGGGGTTAATATTTTTCTCAGCGTTCTTTATCAACAAATTCCTTCGGTGGGGGCTCATACTGCGCTCCAAGTTGCTACTGTCTGCTATAACCCTGTAATGTACGGTTAATCTCAGAACAAGAACAAACACGTCAGGGGTAGTGAGGAGCAACGGCCCGCGACCCAACAGATCCCCCGGGCAGCCCCCCCTCCGACCTTAACCAGTCCCCAACCCCTCTCGTGTATAGCAAACAGTAAACCACAAATACACTCAGGACAGGACATTACACCTGCCACTCTCTGAACCGTAAAGCCTCAGCAGGCTAAGAAAACCACAAGGGCAGACCACCCTGCAAAAATAAACCCGTTTATAGACTTTTTTTTTTTTTTTCCAGCTCTACACCAAGAGGCCGACAACTCGTCTTGGGGTGAGACTTCTGTAACACTGTCAGACTGCAAAGCCAGCAGCTGAGATAACCCTCAAAGGTTCGTCGAACCCAGAGTAACCCGTCTATAAACGTTTGCTACAAGGGAAACAATCTCATGTTTCCTCCAGAGGCCGAAAGCTCATCTGGAGATGAGACTACCCATTCACACATGTAGCACTTTTAGACTGCTGAGTTTCGCAGTCCAAAGAATGGCAGACAGTGAACAAAAAATACAGTCAGCAGAAACCCATTGGCAGGTTCGTTAAAACAACCTCAGGCGAGGAAATACCTGCCTCTAAGACAGTCTCAGCATACCGACAGAATCCAGCCGTCAACCGAAAGATAAGAAAGTCGTACAGTGGTAAGAATATAAATCAAACTTACCGGTACTGTTAGGGCTGCGCAAACCCCACTCTCATCAATCAATTAACGCCCGAATGCTTGTCGCGGTATAGCTTCGACTGTAGCCTGAGGTCCCGGGTTTCGGCACCATCTGTTATGGAAATGATTAAGAGCTCCAATCGAGCCCAAAGTTATCTGCTGCTGTCTCTAATTTGAAAGTGTTGATATGCATGCATATAAAAGTAAACACTCTGAGACACGCTCAGCTCCGTTACTTCTTACACTTCTAATTTATTCAAGGCGGTGCTAATGTTTTATACACACAAATACGTCATTGCTATGTTAGTCTAATAGGTACATCTCATTGGTTAAGATAGAAAAAGAAAATGGAGAATCTTCATAACGAGGTCTTGCTGATCTTGGTTTTATCTTCAGTTCCGCGTTCTTCTGATGTGTGGGATGTAGGGGGTACCCGCCATCTTGAGAAAATATAGGAACAGAGCAAACCTGTATACTTATATAATGAGTAAGGAGAAAAATATGTATGCACATAAGAAAATAGACATTTTCAGATTACTATTATTATTATTTACATCACATTCCTTCACAACATGTGGGTGGAAATGACATGGGAGCTAGATCCATGAGGGACCTTATTAGAGATATCAAGTGTGACTTTTTGCGTCTAAGAGCGGCTTATCCCAAGATGGTTTTTTTTTTAAATCAAAAAAGGTTTTATTGCTCATAAGAAAAAAAACACACATTACAGATATATATGAACCATAATCAGCATTTCTTTTTCCACGTATTAATATAGCTATCAATTAAGTGTTATAGTTTACATCTTAGAACTGCAGCATTCGGACTATATGTCCCATCTGATTAAACCGTCAATATATTCTCCATTATCCACACACCTTCCTCCTCCATTCTCCAATACACACTCTTGGCCTCTACATGTCATATCTTTAAACACTTCTTAGCAGCCTCATCTGTACCAATTCCATGGGACTTATTCCTGGCACATCCAACCACGGGTCCCACAATCTGTCAAATTTTCCAGGACTACCCCTGTGCTGGTATATATATTTTTCCATTATAAGCGTTTTTCCCATATTTAGTATCCATGTTTTGCTACTAGGTGGCGTAGCAGACTTCCATCCCATCAGTATTACCTTCCTAGCCTGGAACAGCGCATGTGCAAAAGCAACCCTCGTCACCTCCTCCGTGATCACCCCCTCCAGAACTCCCAGTAAACAACACAATGGATCTAGGGGGACATTGGCCTGGAACACCTGATTTAGTGTAGCCAGGACCTCTGTCCAATACCTATGGAGTTTGGGGCAACGCCAAAGGAGGTGAATCAGGTCCCCAGACGCTGCCCTGCATCTGCCACATAATGAGTCTGGAGCTTTGCCCATTCTATGTAACTTTACAGGGGTATAATGTACTCTCAATAGGATATATAGTTGGGAGACCCTCTGTGCCACGTTCAGTGAGCAGGTGTTAATCGCTTGCAAAGCTTCTTCCCACACCTCCCCCGACAAGGGACCCACATCCGCCTCCCATTGAGCAGCCGCCTTTGTGGGGTACCCCTCTAACAATGACGCTAATAACATGTTATAGCATTGTGAAATTATACCTTTAGACTCTGACACCTCCTGCATTGTATGAAAAACTGGTGTGGGGGATTGGGACCAATCTGTCGCAACCCCCTGTGCCTTAATTGCATGCTGTAATTGTAGATAGTAAAACAACATACTGGTAGGTAGAGAATATTTATCTTGTAAATCCTTAAACGATAACAGTGTTCCATTACTGTAAATCTGGTACATATGTGTGATACCCCTGCAGCGCCATCTGTGCCCTTGTTGGAGCTTGGCAAGTTCAACATATGTTTTATTTTCCCATATCGGGCTATACTTAGTGCAGCCCGAAACGTTTTGTAGTTGTTTAGCTTTGTTCCATACCTTCTGCAAAAGTGTGTATGTGGGCATTTGTTTATTGGGTCTTTGGAAAAGGTGAGCCTCCAATCCCTCAGGTATTGACTCCGCCCCTGTGCCCACCAGCATAAGCTTAGCAGACAAGCCCAGTGGCAGAGGAGCCATGGCACCTATCAGATGCTGCAGTTGTGCCGCCAGGTAGTATATCCAAGGGTTGGGTAGGGCAAGGCCCCCCCCCTCTTTTGAGCGCTGCAGCTGTTCTAACTTAATTCTGGGGGGTTTGGTATGCCACAACAACAGCCGAAATAAAGAGTTAACCACTCTGAATATCTTCAGCGTAATAACTACCGGCGTGTTAAGTAGCATATATAGAAATTGTGGCATCAGAATCATTTTTATGAGATTCACTTTTCCCGCCAGGGACATCTTAAGTTTTTTCCAAACATTTATTTTATCTCTAAACCGCGACATCAGAGGGTAGATATTTAAGCTACAAAAGTCTGTAAGTTTAGGTGAGATGTTTATACCTAAATATTTAAAGGTAGACACTACAGGTATCTGAGTCGGGGGTCTCACATTAGTCATCGGGGAACCCCAAGATGGTTTTAGTGTGGTCTGATATGGTAGGGAGGTTGTCATGGCATTGGGCTTGGTCTGATAAAAAAGTGGACAGGGCCAGGATAAAGGTCAATAAAGAGGTGAGCAGGTTCTTTATAAAGAACGGTGGTTTAGCCATTCGTCATAGGGAGTTAGAGGTTGACACCTGGCGGTATCTACGCAGCGATGGTGTGCATCTTAATGAGGTGGGGACGGACTTATGGTCATTAGGCCTACAAGAAGGGATATAGAGAGGTCTGAGGGTGTGGAGGTGCTCGCAAGGGTAAGGGGTTACCCCTTTCGTGCGGTGGCAGTTTTTGGTTTCCTTGAATAGGATAAGTTATGTTACAAGTTGTAACATGTGTTACCCATCCAGGGGATGGGGGGTTGCTTGATGGTACCCATCCATAGAATGGGGGGTTTTGCTGGTACCCATACATGGAAGGATGGGGATTGAAGTTGGTACCTTCAGGCCATAAGGGTTAACCTGGAGGAGTTTAAAAGGTTAGGTCACTGGGTAGGTTGTGATAATGCCTCCGAGTCAGGGGTTGCCGACTGGTAGGTTTAAAATAAAGAAGTTGTTCCCAGTGACTAGGGTTATAGTTGTTGTTCTTACAGTAAATTTACCCTCATAATTTATTTAAGAAAGTTTACAGTTATTTATGATATTTATGTTGTTATTTTATACGTTTTTAATAAATAGGCCTTAAAGCCATTTTACTCCAAGAACTAGTCTGAGTCATCCATGATGTTTTTGGAGGGAGGGTATGTGTGGAAAGGATGGTATTAGGTATCTGGGCTTAAGTCCTACAATGTCATGTAACGCCTAAGGTGAGTAGATGGGGCTTATTTTGCACACCTGTAGTTGATCGATAAAGCGACTGCAACACAATCAGCCTGCCCATAGTTGGAACAAAATTCAGCCAGGTCCTGCTGAATCAGCCACATTTTGATCCGCCTAAGGCTGGCTTAAACTCCAACTAATTGACAATGAGATAACCAGCAAGACCTTTAGATAAAAGAGGAAGTGGCGATCACCTTTCATATTAGAATGCCAAGCTGGGACCATGAAGGGTTTTAATGTTATTTAAGAAGACCTACTAAGAGCAATTGTGATGTGCAACATTCAGTGACTCACAACAATCAAACAAACTCATAAAGTCTTTATTTAAAAAAGTAGGTACATAAAATAATATATGTGTTTTGAAAATAGCAGCACCAATAATTGTATTAATATATACAGTATATCACATTAGAAAGGTATGTGCAATATCAATATTATTTATGTTTCAATTCACTTTCCAGCATCTTATAGGTCTTGAGGATTCTATTGAGAGGTGAGATACAGTATCTGTGTGTCTTTAAAATAGTGAGCAGCTCAGCTATACTTTCGGTCTTAGACTCCATACACACGATTAGATTTTCTGCAGATTTTTGTCTTCAGATTTACCAAAACCATGTAGTGCAAGGGCCTGCCTGATTGCATACAAATGGAAACTCTTATGCCGCGTACACACGACCGGTCTTTCCCTCGGACCGAAGTCTGACGGTCTTTCTGACGGACTTCCGCTGAAATGGACTTGCCTACACACGATCACACCAAAGTCTGTTCGTTTAGACAACAACGTCACTAGAAAAAGGAAGTTCAATAGCCAGTAGCCAATAGCTGCCCTTGCGTCGTTCTTGGTCCGTCGGAATAGCATACAGACGAGCGGTTTTCCCGATAGGAACTGAGTCCGTCGGAAAGATTTGAAACTTGTTCTATTTCTAGGTTCGTCTGAATTTTTTGGAAAAAAGGTTAGATGAATCCCACACACGATCGGATTGTCCGATGGAATGGTTCCGTCTGACCTTTTCCGGCCGGAAAGTCCAGTCGTGTGTACGCGGCATTAAGGTTTGACCTCAAATTATATGGTTTTGGTAAATCTGAAGACAGAAACCTGCAGAAAATCTAATAGTGTGTATGGGGTCTTAGGAATCAATCTTAAAGGGGACGTAGGGTCAAAGCTCATTTGGCTTTCTGTAGGTCACAGGAGTGCACTTCATTTTGCACTCTTGTAACCCATATTCAGCCGACCACGGGCTAAAGTCCTCCATCATCACCCAGCTGGTCCATACTCTGGTGAGATCCTGACATTAATGTCTGGATCTACCCAGATGTCTGACCAGCAGCTGGCTTAGCTTCTGCCTCTGAGAGCCTGAGCCAACTGCTGCCACCCGCACCCCAACAGCCTGGCGCTCCAGTGAGTGCTGAAGGGGCAGAGCAGAGACTGATCGTCACCAGCTCTCTGCTCAATAAAGACAGAGAACTGACCGATCAGTGGCATTTAAGCGCTCAGTT